>NW_006921903.1:108632-165509 GCF_000298275.1 Orycteropus afer afer | reverse complement strand
TGGACACTGGGAAGAGGTAACTATGGGGAGGAAGTGGGAGGGGAGCTGTTGCATTGTAAATTTTGGTCAATGACATGAGACAAAGTCTATGTGAACTGCTGTATGAAAAGTGAATTTACTCTGTAAATCTTCACCCAAATCAAAATAAAATTAAAAAGAAAAAAAAAAGCATAAAAAAAATAAATAAAAAAGAGTAGAAGCAATTCCCAGGTATTGGGATTCACTGACATGACACTAACAACATCGACTGATTCTTTAGAATACTACAAGCTCTATTCTATGTATTTGGATACATCAGTGAATACAGAAAGCAAAAATCACCACCTCTGTGGAGGTGATATCTTACACTAGTTTTTTAAAAAAAATGGGAGAAGAGGCAAGCACTACACCAGAGAAAAAATAAATGAAAAATAAATAAATTTCAGAGACAGGTTAATAGACTGGAGGCATGAGAGTGATGGGCTGTTTGGAAACGTTCAGCAGTGATGAGGCTTCTGCACAAGTCATATGGGAGCTATCTTCAAGGATGAGGGGGACAAGGATGTGAGGAACAGAGTGGAGGGTGGCCTGGACAGAAGTAGTAAGCAGGAACAGAGGCCCTAAGGCAGCACAGAGGTTGATGCAATCAAACCCAAGATGGCTGAAGGAGGACTGAACAGGCGAATAGTAGACCCAAAGACTGGGGTCTCTGAGGGAGCAAAGTGATTTGATTTATAGTTTATGAAGGTGTATTTTGGGCAGTCTATGGGAAATAGGTAGTAAAGAACTAAAAAAATGAGAAGGGAGACCAAGGAAACTTTTCCCAGAACCAGGTGAGAGGAGATGGAGACTTGGAACAAGGGGTGTTGCATTACCAAGAAGAATCTGAAAGATTTATTGTTGAGTTGGAAGTGGAGCATGAAGGAAAGAATCCTGGGACTGACTTTTTGTCTCAGTGAGAACTGGGGCATGCGTTGAGATGGAGATGCTGGGACACAGAGGTAAGTTGGGTGTTGGGTAGTTGTTGTTGCTGTTAGGTGCCATCGAGTCATCTCTGATTCATAGCGACCCTATGCACAGCAGAATGAAACACCATCCAGTCCTGCACCATCTCCATGATCTTTGCTATGGTTGACCCCATCACTGCTGCCACCGTGTTAATCCATCTCATTGAGGGCCTTCCCCTCTTCCATTGACCCTGCAGCTTACCCAACATGACATCCTTCAGGTGAATGGTCCCTTCTGACAACATGGCCAAAGTGTGTTGAACAGTAGTTTCACAAAAATCAATCAGAAAAAAGTTACAAAACCTGAGCTCCTGGAACTCAATTATTTGTTCCATGTTGCTTATTGTTTTCTCTACATTCTCTTATACATTAAAACCAGTGAAAGTTGGAAAGAGTGTAAAGCAGAAACCTTCCAGAAAAGGAAAATGCAAATATTTTTCACTGAAATGAGCAAAAGGAAAGTGGTAAGACTATGCCCTGTCAAACGTGAAAAACTTGTGACATTAAGAAATTCCAGGCAGTCCTGTCAAGTTCCAGTTCTCACCTGTTTCACTGTATGTATGACACTTGCATGGAGTGAAAATCTAGGTTATCATTAAACTGGATATTATATCAAGAAAGATATTATATCAAGAAAGAGGAATAAAATAGAAGCATTTGTGCCTTTTCTATCTGTTTGACAAGGAGTTCTCATGGTGAGTAGAAAGCACACGGCAGCTAACTGAAAGGCCAGTGGGCTGAATCCAACAGCTGCAGAAGAAAGATGTGGCAGTCTGCTTCAGAGAATATTGCAGCCTTGGAAACCCTAGGGGCAGTTCTATTCTGTCATATAGGGTTGCCATGAATTGGATTTGATTCAAAGGCAATGGGTATTCTACTACCCTGAGTTTGTCATGTTGTCCTGGCTTGCAAGTTGCTGTGATGCTGGGAGATGTAGCACTCAAAGGAGTATCTGAGGTATGGCAGGAATTGCATGTGCCCTGGGCCCCACATCAAGGGGGTCCCCAGTGATCAGTGTCTATTAATTCATTAGGACATGGAGTCCTTTAAACACAGTAGACACAGGCATAGTGAGTGTCAAGGAAGATATAGTAGCAATTGCTCCTGGCACCGAGTCCAAAATGGTACCAGATAAGGTGCAGTATGACATGGCCTGAATCTCTAGGGTGCTCCAAGCACTATTCTATGACTGGGATACATGAGTACATCAGTACTGAGGTGCCACAAATATGCAAGTCACTGAAGCAGCTAGACAAGAAATTGGAAGCCATTGCATTGCTGCTATCAACAGCTGTTCATTTTGAAATAGGGGCTGGTGATTAAACACCTTAGGAATTGCCCGTAGGTACTCATTGTCCTCACCAAGCCCCTTATGGGGGCAATTCTAGTGCTTGCCATAGGTGCTTTTTTCCTTAGATATGCCTCTGATGTCACTGATATTTCAAATATCAGCAGGGTTATACATGGTGCCCAGGTTTTAGTGGAGCTTACAGACTGAAAACAGAGTAGAAAGAAAGACTTGTTGATCTCTTCCCCAAAATTACCCAGCATCAACCCTCTGGTCACAGAATATTGTCTCAGACTTCACATCATCAACAGGAACTAGTCACAGGATGCCGTCTTGTTGGGAGAAGTAGAGAGCTATCAAAGGCACGGGAGACTCTCAGGGAAATAGATTGGCCAGTGCCATGATGGTGGACCCAAGTATGCCTCTGGCAGTGGAGATGGTACAGGACCAGGCAGCGTTTGATTTTGTTGGACGTGAGCTCACCATGAATCAGTCAACTTGACAGCAGCTATCTGTTTACCTATCTGTCTGTCTGTCTCTCTATCTAATTATATTACCAATGCAGTTAAATAAATGTGACCATACCCATATCCTTTTGCTCTTTTTTTTATGTAAAAAAAAAAAAAAAAAAAAGAAAGACAGTGCTCATCAAAGTTGTTGCATAGTATATTATTTGCATGTGGCAACACTTGGAAAGAAGCTGTTGTCTGCTCTCAGAATGCTTTCCGCATTTTGAAACTCCTTCTCAGAGGCATGCTGCTCGCTCCCGTCCAGGAGCTCACAAGCTATACTTAAATGGACAGAATAATGGAGCCAAGGAAAGCCAGACCCATGGGTGGTTCAGCTCTGGGTCCATGAGGCTGTTGCCAGCACATGGCCTGGGGGCAAGCAACTCTCCCGCCTGGAGAAAGTGAGTTTTGCTGTCAGCCTTTTCTCAGAGAAAATGCTGGTCTGTTTTAAGTATGAGGAGGAAAGCTGAGATGAAAGAAGGAAGCTTGAGCCTCAAAATGCATCTATGCGTGTGGCTATGAGCAAGGACCCGGTAAAGAGTTCAATCTCTAACTCTCGAGTCAGTGACAAATACTGCATGTTTAAAACAGGTAACATTGCACACACCACTCCCAGCAGTGACGGGCAACCCTTTTCTCAATATCTTGAAAATTCCCTTTTATCAGTGGATGAGAGCAAACTCTTAGAACGGTCTTTCTCCCTCTGACTTTTGTTCAGTGAAAGCCTCGAGGCTCTTGGAGAGGATGAAGAATGGGAGCCAATTCATGAAAACAAACAAATAAAAAGGGAAGTCAGATTCTGGTCCCTGTAGAGACTCTACCTGTGGGGATAATAAGAAGAACATTATATTACTTTTAAAAAGGAAGCTTGGAAAAGAGACAGACTCACAGAGGAAGGAAACACATCTTTCTTTGATGGAGGGGAACTAAGAGAAAATTTTCATAAAGAAAACAATGGCTCCACTTTCTACTTCCAGAGTAAGAAGTGGAAAGAAATTCTTAGAGCAGGTTGTATGTAGTGTGATTACAAACCACCCGAGGCATGTCTCCCAACCTCAAAGTCCTCCTTGAGGACTAAGGTGTGCCTGACACAAGCCATGATATTTTCAATTGCCTCATATGCATTTGAAAGTTGGACAATGATAAGGAAGACTGAAGAAGAGTCACTACTTTTGAGTTGTGGTGCTGACGAAGAATGCTGAAAATATCATGGACCGCTAAAAGAACTAACAAATCTATCCTGGAGGAAGGGGAGTTAGAATGCTCCTTGGAAGCGAGAATGGCCAGACTTTGCCTCACCTACTTTGGACATGTTGTCAGAAGGGACCAATCTCTGGAGAAGGAAATCATGCTTGGTAAAGTGGAAAGTCAACAAAGAGGTGAAGGCTCGCAACAAGATGGTTTGACACAGTGGCTACAATGATGGGCTCAGGTATAGTGGGAATCATGGAGCTGGCACAGAATTGGGCAGTGTTTCATTCTGCTTGAACAGGGTTACTATGAGTCAGCAATGACTTGACGGCACCTAACAACAATAATAACAAAGTTTTTCCACTAAGTTTAACTTTGCATACATTAGGGAAGTGTTAACTCAGCATCACAACTTGGAGAGGTTTGGGCTTCCAGTGGAAAATTACATACATGGAGTTTGAGTTTGGTACCAACACTTCCTTTCTGGCTTTAGCAATTTCTTGTACTTTTTGTACCTTCTTTCCATCCTCAAACCAAAAAGATAATTTTGTGCTGATGTTTAAGATTCTTCACCCTAGAATGTCACTGGACGTGCTCCTTAGGGAAAAGAGCCAGGCACCAGATATTTGGGAAAGGAAATTCGCCGGTAGTATGAACCCTTCTCTTGTATACAATAGGTTGATCTGTTAAACTCACTGAACAAAAGACTACACAACAAAAATAGAAACAGTTGCCCATGTGAGGATCTGAATCATGACAACTCTATTTATCAGCAAGGGATTGTGCTCCACAGGGTTTTCAAGGGCTGACTTTTCAGTAGATAACCACATCTTTCTTCTAAGGCATTTCTGGGTTGACTTGAACCTGCAACATTTCTGTTAGTGATGAATGTATTAATCATTTGCAGGACCGAAGGACAAAAGCTCTAGCCCCAGGGGTTAATGTACTGCCTGTGGGATAATGTGTTTATGGTTGAGCAGGATCTCTGTACCTTCACCAGACAGTTTACATGGCTGGAACCTCCAACACAAAAAGGTAGGAAGAAGCATTACTCACATGGGCTTCCTGATCTTCCTTAAAAAAAAAACAAAAAACAAAAAACAACTTTCTGCTTCAACTAGAGGGCATTTTTTATTTGTACTCAATCTGGCTGCAAGTAGCTGGCCATTGAGGAAAGGGGAATTTGTCAGCTGTCCTGAGGGCTGGAAGGAAATGCAGGTCTCAGTAAAGCTAGGGGTGGTGTTCTGCAGCTCACAGCCTATACTAGTGAAAGATCTAGTCAAATGGTCACCCCTGGTTACCCGGAATGGGATGGCTACTGAAGGCAAGGCTGGAGAGACTAAGTGGGCATGCCATAGAATAGTGGGAGGAGGCATGAGGGTATACAGGCTGGGCTGACTCCTTCTGATTTTGAAGGACAGTCCTAAGTTCAGAGTCTCAAAGTCATGGCTCACAGCTCCATCAGAAACCAAGGACTTTGCTTGTCTGTGGTAACAGATCCCTTTTTCTCCTGCTACTATCAAGAAAAAAACTCCCAATTTGAACCTATGGGTTGACCAATGACAGGGTCATAGAACGAAAGACTCACCAAGGTTTTTCTGCCAGAATCAGGGCTTAGACCATGAAGGAAGGAGGGCCTGACCATCAGAATGGGGATATATGAGAAGACTCAGATGACTCAGAACAACTTGAACACTAAACCCTTCTGCTCGTTCCAGCTTCTGCCTTATGATGTGTTCGACATTATAAACAGTAGAACCCATTCCAGCTGGCTTAATCAGAAAACACAGTCTATTAAAGGTTATTAGGCATTCCACAGACTCCCTGGGGAGACCAAACTGCCCAGTGCATCTGGCTCTTGATGCAGCTCATATCAATGGCTAGCCTCCAGGCCTCAGAACCTCCACAGGGGCCAATCTATAAGTGGTGCATGCCTCCACCACTTTCTCTCAGAGGTGGATCCCAGCAAGGGCTGCTCCCTCTCTTCCTTCCAAACTCCAGCCTTTCACAGGAACATCTACTGGGGAACCTCCATTGCAGGGCAGTGGCCCAACTATACGAGAGTTTGGGAAAACAAGTTGCTACCTCCACTCCAGGGAGATAAAATTCTTAATATGAGACAATCTCCATATATAAGATGGTTGCTCAAAAGATGGCAGGCAGTTATAAAACAATGATAGATAACCACAAAAGCCATGTTCACATCATGGCAATTTGAGGCCTGACTCAATCTGTTAAGAGAGGACTTTAGTTCCCTGACTTTGGATTCATCATCTGGAGAGAACAATCTCTAGAACAATACATTGAATTTAGTAAAATAGAGGGTCTCAGATGGTTAAGCATTCATCTGGAAATGGAAACACACCCAGTAGCTCCATAGGAGCAAGATCTGCCAATAAGAAAACCCCAAGGGGAGTTCTACTCTGTCACATGGCATCACTATGATCTGGAATTGACTTGATGGCACACAACAATTACAAAAAACTTGAGGGACAGTGAAGAAGAGGGGAACCCTCCATGACAGAGATTGACACAATAACCACAACAATGAATTGCAACACAAAAATGATCATGAGGATGGCACATGACTGGGCAGCATTCCATTGTGTAACACATAAGGTCACCATGAGTTGGAGGTGACTTGAAGGTATCCAACAACCACAACAACACCTCTTGGCCTATGTTACTTTAGAAATCTTACCTTCATAGGAGCCATGCTCATAAGGCTCTAAACCTTCACCTGAAAAAAATAAGAGTCACGCTGCCTTTGTCTAATGTCTTTGTTGGGCTCCTTAGCAGGAAAAAAAAAATACACACACACACACACACACACACATAAAACTCACTGCCATGCCATTGATTTTGACTCATAGCAACCCCTATTGGGTTCCCAAGGCTGTAAATCTTTACAGAAGGAGCCTGCCTCATCTTTCTTTCACAGAGTAGCTGTTGGGGTGTCAGCCAAATGCTGTAACCACTACACCAGCAGAACTCCATATATATGTATATGTTTTTCGTTGTCCCAGGTGCCTTCAAGTCAGCCCCACTCAGAGCAATCCTCTGTACCACAGAAGAAAACACTGCTCCATCCTGCAACATCCTCACCTTTCTTGCTGGGCTTAAGCCAATCATTGCAGCCACTGTGTCAGTTCATCTCATTGAGGGTCTTTTTTGCTGAGCCTCTATTTACCAAGCCTAATATCCTTCTCCAAAGAATGGTCCCTTCTGACAAAATGATCAAAGTAGGTGAAATCAAGTCTGGCCATTCTAATTTCCAAGGAACATTCTGGCTTCCCTTTTTCCTGGACAGATTTGTCCGTTCTTTTGGAAGTCAATGGCATTTTCAGTATTCTCTGCCAATATCACAACTCAAAAGCATCAACTCTTCTTCAGTCTTCCTTATTCATTGTCCAGCTTTTACATGCATATGAGGTGATTGAAATCACCAAGGCTTGGTTTAGGTGCACCTTAGTCTTCAAAGTTGTTGTTGTTGTTGTTATTTGCCATCGAGTCAGCCCCGACTCATAGTGACCCCTCCTTGGGTTTCCGAGGCAGTATCACTGCGGAAGTAGGATTGCCTAACCTTCCTTCCGAGGAGTGGCTGGTGGGTTTGAATCGCCAGCATTCTGGTTAGCAGTCAAGTGCCTTAGGCACTATGCTACCAGAGAGACATCTTTTTTCTTCAGCACTTTAAAGAGGTCGTTTGCAGTAGATTTACCCAGTGCAATACATCATCTGATTTCTTGACTCCTGCTTCCATGGGTGTTGATTTTGGACTCAAGTAAAATGAAATCCCTGAGAACTTCAATTGTTTCCCCATATATTGTGATGTTGCTTATTTGTCCATTTGTGAGGATTTTCATTTTCTTTATGTTGAGATGTAATCTATACTGAAGACTAGTCTTTGATCTTCATCTGTAAGTGCTTCAAGTTATCTTCACTTTCAGCAAGTAAGGTTGAGTCATCTGTAAGCCTAGGTTATTAATGTTTCTTCATCCAATCCGGAAGCCATGTTCTTCTTCATATAGTCCAGTTTCTATGATTATTTGCTCAGCATACAGATTGAATAAGTATGGTGAAAGGATACCAGCCTGAAACACTCCTTTCCTGATTTTAAACCATGCAGTATCCCTTGATTTGTTCAAATGACAGCCTCTTGATCGATGTACATGTTCCTCATGAGCATAATTAAGTGTTCTGGAATTCCTATTCTTTTCAACATTATCCCTTATTTTTTATGATTCACACAGTTAAATACCTGTGCATGATCAGTAAAACAGGTAGACATATTTCAGGTATGCTTTGCTTTCAGCCAAGGCCCATCTGACATTAGCAATGATGTCCCTCATTCCACATTCTCTTCTGAATCCTGCTGGCAAGTTCCCTGTCAATATACTGCTGAAACCACATTTTTTTTTAAATTGTGATTTGGGTGAAAGTTTACAAAGCAAATTCACTTTCCACATAGCAGTTCACATACACTTGTCTCATGACATTGATTACAATTTACCGCAATGCAACAGCTCCCATCTCACTTCCTCCCCATAGTTACCTCTTCCCTGTGTCCTTCCCTCCATGCACTCTTGTCCCCCTAGCTATCTCCCTGAGCATACACAGCCCTTATATTCTCCCATGATTGTTCTCTCCAAGGAGTGTACCTATGTGAACACTCACCTCTTATGCCTGTCTTTTGTTTGGCCTGAAACCACAGGAGTCAATTCAATTCCAGACCTGAAGGACAGCTAGAGGCCATAGTATCAGTGGTTCCATCAGGCTCTATCAGACCAACAAAACTTGTCCCCCTTTTTTCTTTTCCTAAATAATGTTGAGTTCCACATTGTTCTCCCACTCTCTCCAGGATGTCCCCTATAGATCCCCCTCCGAGGTTTGATAGTGGTAGCTGGGCACCATCTAGTTCTGGTCTCATAGTCATTTATGTGGAGGATTGTACGGTGTACCAGTCACTTGGACTAATTTTTTTCCATAAATCTTTGGTTTCCTTCATTCTTCTTTGCGCTGGGTGAGAAGAGACCAATCGTTGCATCTAGATAGCCGCTTGCAAGCTTTTAAGATCCCAGTTGCTATTCACCAAAGTCAGATGTGGAACAATGTCTTGTGTAATATGTTATGCCAATTGAGCTTGATGTCCCCTGCAACTAGGGTCCTGAGCCTGCAGGTCCAACTACTTGTTCCCTGTGAGTAGCTGGCTGTGGCCAAGAAGTGACTACAACCTTATCCCTTGTCAGCTCTACTATATACCCGGGAATTCTTATAGAACATACTAATACACTTACAGAAATATTGTCTTCCAACTCTATACATGGTGTTGGGCACACTCCCCTGTATAGACATACCTAAGGGTTCATCCTGTCCACCCATCTATCCACCCATAGATCAATGTTTGCCTTCCCTCACAACACAGTACTGTATGTGCAAAAGGGTTCATCTTTGTTATCTGTGCCTCCCATGTACTTCTCTGTGTCTTCCTCTTCCTCAAAGCCACTATGTTGATCACTCACATTTGGCACATTGCCCTTCTCTTCACCAAAATCAATATTTATCTCTACCTATCTAATAGTGTTCTCTCCCCTACCATCCCACCCCTGGTAACCAACAAAGAAAATTTCCTTTCATATAGAAACTTTTCCTTGACTTTTTACAGTTATGGACTAATACAATATTTGTCCTTCTGTGATTAACTTATTTCACACAGCATAATGTCCTACAAGTTTTTCCATGTTATGTAGTGTTTTGTAGATTCTACATTATTCTTTAGGGTTGTATAGTATTCCATTGTGTGTGTGTACCATAGTTTGGCCATCCATTCTTCAGTTGATGGACAATGTGCTTGTTTCTGTCTCTTGGCTGTTGTAAATAGTGCTGTGATGAACATGGGTGTGCATAGATGTGCTCCTGTCCTGGCTCTCACTTCAGTAAGATATATATACCTAGTAATGGAATGGCTGGGTCAAATGGTATTTCTAATTCCAACTTTTTAAGGAATCACCATACTGCTTTCCATAGTGGTTGCACCATTTTACAGTCTCATCAGCAGTGTATCAGAGTCCCAATCTCTCCCATCTTCGCCAGCATTTCTTATTTTCTGTCTTGTTGAACTTTGCTACAAGTGCTGGGGCAAGATAGTATCTCACTTGTGTTAGACTGGGTTCACTTGAGAAACAAAATCAGTAAAGCTTATATAGAGAGAGAGAAAGAGAAGGAGAAATTTATCTTAGGAAAATGACTCACACACTTCTGTTGCTAGTTGTTGTTTGGTGCTGTTGAGTCGCTTCCGACTCATAGTGACACCATGCACAGAAGAATGAAACACCACACGAAACGCCAGCTCCATGAACCTTGCCATACTTGAGCCCATTGTCACCGCCACTGTGTCAATCCATCTCATTGAAGGCCTTCCCCTGTTTCGTCGACCTCCACCTTACCAAACATGACATCTTTCTCCAGGGAATGTTCTCCTCTGACAACATGACCATAGTAGGTGAGACAAAGTCTGGCCATCCTCGCTTCCAAGAAGCATCTCAGCTGCAGTTTTTCCAGGACAGATCTGTTAGTTCTTTTGGCAGTCCATGGTACCTTCAGCATTCTTTGCCAGCACCACAACTGAAAAGCATCAACTCTTCTTTGTTCTTCCTTATTCATTGTCCAGCTCTCACATGCATACGAGGTGATTGGAAATATCATGGCTTGTGTCAGGCACACTTTAGTCCTCAAGGAGACATCCTTGCTCCTCAGCACTTGAAATATTTCCTTCACAGCTGACCTGCCCAGTGCTACACATCGTCTAATGTCCTGACTTCTGCTTCCATTGGCCTCAATTGTAGAACCAAGCAATGTGAATTATTTGACAACATCAATCTTTTCTCCATCTATTGTGATGCTGCTTATTGGTCCAGTCGTGAGTATTTTTATCTTCTTTATATTGAGATGTAATCCATACAGCAGACTGTGTTCCTCAATCTTCATCAGTAAGTGCCTCAAGTTATCCTCACTTTCAGCAAGCAAAGTTGTACAATCAGCATATCTCAGGTTGTTAATGATTTTTCCTCCAATCCTGATGTCATGTTTTTCTTCATAGAGTCCATCTTCTCAAATTATTTGCTCAGCATATAGATTGAATAAGTATGGGGAAAGGATACAACCTTGATGCACTCCCTTTCTGATTTTAAACCATGCAGTATCCCCTTGTTCTGTTAGAACCACAGCCTCCTGGCCAAGGTACTGGTTCCTCATGGATACAATCAAGTGTTTGGGAATTCCCAATTCTTCTCAATGTTATCCATAATTTGTCATGATCCACACAAGCAAATGCCTTTGCAGAGTCAACAAAACACAAGTAAACATCTTTCTGGTATTCTTTGCCTTGAGCCAAGGTCCATCTGACAGAAGCTGTGATATCTCTTGTTCTACATCCTCTTCTGAATCCAGCTTGCACATCTGGAAGTTCTTTGTCAATATACTGCTGCAACTGCTTTTGAATTATTTTCAGTAATATCTTACTTGAATGCGATATTAATGATATTGTTTGATAATTTCCACATTCTGTCAGTTCACCTTTCTTTGGAATGGGTACAAATATGATCTCTTCCAGTCATTTGGCCAGGTAGCTCTCTTCCAAATCTCCTGCCATAACTGAGTGAGTGCCCCCAGTTTTGCATCCATTTGTTGAAATATCTCAATGGGTATTCCATCAAATCAATTCCAGTTTAAAAGCAACCCCCAATAAGTTTTCAAGGCTGTAAATCTTTACAGAAGTAGATTGCCTCACCTTCCTCCCTAGGAAGAGCTGGTTTGAGCTAGTGACCTTATGGTTAGCAACCAAATGAAAATAAAATTGATTCTATTCCACACTATTTTTAAAGAGCTGTAATTAAAAAAAAAAAAAAAAAAAAAAACCTGTCATTAAGTCGGTTCTGACTCATAGCGAATCCTCCTTGGGTTTCCAAAGTGGTATCTCTATGGAAGTACATTGCCAGGTTTTCTTTCCAAGGAGTGGTTGGTGGGTTTGCACCACAAGCCGTCTGGTTAGCAGTCAAGTGCCATTCAGTCTTATTTATAAAAAAAGATTCACTCCTGGTCTTTTACTGGGTACTTCTTCCTTTCTCTCCTGTCTCCTTCTCTTCTTCCTTTCCTCCCTCTGCCCCTCCCTCCCTCACTTTATATGTGTTGGTATCTATTCTGGAACAGGAAATATCAGCCAAAAATCCAACCCATTTCTGTGGAGTCAGTCCTAACTCATGGCAACCCTACAGGACAGAATACAACTGCCGGGGAGAGTTTCCATGGCTATCATTTTTATGGAAGCAGACTGCCACATCATTCTACTGAGGAGTGGCTGGTGGGTTCAAACCACAGATCTTTAGGTTAGCAACTGAGTGCTTTAACTACTGCCCCACCAAAACTCCTTACAAGAAGTATTAAATATAAGGTTGTGAATAAGAATTTTGGGTCTGCCTCCAGTTGGCGAGAAAAACAGAATGAGGGGTGATTTCGACCTAATGTGAGAACTAAGTAGAAATGAGATGAACTTATCCAATCTTAATAACTGTGACTGAGTCCAATACTGGGATTGAATTAAAACTTCAGGAGCAAAGGATTAGGGTGTCCTTCCTGATAGAACTTTACATATCTATTCTGTAACATTCCATGCAAGAGCAACATTTTGTTAACAGAAATCACAGAGTCAAGGCTATTTACCGGTACCTTCTTGCTGGCCTAAGGCATTTGACTGTTAGCCAGAAGGCTGGTGGTTCAAACCCAACAGCCACTTCTCAAAAGGAAGATTTGACAATCTACTTCTGTAGAGATACCACCTCGGAAACCTAAGGAATGGTCTCTATGAATCAGAATTGACTTGACATCAGTGATTTTTTTTTTTTTTTTTTTTTTTCTGGCTTGACAAGGTTTCTGGTCTGAGACCCCATAAACCAGGCCACTCACCTTGAACCTGAATGTTTTCTTTCCCTTGACCTCTGAAATATTTCCCTCCTGTCGATCCCATTCTCCATTCATTCTCTGTAGTAAGAACTATACGTCCCTATTTTCCAACAGCATCTTCTGTCTTTGTGCAACAGATGTGTGGAGGGAAATAAAGACGGGCAAGCACGTGAGCAGAATATGTGTTTCTGTTAATTTGACTGCAAGATACTATGTGAGGCCCAAAAGCTGATGTCTTCAAAGTCCCACTGTGACTTCGGGATCACTCAGGATGGTCACAATAGTGAGGGACCCAGGTTGCACTCAGATGTTAACCTGATCTGCCTAGGTCAAGGCTGTGTGCCTCCACCCTCACAAGCATGACTATAACCTACAGATTGGCATCTGTAAACACGTCAGCCTGAAACAATTCTGGGAAAAATATGATTCCCAGGGCAGCTCTTAGCTGTGCGGCTCCCTCCAAACACTTCCCTAAAAGGCCTCGCCTAAGCGTGAGCCTCTGGGCTGCAACGCCTTGACTGTATCATTTCTCTTTCTTCCATCTTTGTTGTGGCTCTAAATTAAACTCTGCCGGAGAACAAAGTATCACATGGTAACAACACCTGTCAGGAGATCTTTACCACACATGATAAATCCCAGACCCCTGCTTTCACTTTTTGTTTTTTGCATCATGTACTAGAAATGGCCCTTGATTCTTAATAAGGGTCCATTTGCAGCCAATCCCACCATCATTGCCTGAGCATTTCACACTATCTATTGACATATAATTGCCTCGGCGGCATGTCTAGTTTTTGGACTTATGTTTGAATGATCGTTTGAGCTCTATGTGAATGGATTTTGATGTCATTTCTCTCAACAAATGAGATTATAACCAAACTTTATATATATCTCAAAAGAAGTCTGAAAATGGTTGCGATATAACAACAAACAGAAAATTCAAGAGAAAAGCAATTAGTTTCAAAAACAGGGATTGATGACTTCAGAATGTCTTTGTAGGACTTCAGCTTCCAGGCCTGGTGATAAACTTCCATGTGGTACAGAGTATCTCTAATTATAATATATTATGGGATACTTTATTTTTTTCCCATTAACTCACCTCCAAATAGTAACACAGATTTATACCTTGCTTCGTAATATGCAATGTACATGAAAGTAATAAAACTGCATTTAAATAAATACACATTTCATAATTCAGGTTTATCACACCATTCTTTCTAATTAAGGAGCGTTATACCTGTGTGTGCCTGAAGAGCTACCCCTGGTCTGGTTTCAAAGGACCCAAATGCGAGTCCAATAAATGCTAGAAATATTTACTCAATTGAAAATAATAACATTGTTTTTTTCCTTAATGAGAAATAATAAGAGTACTTGAAAAGGCCCAATTATTTTCCAATTACATTTGAAAATGTAGAGCCATTACTCCTCCTGGGGGTGAAGAAAGCTTCGTTCACTCATTTGTTCCCTCATTCCTTCATTCTTAGCAGGGTGCTCTGCACTCAGGCCAATGCTGTATTCAATGGCAAGGGTGCCTTCCGTGTTGGTCCAGGGCAGGGGGCAGGGGGCAGGGGGCAGGGGGCAGGAGGCAGAGTGTGATGCACAGAAGAGGAAACACAGACTTGGCCTTCTGCTTGGTTGGTGTCCTCAGGTCAAGAAAGAGTTTGCCAGATTCCGGGCTTTCTAAACAGAAATGGTCCTCTGAGGAGAGCCAATGAAGGTGACAAGAGTCCCTGTGTGGTGCAAATGGTTAACACACTTGGCTGCTAATGGAAAGGTTGGAGGTTCAAGTACACCCAGAGATCATTTGGAGGGAAGGCCTGGTGTCCTACTTCTGAGCATCAGCCATTGAAAACCTGTGGAACAGAGTTCTTCCCTGACACACGGGGCTTCATCATGAGTCAGAATTAATTCACTGGCAACTGGTATGTGTAGGGGCAGACTACACAATAAGAAGGGTAAGCATGGGCCTAGATGTGCTTACTTACTAATCTGTAGTGAACAATTTCACACGGGTTTCATCCTATTTGTGGTGAAAAACGTGTGTAACTGTTCATTGCAGATTAGTGAGTAAACACAAGTAAGTCTGTGCTTATCTTACTGACCAGGTGTTCCATCCCTGTAAGGAATTGCAAGTTTGAAAAGAGGCTGTAACTCTGTAGGCAAATGCTGTGGGGTGGGAGAGAGGCAGATGCCAGCCATGTCTAGAAGACAAACTTTGATGGATTAAGAATTATAAAATTGTTCACTACAGATTAGCAAATAAGCACAAGTAAATCCATGCTTACTTTGCTGATTAGGTAACCCTCCACTGGGTATATTGCATAGTGCAGGCAAATAGTAACCTACACCAAGGCCAAGCCTAGCTATCACAGCTATAGCCAGATGCAGGATGTGAAGGCAATTTAGGTGTTTGCTCCTACGAGAACGTTCCCTGGTGTGAGTGTGAAGCTGTCCTTCGGAGAGAGGTTTGGCTTGGGCAGTCACAGCAAGTCCTACTTTTTCCTGCATTTTGTCATTAACTGGGTCTGCTGGACGTGTGCCTGTTACACCAATCCTGAGATCATCCTAATATCTTACTTCCCACATGATATATATATATATATATATATATATATATATATGGACTTTAATTCTGATTCAACCAGAGAACCATCAATGTGTACATTTGTTCTACATAAATATGTTGGTAACCCTTTAACGTCAACACATAAAGGGTACTGACAGGCTTTTCAGTTATCAATACAGTCAATAAGTCCACATGGGCTGAAAAAGAAATTATATATATATACATATATACATGTCCTTCCACTATACCAAACCAAACCAAACTCACTGCAGTCAAGTTGATTCCAACTCATAGTGACCGCCATTGGGTTTCCAAGGTGGTTAATCTTTACATAGGGAGATTGCCCAGTCTTCCTTCCACAGAGTGGCTGGTGGTTTGTACCACCAACCTTCTCATTAGCAGTCAAATGCCTTAAGCACTATGCCACCAGAGGGCCTTTCCTTCTACTACATAGAGAGAAAATTAATGGAGCATCTTAAAAGTTTATAAATATTTGTAAAAAGAAAAATTCAACTCACTCTCTCACCTGGAAGAAATAAAAAACAACAATTCATGTAGCTTATTAAGTAACACACTCACTGCCATGGAGTCCATGCTGACTCACAGCAACTCCCACTGGGTTTCTAAGGCTGCTAATCTTTACTGAAACAGACTGCTTCATCTTTCTTCAGTGAAGCAGCTTGTGGGTTTGAACCACCAATATTTTGATTAATAATCAAATGCCAAAAGTTAGCTAGTAACTGATAAACTAGAATTGAAGTGTACTTTCTCACACTCTGGTGGCCTAAACATGTCCGGTCCTGCACCATCCTCACAATCCTTGCTATGCTTGAGGCCATCATTGCAGCCACTGTGTCAATCCATCTCTTTGAAGGCCTTCCTCTTTTTCATTGACCCTATATGGGTGGTGTAGTGCTTAAGGCATTAGACTGCCAGCCAGAAGGCTGGATGTTCAAACCCACCAGACACTCCTTGGAAAGAAGGATGGGCAATCTACTTCCTTAGAGATACCACCTTGGAAACCTATGAATCTAATAGATTCATGGCTGCAAGTTTGGTTGGGTTTGGTCTACTGTACCAAGCATGATAATTTTATCCAAGCCCTGGTGCTTTTTGACATGACCAAAGTAGGTGAGAAGAAGTCTGGCCATTCTTGCTTCTAAGGAGCATTCTGACTGCACTTCTTCCAGGACAGATTTTGCATTCCTCTGACAGTCCATGGTATTTTCCAAATTCTGGCCAACACCTCAGTTCAAATGTGTCAATACTTCTATGGTCTTCCTTATTCATTGTTGTGTTGTCTGTGTATCACAAGTTGTTAATGAGTCTTCTAGTCCTGATGCCACATTTTTCTTCATATAGTCCAACTTCTCAGATTATTTGCTCAGCATACAGATTGAATAAGTGTGGGAAAATGATGCAACACTGACCCACACCCTTCCTGAATTAAACCATGCAGTATCCTCTTGTTCTGCTTGAACTAGAGACTCTTTGTCTATGAACAGGTTCCTCATGAGTGCAATTAAGTATTCTGGAATTCCCACTCTTCACAAGGGTATTCACAAATTGTTATAATCCACACAGTTGAATGCCTTTGCTTAGTCAATAAAACACAAGTAAACATCTTTCTGGTATTCCTTCCTTTCAGACAAGATCCATCTGACATCAGCAATGATACCATTCATTCCATGCCCTCTTCTGAATCCAGCTGGAATTTTTGGCAGTTTTGCCTTGATGTAATCCTGCAACCATTTTTGAATTATGTTCACCAAGATTTTACTTACATGTGATATTATGCTAGTCTTTGACAATTTCCATGTTCTGTTAGGTTATCTTTCTTTGGAATAGACACAGATATGGATGTTTTCCAATTGACTGGCCAGTTAGCTATCTTCCAAACTTCCAGTGCTGCATCTATTTGTTGAAATGTCTCTGTGGGTATTCTGTCAATTCCTGGAACCTTGTCTTTCACCAATTCCATCAGTGTATCTTCGACTTCTTCCTTTAATACCATTGATTCTTGATCATGTGCTACCTCCTGAAATGGTTGAACATCAGCCAATTCTTTTTGATACAGTAACTTTATCTATCCCTTCCATCTTCTTTTGATGGTTTCTCCATCATTCAGTATTTTGTCTATGTTGTTGTTGTTATGTACTGTCCAGTCAGACCCAACTCATAGCAACCTTTCCTTGGGTTTCCAAGGCAGTATCACTATGGAGGTAGATTGCCCAACCTTCCTTCCAAGGAGTGGCTGGTGGGCTTGAACCACCAGCCTTATGGTTAGCAGTCAAGTCACTTAGGCACTCTCACCAGAGCTCCTATTTTGGCTATAGAACCAATTAATATTTTAATTTGAGGCTTGAATTTTTCTTCAGTTCTTTCAGCTTGATTCCATGTTTGGTCAGTGTGTTCTTCCCTTTTTTTATAATTTTTAATTCCATGTTTTTCACATTTCATTATTTTACTTTGTCTTCTTTAGCTACACTTTGAAAATTTTTGTTCAGCTTTTTTATTTCATCATTTCTTCCATTTGCTTTAGCTACTCTCCATTCAATAGCAAGTTTCAATCTCTTCTGATATCATTTTTTTTTTCTTTCTTTCCTGTCTTTTTAATGATGGTTTGCTTTTTTCATGTATCATATTCTTAGTATCTTCCCATCCTTGTCTGGTCTTTGGTCTTTTGTGTTCAATAAGTCAAATCTATTTTTCAGATGGTCTCTAAATTCAGATGGGATATAGTCAAGGTTGTAGTTTGGCTCATGTGGACTTTTTAAAATTTTCTTCAGTTTTGACTTGAACTTGCATATAAGTAAGTCATGGTCTCCTGCACAGTTAGCTCTGGGCCTTGTTCTGACTGACGATATTGAGCTTCTCCATTGCCTCTTTCCACAGATGTAGTTTATTTGATTCCCATGTATTCCAACTGGCAAAGTCTAGATGTATAATCACTGTTTCTGTTGTTGCAAAAATATATTTACAATAAATAATTCTTTGGTGTTGTCAAATTCTATCACTAGATCTCTGGAATCATTTCTGTCACCAAGACCTTCTTTTGCAGCAACCCATGCTTCTTTTGTGTTTCCAGCTTTTGCCTTCCAGTTACCAGTAATTATCGGTGAACCTTGGGTCCATGTTTGATCAATTTCAAACTGCAGAAGTTGGTAAAAAATACTCATTTTCCTCATCTATAGCTTTAGTGGTTGGTGATTAAACTTAAATAATAGTATTAACTGGTCTTCTATGTAGGAGGATGGATAATATTCTATTGCTGACAGCATTGTATTTCAGGATACAACTTGAAATCTTTTTGATGAGAAAGTGATGTCATTCCTTATCTGTTTATCATTCCTGGCATAGTAGAGCATAAAATTGTCTGATTCAAAGTGGCCAATACCAATTCATTTCAGCTAACTAATGACTAGGGTATCAATCCTAATGTGCTCCATTTCATTTTAGACAAACTCCAATTTCCCTAGATTCATACTTCGTTCATTCTACATTCTGGGTATTAATGGATGTTTGTAGCTGTTTTGTCCCATTTGGAGTAGTGCCACATCAGCAAATGAAGGTCCCAGAAGTTTTGCTCCATCCGCCTCATTAGGGTCTACTTGACTTTGAGGAGGCAGCTCTTTCCCATTCGTAGCTGGAGTGCCTTCCCACTGGAGTGGCTCATCTTCCGGCACTATGACAGACAACATTTCATTGGTATTCATTAAGATTTCTAGTAATATATCAGACAGTGTTTCACAAGGCATTTAATGACCAGTGTTTTCAGAGTACATTTAGTGACCAATGTTTTCAGAAGTGGATGGCCCCATCTCTCTTCCCAGTTGGTCTTAGCCTGGAAGCACCCCTGAAATCTGTCCATCAAGGGTGACTCTACTGGTATTTGAAATACCAGTGACATAGCTTCCAGGCTTACTGCAGCATGCAAGCAAGTACAGTACAACACACTAATAGATGAGTGTTGGATGGAATTACTAAAAACCTTGAAATTCCCTTTGTAGGTCCATATCCAAGAGAAAAGGACATGTTTGTCCATGCAAATATGTGTGCATGAATGCTCAGAGTGGTATTTTCCATAGTAGCAAAATGACGAAAGCAGCCCATGTGCCACAGATTGATGAATGGGTGAACATGACACAGTATGCCCATACAATGCTGCTAATCCATACAAAAGCATGAACAGTTCTGGCCTGAACTGAAAATACCTGGACTTCCCACAGCGCTCAGGCCTAACACTGAATGAGAATGGACAAGAAGCAGACCAGCAAGTGAGAACACCAGAGATCATGCCTTTGTCCCTGTAGCCTTGATAGGAAGCCAATTCCCAGGCTACATCAAGTGCAGGTTGGAAAATAATAGATACTTTATGCAATAAGTCACCATGGCATATTACCTTTATGTCACCTTTCAAAAAATAAAGAAGGGGAAAACAGATCAACAGTGGGATTATTCCACTGAAGGGTCAAGAAGGGGGTCTTCCCTTGGCTACAGTGCTTCAGATTTCTTCATTATGTCGTCAGGACAAGGGGCAGATGCAATCGAAGCTGGAACCATGGCTTTGCTGCAGTTCATCGATTTTGGCAGGTAATAGTGTGTGTTCAGGGGCCAACACATATTACCTTACAGCCGCAGGCTGCGGAACCCTCTCTGGCTTTCCTCAGTGATGAGCAGCACTTACATAAGAAGACATGTCTTTATAAACAGGAGGAAGACAACAGAGATGGAGATGGAAGAGGAGGAAGAGGGGGAGAGAAAGAAGAAAGGAAGGAAGGAGGAGGTGGTGGAGGAGGAAGAAGAGAAATAATAGGACCACAACATCATGTCGAAACGTAATCAACGTGAAAGCAGAAACAAACCCAGCTAACTCCAAGTATTCTGAGGAGGAGGCTGGGGCAGGTCTTCTCATTTCCTCCCTTGCTTTCGGCCGTCTCTTAGCCCTCTGTAGATGGAAGAAAATGGGAATAAGCATCTTTTGACCACAAACAGATGTGCTTGATAAAGAAAATGTCAGCAAAAATACTAAAGCAGTGTGTCACAGCAGCTTCCTGACAGATAGCAGGAAAGGTAAAAAATGTTCTATCATGTCCGACAAGGTGTTCTTTTTGAGATTTAAAGATCACTGTGCAACTTTAAACGTGTTTGTCACTTGGGCTCTGACTAGAGCTATCTGGAGCCTCACAAGAACTTTATCAGCGCGGCAGAGGGGGGGACGAAAGGAGCCCGCTCCCATTTATCTCAGCTCGGTCCCCTTCAAAGCCAACAAATAAATTACAGTGTACATTTGATACAAATTGATTTCTTAACTCAAATAACAATGTTGTCCTCCCAGTCGGGCCATGTGTCACTCATTCGCGAGCTTGAGTGAAAGGCTCAATCTGTCTGTGTGACAGAAATAGGTCTGACGCCTCTCACCAAGGAATGCTAATAACCTGGGCCTGGCCGGGGCCTTTGTGGGCCAGCCATGATAAGGAAAATCAGGAGGCCCTGTCACACCACGGCGCTCCGCCACGTCTGTCCCAGCTCGCTGCAGAGCCCGCGGAGTTGCCCTCCTATTTCGTGTAGGAAAATAGGAGCCGGACACTGTGGCTAAGATGCCAGTGGCTGGGACGAGCCGGGGCTGCAGTGAAAGGGAACCCATTGAATATCTCCAGCTGATCTTATCGGCTGCTGGAGAAATGAGATATTGGCAGGAACTGTGGAGTTTCTCACAGCTGAGCAGGTTAATAAGGTTGGGAGGTAGGCTTCGAGCTAATTGGATTTGCCCTGGCTTGATAAACATGGGCAGGCCCGCTGCCAGGAAAAGAGACACGTCTGCCTTCTTCTTGGTTTAAATTGAAGCCAAGACAGGAAGCTATTCTGCTGCTCTTTTTTGGAAGCTGAGTGTGGCTTCTTGGAATTCCAGCCAAACCGGTGAAGGGCTCTTGACTGGGAGTGTCTTGGCATTCTGATTTTAATTCAAGAGTGTTTCACGCTGCCGGTGCCCAGAAGTCAGCACAATGGACTTGCAGGGCCCAGAGAGCTGGCAAGAGGTGTGCAGGCATGGAGGGAGGGGATTCCTTGGTCCCCTGAACCTTGGTGGGCTTCCTGAACTTGCTGACCTGCGATATTCCCCTGATTTGTGCTAAGAGACAGAGTTGCTTCCTTTGTACTGATAGAGAAAGCTCAGCCTGCAACATTGCACAGTGTTGTTGTTGTTGTTATGTGCTGGAGAGTAGGACCCGACTCATAGTTGGGTCAGGTAGTGACCCCTCCTTGGGTTTCCGAGGTGGTATCTCTACAGAAGTAGATTGTCCAACCTTCCTTCTGAGGAGTGGCTGGTGGGTTTGAACCGCCAGCCTTCTGGTTAGCAGTCAAGTGCCTTAGGCACTATGCTACCAGAGATCCTAGGAACTAGGCTGTTGTTGTTGTTGTTTGCCGTCGAGTCGGCCCCGACTCATAGTGACCCCTCCTTGGGTTTCCGAGGCAGTATCACTACGGAAGTAGATTGCCCAACCTTCCTTCCGAGGAGTGGCTGGTGGGTTTGAACTGCCAGCCCTCTGGTGAGCAGTCAAGTGCCTTAGGCACTATGCTACCAGAGCTCCTAGGAACTAGGCTACACAACACAAAATACTTGCTTCCCATTCAAGGAGCACATCAGAGCTCTTCTACTTCGCATCTCGCCCACAGGGCATTTCTCACCCTTAGACCGATGCAGAGCAGATGACAAGCAGTCCTGCCAGAATTTTAAATTTCCATGTAAGGAGAGCACTCATGGTTTTTAGTGTTCATGAAACACTGACCAGAACTAGGAAGCATGAGGACATCAAGGCCACATCCATGAGAATCACTGATGTTCTAAACCAGATGTATTATTTCACTTAAATATAATGAATTGGAATTGAGAGATGAGTTCTGATTAAATATTGATTTTTTTTCTCTTTACATAAGTTATCACTATAAATATTAAAATTAGTCTTGCCAGAATTTTTTAAACTGGCTCAGAGAATATCCCCACTATTCGAAATCCTTAATCAAGAAACTTGGTGTTGAGGTCCGACTGGGAAAAAAAGAAAAAGAAAATTTTTCTGTTATTGAGTCAAAAGCAACACCACGTGACAGAGCAGAACTGCCCCATCAGGTTTTATAGGCTGTGCCTAAGGCACTTGACTGGTATCCAGAAGGCTGGTGGTTCAAGTCCACCAACCACTCCTCAGATGGAATACTGTACAATCTACTTCTGTAGAGATACCCACTGGGCAACCTAAAGAGGGGTTGCTATGAGTTGGAAATGACCACAACAGTGAGTTTTTCTTTTTCTTTTTCTTTTTGTAAAAAAAAATCTTTACAGAAACAGATTGCCAAGTCCTTCTCCTGAGGATCCACTGGGTAGTGAACCCCCAAAATTTCCATTAGCCACCAAGTGCTTAACTATTTGTGCTACCAGGCCTCCTTAATCTAGCAACTCAACCCTCTCAAAATCGGAGCAAGGGCACATTAACAAATGTCTGGGCGCCACACTTGCTCTTGTGAGGTACCTTGAAAATGCTCTGCATCATAACTGATCCCCTCTTAGCCAATTAACACAGAAATAAGCAGTTCTATGAGATTTTCTCTTCTGTCAGGGGATGTTCGTGTTTAAGCGAGAAGTCTCATTCTGTATTTATTTTTATTGGCCCAGCAACAACATTTATTGAGGAACAATTGTGAAGAGAGTGTTGTTGTTGTTGTTATGTGCCGTCGAGTCAAACCCGACTCATAGCGACCCCTCCTTGGGCTTCCAAGGCAGTATCACTACGGAAGTAGGATTGCCCAACCTTTCTTCCGAGGAGTGGCTGGTGGGTTTGAACCGCCAGCTGTCTGGTTAGCAGGCAAATGTCTTAGCCACTATGCTACCAGAGCTCCCCGTGAAGAGAGTAGTAAGTTAAATTTTTGGAGGAAAGGAAGACTTGCTATCCAAGGGCACACAATTGAATTTACAGGCAGTCCCCAGGTGACGAATATTTGACTAACAGACAACTCCTCTTACTTGCCCTTTAACCTTCAATTTTATGCAAATCTGCCCTCACTTTGAAATGATTGAACCAACCACTACCTGCAGCACATTCTTCATCACAATTGCCTACAATTGCTGCATGGGTAGCTTTTAAATCATTGAAGCAGTTTCCAGTAAGTCTAAATAAGAACCATAGGCACCTGGTTCAACGGACCCACAATTAGTTAAGGAGAGAGTTTGGAATATATCTTGTAAACCGAGGTCTGCCTGTAACTAGATGTTTCAGATTGGGAGATCCTGGGGTAACTTAACCTCGCATTCTCCCTCCTGTGTCACTTGAGAAATACCGTTGGCATTAAGGAGCACTTTCAGCATCCACTCTTTCGCTGACCAAGTGGACTTGGAGACAGGGCTTCGACCCAAGGCTCCCTGTGCCTTCCTTTTTGCAATGGGCCACCAGTGGGTTGCCCACTTGTTATTAGAAGAATGGTGCCCTTCACTTGACCCTCCTGCACTCCAGACTGCTCCTACAAGCAGGTCAACAAGGTAGACCCAAGGATGAGCAGGGATCCTGAGAACCATTTCATCCCAGACAACTTATTTTGGCTTCTGGGGAAAGAGTTGTTGTTGTTGTTGTTATGTGCCATCGAGTCAAACCCGACTCATAGCGACCCCTCCTTGGGTTTCCGAGGCAGTATCACTATGGAAGTAGGATTGCCCAACCTTCCTTCCGAGGAGTGGCTGGTGGGTTTGAACCGCCAGCCGTCTGGTTAGCAGGCAAGTGTCTTAGCCACTATGCTACCAGAGCTCCTGGGGAAAGAGTAGGGACTTGTTAAGAAGACTGTGCCTTGTGAGTCCTTTGAAATGGGGGAGAGGAGCCAGGGGTCAGGGAGCAGAGGTTGCACACAAGATAAAGCTATGTCAACGCATCAGGGATACATGCATGGTGATGAGTAGCAGCACAAATGTTTAGCTCGGTTGCAGACACCAGACATTTGACTTAATTTCCCAAAGTCAAATGAGCACCTATGAAAACAAAGTATGATTGTCAATTATTTGTACCATTTCTTTGTTGTTTTAAGGAGCTCTGGTAGCATAGTTTTTTTTGGTGGCATTTTTTTTTTCTTTTTTGATGGCATAGTAGTTAATGCACTTGGCTGGTAACCAAAAAGTCAGTGGTTCAACCCCCGACCTCAGCTACTCCATGGGAAAGATGAGGCAGTCTGCTTCTGTGAAGATTGACAGCCTTGGAAACCACTTGCGGCAGTTCTACTCTGTCCTCTAGAGGCACTATCAGTTGGAATTGACTACATCACAGTGGGTTTGGTTTGGGCTTTACTTCTGTGAAGATTTACAGCCTTGGAAACCCTATGGGGAAGCCCTACTCTGTCCTAAAAATGGGTTACTATGACTTGATATCAAGAATTGACTTGATATCAGCAGGTGTCCTGTCATTTTGTTGTACTGTGATGGCTCGTCGCATGTCATTATGATGCCCTCAGGTGAGAATGGCTTGAAGAAGGTGAGGAAGGTGAGAGAGTTGGCTACACAGGTATCTGAGGAACTAATCTTCTAGGGGAGAACACACCCAATATGAGAGCCCTGAGGGGGCAGCAGCTTAGAGGGTTCAAAGCACAGCAAGGGCACCCAGTGGCTGGAGCCAAGTGCCCACGATCCAAGTTGTAGGAAAGGATGTGGGCCAAGCTGCATCACACAGTCCTGGTATGATATTGGGAGGGTTTTGGCTTGTTCTCTGAGTGTCATGGGGGCATGGGGAAGGTTTTCAACACAGGGATGATGTCATCACCCTTGTAGTTTAAAAGACTGTGGCTGCTTGGTTGACAATAGACTGTAGGAAGTGAGGGGGAGGCAGGAGGGCCAGTTGGAAGGTTGGCAGTAACTTCAGTAAGAGATGATGGGGATGGCTTCCAACACGGTGATGGTGGCTCCAGTGGTGAGAGGTGATTAGCTCCTGCATATAGGCTGAAGACAAATCCAGGGTCACCCTCATGGACTGGATATAGGACATGACAGTAAAGAGCAGTCAAGGCTTTGGTCTGAGGAACTCACAGGCTAGAATGGCTAGCTAGTGACTGAGAAGGGAAATCTGCAAGTAAGGCAGGATTGGGGGGATGATTGGGAATATGGTTGTGGATGTGCAAGTATATCTGACTCGACCTATAGTGACCCATCCTTGGGTTTCCGAAGCAGTAACTCATGGAAGTAGATCGCCCAACCTTCTTTCTGAGGAGTGGCATGTGTGTTTGAATTGCCTGACTTCTGGTTAGCAGTCAAATGCCGTAAGCACTATGCCACCAGAGCTCCCTTTTGGTTTTTTTTGATTAAGTGTGTGGCACTGTGGTACTCATTATCCCAGATGCACACTGTTGTTTCTATTGTTAGTTCCCTGTGAGTCAGCTGCTGCTCATGGTGACCCTGTGTACAACAGAACAAGATGTGTCCTGGCCATGCACCATTTCCACTATCCTGGGTATGCTCAAGTCCACTGTGGGGGCCACTGTGTCTTTTGATTGCCTTCAGCCCCAAGATTGAGTGACATTCTGTTGTGATCCATGGGGTTTCATTTTTCATTGGCTGATTCAAAAGTAGGTCACCAGGCCTTTTATTTCCTAGACAGTCTGAGTCTTGAATCTCTGCTGAAAAGCTTCCATTTTGGTTGACCTTACTGGTGTTTGAAATACTAGTCACATAGCTTCTAGCATCATAGCAACACATAAGCTAGTACAATACGATAAAGTGTCAGATGGGCGGTGGAAGGTGTTCAGTATACAGTTGGAAGAAACAGGAGACAAGTTAGCCTAAAATGATAGTGTTAGACACTGGCAGCCTCTGCGTTTTTCTAGAAGCCACAATTCAAATAAATCATAGAGACTAATCCATACTGAAGAAGAGAGGGGTCCTCAGGTGGGGTTCCATACTGAGAGACCCAGAAGAAGAGGAGTTTAGGAAGGCACTGTGCAGAAGACACTTGCAGTGGGAAGAGAACCAAGAGTGCGTGACAAGGTGGTGAGCCCAAGTCCAATGCTACTATTGGCTGGGTGGGAGGACAATATAGAACTGACCATTGGGTCTAATGACATGGAGGGACTTGGGGACTTGCCAAGTGGATCTGGGAGGTGCAGTGCATGGAAAACCTGGCACAAACTGAATGTAAAATGCAGAAGAATACTTAAGACAGAGAGCATAAACAAAATTTATCTTAAGTTTTGATTCAAAAGAAAGCAAAGAATTGAGTGGTAGCTAGAAGGGGGAGGTTATTGTTGTTGTTACTTGTGGTCACGTCAATTCTGAATCATGATGACATATGCAAGGTAGAACTTGGCTGGCCTCCAGACAGTTCTCATGGATATGCCTTTGGAAACGCATGGCCAGGACTGTCTTACAATGCACCTCTGGCTATGTTTGAACGGCCAACGTTTCAGCTAGTAATCAAATGTTTATTTGTGCAAGGTGGGCAGGACAAGAGAAAGGTTTGGGTTTGCTTGCTTGCTTTTGTGTGGAAGAAATGAGAATTAGTGTCTAAGGGAGCGATTTGTCTGGGGGAGAAGTGCAGGAACCCTCAGGTGAGAATGGCTGGGGTCCAGTACATAGATTAAGGCACTCCACTCTACAATCACATGCACTTCTGGTTTATATTAGCATGCATACTTGGCATTGGAGCAGAGGGAGGGTGCCGAGTTCAGACTTGTCCCCTTAGTCCTGTGTTCCTTAAGCAAGGATTGTCAGTGTTCAGGGAAGATCCCCTAAGCAGGTGTAGAGGCAGATGTAGATAGTTAGAGTCCAGGGCTCTGAATGTCTCTGCTCTGTGCTGACCGTGGAACAGGTGAGTAGATGCCACCATGCAGTTCAGGAAGGAGAGTGAGAGACAGCCCTAGTTTTACAGCTCTCTGCGTTCTCATCAAGTCAGTGTTGTAAGGGATTATTTCAAGAATGGCATTTAAACTTAATAATGAAATTCATTTTCTGTTAAATATGCAAATGGAGGAAACTGAATTCTGTTCAAATATTTTCTTTTTTAAAAGTTGTGGTACAAAGGTATGTATGGAACTCTTTTCCATTGGAGCTTTTCTCACATGTACAATCAAGTATCGTTATATGTTCATGATGTTGTGAACCCATCTCCACTCTCTGTTCCCAATCTTCTCCATCATCCTTAACTGAAGCTCTGTGCCCCTAAGCAATGACTCACTCTATCCCCTTCCTTCACCCTGGGTCACTACGAGTAAACTTAAGTCTTTCCTGTATTTGCCAAGTTCTAGATATTTCATACAAATTGGATCATATCATATTTGTCCTTTTGTAACCAACTTATTTCACTCAGCAGAATGTTCTTGAGGTTCATGCATGTTGTAGTGTGGATAAAGCTTTCATGTGTCTTTATGACATTGTGTTCATGGACTACAATATTTCGATCATTCATCTGTGGTTTCCATGTTTTGGCTATTGTGAATAAAGTTCGCAGTGGGCATTGTGTATCTGATTGGGCACCTTATTTCAATTCTTTGTGGTTTATACCTAGAAGTGGAGTTTCAAAAGGTAGTTTCTGTTGTCCATTGGGTTGCTATGAGTCAATCCAATCTGATAGCACCTAACAGCCTAACAATATGATAATTCTGTTTAACTTTTTGAGGAATTATCAGACTGTTTTCTGCATCAGCTACAGCATTTAACAATTCTACCAGCAATTGACTGAGAATCCAATTTTTCCACATCCTGCTATTTTTTAGTTTTATTATACTAGCCATCCTAGTTGGGATAAAAGAGTATCTTGTGGTAATGATCAGCATTTCCCTAACAGAGTTCTGGAGCTCTGGTAGCATAGTACCTAAGGCACTTGACTCCTAACCAGAAAGCTGGCCGTTCAAACCCACTGGCCACTCCTCAGAAGGAAGGTTGGGCAATCTACTTCTGTAGTGATATCACCTCAGAAACCCAAGGAGGGGTCGCTATGAGTCAGGTCTGACTCAACGGCACATAACAACCACAACAATAGAGTTCTGGTGGCATAGTGCCTAAGGCATTTGACTGCTAAGCAGAAGGTTGGTGGTTCAAACCCACATGCCAGTCCTCAGAATGAATATTGGGCATTCTACTTCCATAGAGATACTGCCTCGAAAACACAAGGAGAGGTCGCTATGAGTTGACAGCAGTGAGGTTTTTTTTTTTGTTGTTGTTGTTAGTACTTATTGAATCTGTATGAGGAGGAAATAATCTAAGAACCTAGATGTATGAAGAACAAGGCATCAGGATTAGAGGAAGACTCATTAGCAACCTGTGATATGCAGATGGTAGAGCTTTGTTTGCTGAAAGTGAAGAAGACAGCCTTCAGTATGAATTATAACTCAACATAAAGAAAATGAAATTCCTCGTAACTGGACTGATGAACAACATCAGGATTAATGGAGAAAAGATTGAAGTTGTCAGGGATTTCATTTTGCTTGGATCCATAATCAACATCCCTGGAAACAGTAGTCAATAATTCAAATTATGTTTGTTTTAGATTAGGTAAATTTTCTGCAAAAGACCTCTTTAAAGTGTTAAAGAGCAAAGATGTCACTTTGAAGACGAATATGCATCTGAACCAAGCCATGATATTTTCAATAGCCTCATATGCATGTGAAAGCTGGACAATGAATAAGGAAGACCAAAGAAGAATTGATGCATTTGAATTGTGGGGTTGGCAAAGAATACTGAAAATGCCATGGACTGCCATAAGAACAAACAAATCTGTCTTAGAAGTACAGCCAGAATAAGCCTTAGAAGGTAGAATAGCCAGACTTTGAGTCATGTACTTTGGTCATGATTTCAGAAGGGACCATTTACTGGAGAAGGATATCATGCTTGGTAAAATAGATGGTCAGTGAAAAATGGAAGACCTTCAATGAGATGGATTGACACAGGGACTGAAAAGATGGGCTCTAACACCACAAAGACTGTGAAGATGGCAAAGGACTGGGCAGTGTTTCATTCTGTTGTACACAGGGTCGCTGAGTGGGAGTTGACTCCACAGTAGCTAACAACAGATGACTAGTGATATTGAGTACATTTTCATGTGGCTGCTGGACATTGGTATCTTCTTTGGTGGAAAGTCTATTCAAATCCTTTGCATATTTTATTGGGTCGTTGTCTTTTTTGTTGATAAATTGTAAGTGTTCTTTACATATTCTGGGTCCTAAACCCTTATGCAATATAGATATTTTCTTCTATGTTGTTGTTGTTTTGTGCCATCGAGTGGGCCCTGACTCATAGCGATGCCTCCTTGGGTTTCTGAGACAGTATCACTACAGAAGTAGGATTGCCCAACTTTCCTTTCATGGAGTGGCTGGTGGGTTTGAACCACCAGTTTTCTGGTTAGCAGTCAAGTGCCTTAGGCACTATGCTACCAGAGCTCCTATTTTCTTCTATAGAAAAGCATATACCTCCCATTAAAATTTATCTTTTAAACCAGGATTTTCAAAGATGTGCTGAGCAACCCTTTCCTCAAAGTTTGACCAAATAGGCTAAGCTAATAGTTCATCAAGGCTGAGCTGCTGGACATGCAGGGGTAGAGAGATGAGTTGACAGTGCATGCCACTGCTGCATCCCTTCCCCACGATCCCAACAATGTGGATGGCCTGGCCTATACCTCACTGCTATAGACCATACATTTGTACTGAATATGTCCCATATGGGTTACCTTTAACGGAGCCTGCAGTACATGAAGACAGCACTAAACTTTTATCTTATTTAACTTTCACAATGCATGATAGCTATAGACCTCTGGGTACACAGCAGTGCATCTGTCTTGATTTTCACAAGAGCAACATTGTCTATATATGCATTGTCTATACTCGACGGCACATAACAACAACAACAACATACACATATGCTAAATTCCATGTGGTAATAGATTTACTTGATAATATCCAATGCAACACACTGCTGTCGAGTTACATCTGACTCATAGCAACCCCTGCTTGGGTTTCTGAGCTGGTATCACTATGGAAATAGATTGCCCAACCTTCTTTCTGAGGAGTGACTGGTAAGTCTGAGCCACCAGCCTTCTAGTTAGCAGTCAAATGCCTTAGGCACGATACCACCAGAGCTCCCATATTTAATAATAGATATTATTATTAATAGAAATAATAATAGATATATTTCCTAAGTACAGTTTGGTAAGCATCAAATCAACAATAATTCAAATGACAATGAAGGCAGCATGACCCCAGAGATATGAGCAATATGTCTGATACAGAACTCCAGACGAAGTCACAAGGTCTAAGGAGGAGGCTGGGCTTCCTGGACAGAGTGAAACTGGCCTGGCCTCTGGGGAAGGGCAGGGTTTGAGAATGGAGAAAACACAAGGAAGTAGCACCAGGCTTGGTTTACCTCATGGACTGAGGTGTGAGGGCAGCAGTTTGTTGACTGTGCTGGGTCCAGTGAGGAGCATGCCCACTGTCCTTCCAGTGTGGTGCATGTCCACATTGGGAGGAAGGGGACAAAGGTGGCTGGAGAGAAGCTTCCAGATTGAAACTCTGTCTGGGGAGTTCGGTGCCATGTGGTACACAATTAACATGTTAGAGGAGACTCATCGCCTCTCTCCCTCATGCTCCTGTCATGCTTGGCTCAAACCTGAAACCTGAGAGACTTTCAGTGGGTGGAACACTTTCTGTCCTGCTGTGGAAAAAGTGACATGATTGTCAGCATACATAGTCGTCTCCGTGCCACATCTTCCACCCAGGACAGGAAGCAAAGCTTTGCCTTCAGTGACCCTATGCTCAAAGCTAGCAGGAGGTATGTCCCTTCCATCAAAAACTCCATGGACTTGATTGGCCTTTTCACTCCATGGTCTTTTCAATCACCTCCCATGCACATAAAAGGTGGGCAATGAAAAACAAAGAGCGAAGAAGCATGTGAACTACCAGAAGAATAATAAATCTGACCAAAAAAAAAAAAAAACAGAATAATACTCCTTAGAAGCAAGAATAGTGAAGCTTGGGGTCTCTTATCTTGGACACATCATCAGGAAAGACCAATCACTAAAAAAGCACATCAAGATGGATAATCAGAGGGTCAGCAAGAACAAGCAACACCCTCTATGAGGTGGACTGGCACAATAGAAACAACAGTGGACTCAGACATACCAATAATAGTGAACATAATGTAAGACAGGACAGTATTTCATTCTGTTATACACAAGGTCATCAGGAATCGGAGCCAACTCAGTGCCAACCCCCCACACAGCAACTCATACCACGTACAAACGAGGGGTAATAGCTAGCAGAGCAACTATGTGCCCCACAAGCTGCTAGAAGCATCCAAGACATTTCAACTCATTTGATGCTCTCAACAACCCCGTGAAGGAGATGGTGACCTCATATTATACATGAGAAAATAGAGGCTCAGAGAGGTTAACTGAGATGCCCAGAAACACACAGCACGGAGTGATGGAATGGAAATTCAAATTCAGACAGTGGCTGCATAAACCACCTGACTGTGTCTCTTCTGAAGGCATATGCCCAGGACAGTCTTCTACTACTTGGTGATGACTCTTCACATTGCTGTGCTGTGTTTGGAACATGTGATGGCTGTCACACAACAGCATTGTGTGAGGTGGTTTTTTTTTTTTTTTTTTTTCTCTCTTTAAGTTTAAGCTAATGAAAATGGATCTTGGTGGAAATACTTTTTTTTTTTTTTTTTTTTTTAAGGCATTTGTCTAATTATCTACTAGAGACTTTTTTTCCCCAAAGCAATCACGATGCCAAATGTTCTGTTTTTTCCGGTTGTCTGCTGCAGAAATGGAAAATACTAAATCAAACCTTGCTCTCTGGAAAAAAGGGAAAGTCAACAGAGTAATATCCAAGATTATGAAAAGTGTCTGAAGCAGAGATAGACCCATTCAGTCAGGGTCAATAAAGAAAGGGGAAAAATTTCCACCGAATTTTGGTCAAATTAAAATGGAGGTTTATTTTTAAGGAAAGAGAAAGTGTCCCACATTTTAAGTACATTTCTGGGACACTGGCCTCAGATGTAAAATTGTCTCTGCCTGAAAATGTTTAATATATAATAATTTCTTCCTTTAACATTTTGAGTTTTATTGTCTTTGGATCCATATCAACACATTGTAGAAGCAAAAGGGATGCCTGGCAACACCAGAGGGGATTTTCAATAATATAATTACAGGGTCAGAGCAAGCCGGCCAGCCCTTCCTCTTGAATTAGACTCACCATGCAAAGGGACTGTGTAAGAATGAAGCAGTGCCCATATAATTGTTAGAAGGCGCATTTAGTCTGGGGCCATTTTTGGTTACAGTGTCACTCCTGAGAAACTCATTTGAGAAAGCATAATTTATACATTATTTCAGCATGAGATACACACCCATGAGTACAACCAGAGGCAGCTATGGGGCTCTGGAAGCCTCCTGCCATCCATGATAATTAATTCATTGCCATCAAATTCCAACTCCTAGAGACCCCCATTGTGTTTCTAAGGCTGTAAATTGGTATGGAAGCAGACTAACTCCCTCTTCTTTCCACAGAGCAGCTCATGGGTTCGAACCATTGACTTTTTGGTTAGCAGCCAAGTGCCTTAACCACTACCTACCAGACTCCTTATCATAATTGAAAGTTTCTCCACTTGTTTTTGTTAGATGCTATTGAGTTGATTCCTTCTCATCGTTACCCCATGTGTGCCAAATAGAACTGGGCTCCATAGGAGTTTCAAGGCTGTGACCTTGTCAGAAGGAGATCCCCAGGTGTGTCTTCAAAGGCACCTCTGGGTGGGTTCCAGCCAACCACACAACCAGTGGTCCAGTACTTAACCATTTGCATCATGCGTCCTTCTCAGCTTTCACATAGTGTATTTTAAGAGATTTATTATCTCTTCAATCAACCAACACTGGTATCAATCAAGATGGATTCAGATGCCTAAAGTACCCTAACTATAATGAGTTTTGCTTACTACAGTTTTTGTTTTCCTTAAATAATCAATTAGTTATTATTTGTTGCTTCAACTGATGTTCATACATTACTTGTTTGTTTATTTCTCCCTAATTTATGCTGCTATTTCAAGTAAAAGTTTCTGAAACATTGATACCAATCAACATCTATAATTCCTTACATGGAAAAATATAATAATAATAAGACCATGGAAATCCCTCGGTAGTGCAAATGGTTAACGAATTCTTTGCATCACAGGATGTAAATCTTGGAACCCAAAGGTACACACCTTGGAAGAATGACTGGTGCTGTAGGTCATTGAAAACCTTGTGGAGTGCAGCTCTACTCTGACACATATAGGGGTGTCATGAGTCAGAGCTGACTTGACGTCAACTTGTTGTATAAAGTGCATTACCATAACCACTCATAAAGGAGAAAAATCTTTTTTTTTTTTTTTTTTTATGTTTGTTATTACAAGTATCACTACTCTTCTCCCCCTTTCTTTGTTCCAAAAAAGAAAGAAAAAAAAACTAACTGCCATTAAATTAGATCTGACTCATAGTGACCCCTCCTTGGATTTCTGAGGCAAGGAGAACTTTTTTTGAAAAGATATTTGCAATGAATAAATTATTGTTCTTGGAAAATTCTATCATGTGATCTCCAGCGTCATTTCTATCACCAAGGTCATATTTTCCAGTTATTGGTGATTCTTCTTTGATTCCAACTTTTGCATTGCAATCACAAGCAATCATCAATGTACCTTGATGGCACGTTTGGTCAATTTCAGGCTGCAGAAATTAGTATAAATCTTCAATTTCTTCTTCTTTGGCTTTGGTGGTTGGTGTGTAAATTTGAATAACAGTAATATTAATGGGTCTTTCTTGTAGGTGTATGACTATTATCATATCACTGACAACATAAAGATTAAACCAAACCAAACTTGCTGCTATCTAGTTGATTAGACTCATAGCTACTCTTCATGAAGTCTCTGAGGCTGTATATCTATTGAAGTAGATTACCCAATCTTCTTTCTAAGGAGTTGCTGGTGGATTTGAACATCCAGCCTTCTGGTTAGCAGTCAAGTGCCTTAGGCACTACACTACCAGAGCACCTTACTTAATCTATATGGTAAGCAAATAATCCAAGAAGCTGGACTATATGAAGAATGTGGCACCAGAATTGGAGGAAGAATCCTTAAACTGTGATACGCTGACAACACAACTTTGTTTGCTGAAAATGAGGATGACTTGAAACACTCACTGATGAAGATTGAAGAATACATGCCGCAGTATGGATTATATCTCAATATAAAGAAAACAAAAATCCTCACCACTGCACCAATAATCATCATCACGATAAATGGAGAAAGGATTGAAGTTGTTAAAGATTTCACATTGCCTGGCTCTACAATTGACACCTGGTAGCATAATGCCTAAGGCACTTGACTGCTAACCAGAAGGCTGGTGGTTCAAACCCATCAGCCACTCCTTGGAAGGAAGGTTGGGCAATCTACTTCTGTAGTGATACTGCCTTGGAAACCTAAGAAGGGGTTGCTATGAGTTGGGTCCAACTTGAAGGCACATAACAACAACAACAATTGACGCCAATGGAAGCAGCAGTCAGGATATCAGACGACGTATAGCACTGGGAAAATTGGCTGCAAGGAACCACTTTCAAGTCCTGAACAGTAAGATTGTCTCCTTGAGGACTAAGGTGCACCTGAAACAAGTCATGGTATTTTCAATCATCTCATATGCATGTGAGAGCTGGACAATGAATAAGGAAGACTGAAGAAAAGGTGATGCTTTTGAGTTGTGGTGCTGGTGAAGAATGCTGAACATTCCATGGACTGCTAAAAGAATTAACAAATCTGTCCTGAAGGAATTGCAGCCAGAATGCTCCCTGGAAACAAGAATGGCCAGACTTTGTCTCACCTGATTTGCTCATGTTATCTAAAGGGACCATTCCCTGGAGAAGGATGTCATGCTTGGTAAGGTGGAGGGTCAAGGAAAAAGAGGAAGGCCCTCAATGAGATATATTGACATGGTGGCTTTGGTGATGGGGTCAAGTATAGCAAAGATTGTGGAGCTGGCGTGGGACTGGGCAGTGTTTCATTCTGCTGTGCATAGGGTCACTATGAATTGGAGAGGACTTGATGGCACCTAACAACAATGCAAAAATCCTGAACAAAAACAGTATGTATGGAGACTGTCAGAACAGTGAACTATCAGTTATTTTGATGGGACCAACAGCCTGAATATTTCAAAGTACTGTTGGGACCTGAGAATTGACCTAAAGATCAGTCTTAGTCACCAGGGCTGCATGGACAATCTCACTGCTGGCCTATGACTAGGAAAGGAAACAACAAGGAGGGAAACAACCTGAGCTGTGGACTTTTGGCTGTCCGGAGGGTGCAGCCATTTTGATTTTTTACAAGTGGTTGTCATTTTTGATTTTAAAGTGATAACATTCTCATTTGGATTCTAGAGACCTACGAATAGGCTCCATCTGCCAAGGACAGCTGGGACATATGGGAGGATGACAACAGGAAAGGATATAAGTGGTCAGTGTATAATTGCTGCCAACTAGTGAATAGAGGAAAACTGCATAGTACTTTGCTTACATAGATAACATACAAACAAAATGAAATGAAAATTATGGGCAAGGCACTCCAACATACAATCAGCAAATAAATATAAACACAAAATTTTCACAATGCATCAGAGAAAACAGAGCATCACAGTCCACACAAAGAAGCAAGATAAAGCAGGAGAAACAAAGGACCAGGATACAGAACCAAAACACATCCCTGAGGAAAATGCAGCATTAGAACTTCCTGATAAGGAATTCAAAAGAATTATATTTAGGTACCTTCAATGAATTGAGAGACAGATCAAGGAATACACTGACAAAATTGAGGAAAACAGAGGAAACCCTAGAACAATTTCAAAAGACAATAAAAGAAAAAATGACAAAATAAATGAAAAACTAGAAAGCACACAAAATCTACAGACAGAAATCCAGAAGATTAATACTAAATTTTCAGAAATAGATAACATATTGAGTGGGCAAAGGAATAGAATTGAATCAATGGAAGACAGAATTAGTGAGATTGAAGACAAATTACTCTATAATTCTTTGGAAAGGGATCAATTAGAAAAAAAAAGAGCAAAACAAAATGAAGAAACCTAAGATTCATGTGGGATACCATCAAAAGGAATAACATATGTATAGTCAGAATTCCATAACAGGAAGAGGCAAATAAAACCACAGAGAAAATAGTCAAAAATTTGTTGGAAGATAATTTTCCTGGTACAATGAAAGATGAGAATATATTCATTTAAGAAGTCCAATGAACCCCAAAGAAGATAGACCTCAAAAGAAAATCACTAGGATATATCATAATCAAATTCATCAAAACTAAAGACAAAGAAAGAATCATGAAAGCAGCATGGGAAAAATGAAAAGTTACCTATAAGGGGCAACCAATAAGACTAAGTTTGGATTTCTCAACAGAAACCATGCAGGCGAGAAGACAATAGGATGATATGTGTAAAACCCTGAAAGAGAAAATTTTCCAAACAAAAATTATGCACCCAGCAAGATTGTCCCTTGAATATGATGGTAAAATTAGGACATTTCCAGATGAATAGAAATTAAGGGAATTTTTAAAAACCAGACAAACCTTACAAGAGATGCTAAAGGGAGTCCTTTGGACAGAGAAACAACAGCAAACAACAACTGACCATTAACACACGTGATGACATGACCTAGAAACCAATGAAGTTATAGAAGTATCCAACGTAAATAAGCCTACAAGATTGTAAATAGGGAACCAGTGACATCAATTGACAAATTAGGACAACTATGAACCAAAAAGAGGGAAAAAATGGTGTAGTTATAGAACTTCTAAATGGTAGGGAAGTCAAGGCAACAACAATATAGAATAGACTGTTCTAAAATGGGGAAGAAAATTATAAATCACAGGGAAACCTCAAAGAAAAATGACAAACCTTCACATCAAAATAGAAAAAGAGGGCCAGCACAAATATTTATGAACGTTCTGCTGTCAAGTCAGATCCAACTCATTGGATCAAACCCCTTCTTGGTTTTCCAAGGCAGTGTTACTCCAGAAGTAGATTGTCTAACTTTCCTTCTAAGGAGTGACTGATGGGTTTGAACTGCCACCCTTCTGGTTAGCAGTCACATGGCTTAGGCATTATGCCACCAGAGCTCCCACACAATTATTTATTGTTGTTGTTAAGTGCCATCGAGTTGTTTCTGACTCATAGCGACCTCATGAACAGCAGAATGAAACACCGCCCAATCCCACACTAGCTCCATGATCCCTAGTATACTTGAGCCCATTGTCATAGCCACCATGTCAATCCATCTCCTTGAAGGTCTTCCCCTCTTTCGTCGACCCTCCACCTTACCAAACATGACATCTTTCTCCAGGGAATGGTCCCTTCTGACAACATGACCAAAGTAGGTGAGACGAAGTCTGGCCATTCTCGCTTCCAAGGAGCATTTTGGGTGCACTTTCTCCAGGACAGATGTTAGTTCTTTTAGCAGTCCATGGTACTTTCAGCATTCTTCACCACCACCACAACTCAAAACCATCAACTCTTCTTCTGTCTTCCCTATTCATTGTCCACCTCTCACATGCATACGAGGTGATTGAAAGTATCATGGCTTGTGTCAGGTGCACCCTAGTCCTCAAGGAGAAATCCTTGCTCTTCAGCACTTGAAAGAATTATTTCACGGCCAACCTGCCCAGTGCTACATGTTGTCTAATGTCCCGACTGTCACTTCCATTGGCATTGACTGTAGAACCAAGCAATATGAATTCTTTGATAACCTCAATCTTTTCTCCATTTATCATTATGCTGCTTAATGGTCCAGTTGTAAGGATTTTTGTTTTCTTTATATTGACACCTAATCCATACTGCAGAATATATTCTTCAACCTTCATCAGTAGGTGCCTCAAGTCATTCTCACTTTCAGCAAGCAAAGTTGTATCATCAGCATATTTCAGGTTGTTAAAGATTCTTCTCCAATCCTGATGCCACATTTTTCTTCATATAGTCCAGCTCCTTGGATTATTTGCTCAGCATATAGATTGAATAATTATGGGGAAAGGATACAAACCTGACACTCTCTCTTCTTGAATTTAAACCCTGTAGTGTCCCCTTGTTCCATTCGAGTGACAGCCTCCTCATGAAGGTACAGGTTCCTCATGAGTACAATTGAGTGTTTGGGAATTCCCATTCTTCTCAATATTATCCATAATTTGTCATGATCCACACAATCAAATGCCTTTGCATAGTCAATAAAACAAAAGTAAACATCTTTCTGTTATTCTTTGCCTTGAGCCAAGATCCTTCTGACAGCAGCTATGATATCCCTTATTCCATGTCCTCTTCTGAATCCAGCTTGTACCTTTGGAAGTTCTCTGTCAATATACTGTTGCAACCGTTTTTGAATTTTCTTCAGTAAGATCTTACTTGTGTGTGATATTAATGATATTTTTCAATAATTTCACATTCTGTGGGATCACCTCTCTTTGGAATGGGTACAAATATTGATCTCTTCCAGTCAGTTGGCCAGGTAGCTGTCTTCCAAATCTCTTGGCATAACCAAGTGAGTGCCTCCAATAAGACATCCATTTGTTGAGTTGAAATATCTCAATGGGTACTCCGTCAATTCTCGGAGCCTTGTTTTTTGCTAATTCCTTCATTGCAGCTTCGACTTCCTCCTTCAGTACCATTGGTTTTAGATCATATGCTGCCTCTAAAATGGATGAAGATCTAGCAGTTCTTTTTGGTACAGTGATTTGTGTACTCCTTCCATCCTCTTTTGATGTTTCCTGCATCATTCAATATTTTGCACCCAGAATCTTTCAATATTACAACTCAAGGCTTAAATTCTTTCCTCAATTTTTTCAGCTTGAGAAATGCTGACCATGTTCTTCCTTTTTGGTTTCCTAACTCTAGGTCTGCACATTTCACCATAGTAATTGGCTTTGTCTTTTTGAGCTGCTCTTTGAAATCTTTGGTTCAGCTCTTTGATCTTGTCATTTCTTCCATTTGCTTTAGCTATTCTCCACTCAAGGGCAAGTTTCAGGGTCTCTTCTGTCATCCACATATTTAGCAGATAATGCACAAATATTTAGCAGATACTAAAACAATAGCAATGAAGGAAGTAATAACACAATTCATAAACAAAAAAAGCTCAGCCCAGAAAGTTGTATGGAACAAAGAAACCAACAGCATGAAAAAGCACATGAAGAAAATGACAGCAACAAATTCATACTTGTTAATAATTACATATCTGACAAGGTACTTATCTTTAAAATTTATGGAAAACTCCAACACCTCAACAACAAAAAGATTAACAATTCAATTAAGAAATTGGCAGAAGACATGAATAGACCATTTACCAAGGAGGATATTCAGGTAGCCAGCAAATACATGAAGAAACTCATGATCATTAGTTCTCCAAGGGATGCAAATCCAAACAACAAGATACCATCACATGCCAGCACTAATGGCAAAGTTGAACAAGACAGAAAATAACAAATGTTGGAGAGTATATGGAGAGATTGGGACTCTCATAAACTCCTGGTGGGAGTGTAAAATGATACAACCACTGTGGGAAACAGTATAGTTATTCCTTAAAAACTGGAATTAAAAATACCATTTGACTCAGAAATCTCATTACTAGGTATATAGCCTAAAGAAGTGAGAGCCAGGACAAGAACAGATATATGCACACCCATGTTCATTGCAGCACTATTTATGATAGCAAGAAGATGGAAAAAAATCTAGGTACCCATCAACAGAAGAATGGATAACCAAACTATGGTACATACACACAATGGAATATTATGCAACACTAAAAAGTCATACAGAATCTGCAAAACACTGCATAACATGGACAAACTTGGAGGACATTATGCTGAGTGAGATAAGTCTACCACAGTAGGACAAATATAGTATTAGTCCATTATTGTGAAAGGGAAAGGAAAGGTTTATATATGGAAAGAAACATTCTTTGTTGCTTACCAAGGGTGGAAGGGGAGAAGAGGGAAAACTGAAAAAAAAAAAAAAAAAACCATTGACTCATATCACGTTAGTTTTTTGTATTTCATTTTACATAAATTATATTTCAATAAAATGCACTAAAAAAAAGAAATCAGATGTCGTATTGCATTTGGCAAATCTACTGCAAAAGACCTCTTTAAAGTGTCAAATAGCAAAGATGTCACTCTAAAAACTAAGATGATTCTTACCCAAGTGCCAGAATTTTCAGTCACCTCATATACATGTGAAAAGTGCACAATGAATAAGAAGATTGAAGAAGAGTTGATGCTTTTGAGTTGCTGTGTTAATGAAGGATATTGAAAGTACCACAGACTTCCAGAAGAAAGAACCAATCTGTCCAGGAGGAAGTGCAGCTGAAATGCTCCTTGGAAGGGAGAATGGTCAGACTTTGTCTCACCTACTTTGATCATGTTGTCAGAAAGGACCATTCACTGAAAAGGATATCATGCTTGGTAAAGTGAAGGGTCAGCGGAAAAAGGGAAGACCCTCAATGTGATGGATTGACACTGCAGCTTCAATGGTGGGTTCAAGCATAGCAAGGATTGTGTGGAAAGAGCAAGATCCGACAGTGTTTCATTCTATTGTATATAGGGTCACTGTGAGTCGGAGCCAAATTGGCAGCACCTAACAATAGCAACAATCTTTGTGGAAGCAAAGCTGAAAACAAACCCACTGCTGTGAATTCAGTTGTGACTCACAGCACCCCTAAACGACAGAGCAAAACTGCCCCATAGGATATCCAAGGTTATAAATGTTTACAGAAGCAGACAACATCATCTTTCTCCCACCGAGTGGTGAGTTTAAATCACCCACCTTTGGGTTAGCAACTCAATGCTTTAACCACGGCACCACCAGTGCTCCTTAAGATGTCTGAAAAACCATAAAAATCCACAGTTCTTTTTCAACCACGATCTTCTCTGGTCATGCTATGCTTTGGCAGTCTTCAGAGAACATTCTATAATTTTGTGATAAAGGTTTATTTTCTCAACTTTCCTAAGAGGAAAAAAGAAATAAAAAAGGAACCGCATGTGTGCATATTGGCCTCGTTTGTTCAGATAAAACAAATGATGAGCTTCTCATCCTGCAATGAGAGTTGTTTGTAGTCACCTTTGCCAACATTCTGTGCCCAAGTGAAACAAAGGGGGTTCTTGCAAGAAATAACATCAATTACCTTTATTTGCTACAGATACAATATTTTATGCATTAAGTGCACCATTAATATATACAAACACTCAATGTTGTACACTATTTTATTAAATTCACTTATCTTGCCCTTTCACTTTATTATTACATTACAGCATAAAAAGCACTATTAACGTATCTTGTGTCAGATAATTGCTTTTCTTTTCTTCAGTGTTTTCACCTTCTCACAAATGTAGCCTACTCGTAGAACCAGTTGCCATCGAGTTGATTTCCACTCATGGGGACCCATGTGCCCCAGGGTAGAACTGTGTGCTCCCTAGAGTTTCTCATCACCGATTTTTTGGAAGCAGATCACCAAAGCTTTCTTCTGAGGTGCTCTAGGGTGGACTCAAGCTTCCAGCTTCTTGGTGAGTGGCTCAGTAGGCTAAGCATTTGTACCACCCAGGGACTCCAACATACTCGTGAAATATCCAAAGGAAGATAACTTATGTGCTGATTCAAGTGCAATGACTCCAGATCTGCCAGCAGGAGCTTTTGTGTCATTTCCTCATTAGTAGAGAAATAACTATCAAAGTCTAGGGTCGCTATGAGTCTGAATCAACTCAATGGCAGTGGGTTTGTTTAGCTGGGCTTTATTGTACCAAAGCACAGAGGAGCAAGGCAGCTAGCTCCCTCAGGTCAGAGTACCTCTGATTCTGGAAGTGACACATTCTGGTAGAATCACTGACTCCAGAATCAAGATTTTGTTCTACATACACCACATCTCCTTCACAAGATTGGGGGAGGAAAAAAAAAAGTAGGGAAAGTATTACTATTAAAGGCTATTACTGAGAAGTTTAGGAAAAAGCCTAGATTAGAGAAGGTATAATGTAATAGAAATTGATGGAAAATGTCTATCAGATTCACAGATCTCCTGAAAACTGATTTGGGAACATAAAACTGTGACTTATCTAGTTGTCTATTAAAGTGACAGCTTAAATGATGTGAGCAAACATCACTGATCTGATGCATAAAGATTTTAATGGTAGCAGCTATGAAACTCATCCCCAGAGAGGGAACATTATCGTAACTGTGTAATAGGCCTACTCTCCCTGGGGCCTACTTTGGTTTTTTCTTTCTGTGGGGAAGTGTTGCTCTACTTCAGATCCTAAGTAAATCCCCATGTATTCCTTCCTCTTTTCACTTTCAGGTCTCTCAGTTGACTCCTCCCTTCATTTCCACAATACAGCTTCAGCACCTGCTTTGTGCCCAGGACTGGGCCCGGACCCATCTTCTCTCCTGGTGATAGAATCATGTCCCCTAAAGATATGCCTGAAATCCTAATCCTTGTTCCTGTAACTCTGACACTGTTTGGGAAGGGGAGTTATCTTCTGCTTCATTATTGAGGTCATTCCGGGGTAAGGTGGGTCCCTTCTGAATCAAGACTCATCAAAGGAGCAGAACTGACACAGACGCACACAGGGGCAAGATGTCATATGAAGCAGACACGCAGTCAGCACATCAACAGCCCAGGAATGACAAGGATTGCCACCAGCCACCAGGAGTTAAAATTGAAGAGGAAGGATCTCCTCCTAGAGTCTTAGGCTTATAGCCACCTGAACTGTAAGGAAATTAATTTCTACTCTTATAGCCACTCACTTGTTGTTGTTAGGTTCCATAGAGTCAGCTCCTACTTATAGTGACCCCAAGTACAAGAGAATTAAACACTGCCCAGTCCCAGGCCATCCTCACAATCCTTGCTGTCCTTGGGCCCACTGTTGCAGTCACTGCATCAATCCATCTAGTTGAGGGTCCTCTCCCTTCTGATGACCGTCTGCTTTACTAAACATGCTATCTTTCTCCAGGGAATGCTCCCTTCTGACAACACGACCAAAGTAGGTGAAACACATTCTGGCCATTCTTGCTCCCAGGGATCATTTGGTCTATACGTCTTCCAGGACAGCTTTGCTAGTTCTTCTGGCTGTCCAGGGTATTTTCAGTATTCTTCCCCAATGCCACTTGTCAGTCAGTTTGTCATACCATGTTGGCTTGTGTGTTGCTGCAAGGTTGGAGGCTATGCCACTGGTATTTCAAATATCAGCATCTTCATCCATGGTGGACAAGTTTCAATGGAACCTCCAGGCTCAGACAGCCCTGGAAGAAGGGTGGGACCATTCACTTATGAACAAGTTGGCCACTGAAAACCTTATGAATAGCAACCTGTTAGTGATATGTATATATATATGTGGTGCCTAAGGCATTTGACTGCCAACCAGAAGGAAGATGGGACAATCTACTGTAAAGATTTACTGCCTTGGAAAACCAAAAGGGGTTGCTGTGGGTCAGAATTGACTGGATAGCAGTAAGTTTGATTTTGTATATAAATTTTGGCAGTACTAGGTACCTAATACAGCTCCCCAAGCTAGAATTATGTGACCATGACACCATGAAGACAAATGTCCATGGTTGCCTCATTTGACGCTTATCTAAAACATGGACAGTTGAAAAGTTCAAGAGCAGAATGTGCAATTATACTGGATAGTTTGACCCCAAACTTTTTTTTTTTTTTTTTTTCCTTCCTTGTCTTTTATCTGGGTAGAATCAGAGAAGACATTCACAGACCAATCAGAGCTGGTCCACATTATGACATGATTCACTGACAGACAGGAGACTCTAACGTGACATTGTTCCTCAAGTAAAATTTTAATGAAAACGAGCACATTGTGGCTTGAGGGATTCACCGTCTTCAAAAATGCTTAGTTGGTGTTGTGTGAACATGACAATGAGGGCTGAACTAGAAAGGAGGACTCTTGTTCTTTGCTTCAAGAGAAAGGAAGCTTGGTTGTTGAAGGCACTGAGTCCATGTGCTGTTTTCAGAATCAGGAGGAAAAATGCAGAACAATGGGCCAAGCGGAAAGTAGAACCAACAGAAGAATCTCAGAGAACAGAATAAGGGCACAAAAAAGGGATTTCCTGCATGGCCATGGTAGGACTTGTGTGAAAGATTTACACGTTTGTTTATTGCTATTTATTAAAAGGGGATTCACACATACACACACACACACACACACACACACAAACACAAGAAAACCTGTAGTTATTGGAAACTCTCTCTCTCTTTTTAATTTTGCCCTCTTTGTCACCTCATTGTGGTCCTCAGTTATTCCCAATGGGACAGTGGTTTAAATGGCAGCAAAAGCCAGATGCTGACCATTGGTATCCTCTGCTGTTCCTTCCCCATGGCACCAGCTACATACTGCTTATTGTAGGATGAAGGCCCACGTGCACTGCAATGTTTTCATCCACACAGTCCGTTCGCAGGGGTCCCGCTATGGTATGCTTGGACCCCACTCTCCATACACTGCTCACACTTGGGAGTGGTCGGCAGGGAGCCGCAGCCCTCCCCAGGCACTTGGTTGACACTTGTTAGGCCAGCATCGTTGCATCCCTGTTTGAGATTGTTACGATGCCTGCATACATTGGAAACACTCATCTCCTCTTCACCAGCACAGGGTCTTTAAGCTCATGTAGGAAGTCAGAGAAAAGGGCCTAGGACTTAGGTTCTCCACAGAAATGGAAATGGGCCATTTCATGCAAACCTTTACCCTTTTGGCAGGCCCAGTAAGAGGCAGGATGCCCTTAGGAAGGGAAAGTGGTTGATGGGGCCATGCTCATAAGTAGACATTGGCTGAGTACATGAAACAGAGGCACATACGAGAAGAGGCCTAAAAAGCAAGGGGCGGAGGCTGGTGAAAAAGGGTGCACTTTGGTTGGGGAGCATTGCCTACCTCTAAGTCAGGTCGCCACACAATGTGAGTGGAGCCTGGAGGTGAGGCAGTGGCCTTCAAGTGCCTTCTGACTCTCGGAAGTCCCACGTGTGTCTGAGCAGAACTGTGCTCCACAAGGTTTTCAGTGGCTGAAACCCAGGCCACCAGGGCCTCTACCAAGGAGCCTCCAGTACACCTGGATCTCCAACCTTTCAATTAGCGGCTGAGTGCTTTGTTCGGCAGCCAGGGACTGGTAGGAAGTGATAAAGGAAACATCGGTGTGGGCCACTCAGGTTGATTTCTTTTAGGAAAGATACAAGCATTTTTCATGTTCTTGTTAATTGTTTCAGCAAGAAAGACTGGCTTCAATTCCTTATTCCTTCTTCAGCAATCAGTTGGAAGAGGATCTTTGTAGGAGATCCTGGATACACAGGTGGAACAAAACTCAAAATCATTTGGAAATAAAAGAAAAAGTGGGGAACAGGTTTACAGGCTGATGGAGCCTGGTGGAATCACTGAGACTATGGCCCCTAGCTGCTCTTCAGGTCTGGAATTGAACACACACCTGTAGCTTCCAGCCAAGCAGTAGACAGGCATACTAGTTGAGCATTTACTTTAGGTAGATACACTCCTTGGAGAGAACAAGCAAGAGAGAAAGAAGGGCTGCTCAGGCACAGGGAGACAGCTCAGGGGGTAAGAGTGCATGGACGGATGGTCACAGGGAAGCAGAACCTATCGGGAGGAAGTGGGAGAGGAGATGTTGCATTGTGCTAAATAGTGGTCAATGTCATGAGACAAAGTGTATGTGATCTGCTGTACGGAAAGTGTATTTGCTCTGTAAATTTTCACCCAAATCACAATAAAAATTAAAATAAAATAAAATAATTAAAAAAAGAAAGACTGGGTGTGTGGTGGGCAGAAGAGGGAAAGTGACCTTAGCACAAGCGTTGTCACTCATTTCTTCTGGATTCACACGTGGAATGCTATTTAAGACCAAATAACAGTAATTTGTTGGTTCCTATAGCTTTGCTCATTCTAGTAAATGTTCTTTTTTAAGAGGTTGCAAGATTTTTGGATCAATTAAAAATCGTAGTATAATAGACTGGGTGGCAAAATTTTCTTGGCTGTTAGGTGGTGTAGTGCCTAAGGCATTTGACTGCTAACCAGAAGGCTGGTGGTTCAAACCCACCAGCCACTCCTTGGAAGGAAGATTGAGCAGTCTAGTTCTATAGAGATACTGCTTTAGAAACCCAAGGAGGGGTTACCATGAGTTGTAACCGATTCAATGGCAGTGAGTTTGGTATGATTTTTGGTAGCCAAAATGTTGGAAGTCTGAAGCCACCAACGGCTCCACAGGAGACAAATGTGGCAGTCAGCTTCCTTTCTTACAGATCACAGCCTCCGGACCCTACTTACCTCTCACTCCCAATAATTTACAACACATATGATCTGTTCACAGTAAAAATCCACACTGAATTAAAAGGACATCCTTTCTCAATTAGGTTTGACTTTTACCAACTGTGTCTGGCACAAGGCAAAGTACCCGGTCCTGTGCAGAACCAAGGGGACAATTCAGAAGAGAGAGGCTAGGAACGTTGTTCATATTCCTCATCTAGAGACAAGGTTTTTGTTGTTCTAATTGCATGCAAGGGGTCAGCAGTGTTCTTCAGCTGGCAGGCAAGGCCACGGCTGGTGGTCTGTTTATGCAGTGGTTGGAAGCCCACAGAAGCAGTGTGAGGAAGGCAACAGGAGAGCTGCAAGGACACAGAGAGGAGCTACATTAAGCCAGGGGGCTTCTAACACACTGCACTCACTGCTGGAGGTGTGCCGGACCTGTTGCTGGGCTGTGCCAGCTCGGGCATTATACTTTATTTGAAATGCCAACTAAATACAATTTCTTCCACCAAGGCAGTGCTTGGGGCCTGCACAAGAGTTCTGCGCAATACGGGAACAGTTTCATGCTGAAGTCAGGTCTTCTCATTGTCTGTGTGTGCCTGTCTTCATGTGTTGATTTGTTTCTGAAGTCTGTTTTCTCTGAGTGCATTTTCAATATTGAAAGCTATATTTATGCATAAGGGTTAGCTGATATTTTTAACTCTGACAAGTAGTCCTTCACTTTTGTTTAGGGACTGTTGTTGTTCTAAGGTGCTGCCAAATCTACTTTCATTCATAAAGACCCCCTCTGATAGGGCAGAACTGTCCCCTAGGGTTTTTGGAGACTGTAATCTTTAGGGGAGCAGATTGCCTGGTCTTTCTCCCACAGAGATGTTCCTAAAAAAACAAAAACCCAAGCTCACTGCCATTGAATTAGATCCGACTCATAGAGACCTCTCTTTGGGTTTCCAAGGTGGTATCACTATGGAAGTAGATTGCCCAACCTTCCTTCGAAGGAGTGGCTGGTGGGTTTGAACTGCCAGCCTTCTGGTTAGTAGTCAAGTGCCTTAGGCACTACATCACACAGAGCCGCTAGGTGGGTTCAACCCCCTGAACTTTTGTTGAGCACCTGAGCACCTAACTGTTGTGCCACCAGGGCTCCTTAGAAGGGACTTAGAGGTATGTTTAGTTTGATATTAAAATTTTATAATACCACGTATTGCCTATCATATTTATAAAATTTCAAAAAAAAAAAAAAAAGATACCTTTCAATACTTTTGGCTTTTGTGAGATAAACCATTCTGCTCCAAGGTGTAATAACATCCTAAATTCTTAATTTAAAGAAGGTTTTATTTCCTCCTCTTGAAGCCTTCTCAGCTGCCCCCAGTACCCCACGAGTTACACAAACCCACACACAGGCACACACAAACACACACACACATGAGACACGTACACCAGACATTTGCAGAATTCGTCATCATTGCACAAATACTGTGTTTTGGATCATCACATTCCTAACCCTCGCTGCCTAGGCTCCCGCTCATGAAACCTTTCCAAGGAGAAGTCGTATTTATTTGCCGTTTTCAATCAGTGCAGTTTTATTTCACAATAAAAATTGCGCGGAGGCGGGGAAACTGACTGGCGGTATTTGTTTGGGCCCGGGAGCAGCGGCAGCCCACCGTCCATCACGCATAAAAGCAGAGCCTTGATGAGCCTGCGCGCGTGAAGCCGGAGAAGGCAGATTCATGAAACTCACAGAGATCTGGCTTAAATTTAAACCATTCTACGCAGCTCGCCTTCATCAGAGCAGGCTGTGCAGTGAAAACCTCCCAATCGAATAGAACTTGGGTCTATAAGAACTTCCACTATGCACAAATCTAAATTGAGCTCTGAGCTTGATCTGAGAACGTACAGCGGGTCAATGTGCATGCACTACAAAAGGGGCACAAAGGAGGTAGCACACCATCCCTGTGGAATTTTAGCTTTCAATCAGAGTTTACTAATATGGGGACCAGCGTTCAGAAGACTCACTCTGTTTTCACTTATTAAATTATGAGACTTAAAATCCTTAAATAGAGGATCCCAGGAAGATAATTGAAATCACTGAAGGAGGGAAAAAAGATTTGTTCTGTAGACTCATCCCTAAAACTTGCCAGGTGATACAGCACACATTTCATGCCCCAGAAATGTACATTTTTATCATTCTTGTTGTTGTTGTCAGGTGTCGTCAAGTTGACTCCCCTCATATCGACCCCATGCTCAACAGAATAAAACACTGCCAGGCCTGTGCCAGCCTCACAACCCTTGCTATAACCTGAGTGCCTCATTGCAGCCGCTGTGTCAATCCATCTCTTTGAGGGCCTTCCTCTTTTGCACTGACCCTCCACTTTATCAAGCATGATAGCCTTCTTCAGGGAATGGTCTCTTCTGACAATATGACCAAAGTAAATGAGACTAAGTCTAGTCATTATTGTTTCCAAGGAACATTCCAGCTGCACTACTTCCAGGACAGATTTGTTCATTCTTTTGACCATGGTACTTTCAGTATTCATCACCAGCACCATAACTCAAAACCATCAACTCTTCTTCGGTCTTCTTTGTTCATCGTCCAGCAATCATATGCATATGCGATGACTGAAAATACCATGGCTTTTGTTAGGTGTACCTCAGTCTTCAAGGAGACTTCTTTGTTCTTTGACATTTTAAAGAGTTATCTTACAATTATTGCCCAATGTAATACGTCTTTTGATGTCTTGACTGCTGCTTCCATTGGTATTGATTGTAGAACCAAGTAATATGAAGTCCTTAACACCTTCAACTTCCATTCATTGTGAGGCTGCTTATTGGTCCAGTTGTGAGGATTTTTGTTTTCTTTATATTTTGGTATAATCTAAGGGCAGACTGTATTCTTTAATCTTCATCAATAAGTCCTCCAAGTCATCCTCACATTAAGCAAGCAGAATTGTGTCATCTGCAAATGGGTTGTTAATGAGTCTTCTTCCAATCCTGATGCCTGTTAATACTACTATTATTCAAATTTAAGCACCAACCACCAAAGCCAAAAATGAAGAAATTTAAGTGTTTTTTTTTTTTTTTCCCCCACCAACTTCTGCAGTCTGAAATTGACCAACCATGCAATCAAAATGTGTTGATTATCTCTGGTGATGGGAATGCAGAAGCTGGAAACAAGAATTAGTGGTAGTTGGAAAATATGGTCTTAGTGTTAGAAATAATGCTGAAGATCACATGATAGAATTTTGCAAGACCAATGACTTATTCATTGCAAATACCTTTTTTCAACCACACAAACTATGGCTATATATGTGGACTTCACCAGATGGAGTACCCAGGAATAAGATTGACTACGTCTGTGGAAAGAGACAATGGAGAAGCTCAATACCTTCAGCCAAAATGAGAACAGGAGCTGAGTGGGGAACAGACCACCAGTTGCTCATATGCAATTTCAAGTAGAAGCTGAAGACAATTAAAAGAAATCCACGAGAGCCAAAGTATGATGTTGATGATATCCCTCCTGAATTTAGAGACCATCTCAAGAACAGATAAAGCATTGAACATCACTGACCAAAAAACAGAGGAACTGTGGGATGACATCAAGACCATCATCCATGAAGAAAGCAAAAGGTCATTAAAAAGACAAGAAAGAAATAAAAGACCAAAATGAATGTCAGACGGGACTCAGAAACTTGCCCTTGAGCAAACAGTAGCTAAAGCAAATGGAAGAATTGACAAGATTATAGAGCTGAACAGAATATTTCGAAGAGCAACTCCAGAAGACAAAGTCATTTATTATTATAATGAAATGTGCAAAGACCCGGAGTTAGAAAACCAAAAGAGAAGAACACACTCGGCATTTCTCAAGCTGATAGAACTGAAAAACAAATCAAGCCTCAGGTTGCAATATTGAAAGAGTCTATGGGCAAAATATTGAATGATGCTAGAAACATCAAAAGAAGATGGGAGGAATACACAGTCACTGTATCAAAAAGAATTGGTTGATGTTCAGCCATTTTAGGAGGTGGCATATGATCAAGAACCAATGGCATTGAAGGAAGAAGTCAAAGCTGTGTTGAAGGAATTGACGAAGAACAAGGCTCCAGGAATTGATGGAATATCCACTGAGATGTTTCAACAAATCGATGCTGCACTGACTGGAAAATACCCAGCTACCCATTCCAAAGAAAGGTTATCTCACAGAAGGTGAACATTATTGAACAATATCATCGATATCACACACAAGTAAAATCTTGCTGAAGATAATTCAAAAATGGTCCAGAAATGTAAGCTGGATTCAGAGCACAATATGGAACAGGGATATCATTGCTGATGTCAGATGGATCTTGGCTGAAAGCAAAGAATACCAGAAAGAAGTTTACTCATGTTTTATTGACTATGCAAAAGCATTCAATTGTATGGATCATAACAAATTATGGATATCATTGAGAAGAATGGGAATTCCAGAACACTTGATTGTACTTATCCAGAACATGTACATAGACTAGGAGGCTGTCACTCTAACAGAACATTGTTTAAAATCAGGAAGGAAGTGCATCAGTATTGTATCCTTTCTCCATACTTCTTCAATTTGTATGCTGAACAAATAACCTGAGAAGCTAGACTATATGAAAAAGAATATTAAGGAATGTTAAGGAATTTTCTTTGATCTGAGTGCATGTGCCAAGATAATCCATTTTCTTTGTAAAAATTCTACATTTCTGCATGCCACTGCTTCTTATTTCTCTTTTTTTTTTTTTTTTTCTTTCTGATTATCTGCAGACATGGACAGGAAATCCAAAGGCTTTGAGCTTATTTTAATATCTTTTTTGTTTTATTTTGTCCTTTTTTTTTTGAGGTCAAACCATTTTATTGAGGATTTCTGGAGGTCTGTAGGGATGGGAACAATGAGGTCCAACAATTGTGGTCTGGCCTGGTCCTTCTGTAACTTGTAGCCACCAAAAAAAGAAGCTGATTTTAGTATCTTTAATGGTTTTCGTGTTATCATGGAAGGGTCATGGGGTGAGAAATGAAGGCAGCCAGTGCACCGGAGACTGTGGAGTGTGTTGGCCATGTGGGATCACTCACTGAGACTGACCAATCCTAGGAGCTTCATCATCCACCTGTCTTCGAAGTTGGACTTAGCATGCATACCTGCTAGTGATGTGGCTTTCCTAAAGACTTAGGCAGCTTGATGTTTTGGAAATAGGAACTATTGGTAATTATGACTTGGAATATGTAATTAGACGAATGATCAGAGTCAATAGGAAATATCACTATCAAATATTGGCCAAACCTTACAGTTTATGACCATTTCCTGTGATAATATGTTCACTTAACTTCTAAGGAAAACTCTAGGTTCTTGGGGCACCACAGTTTCCAGACCTGTGGGCTCATTTCTTCTCTTACCCTCCCTGCCTGTCTTCAAGGAGATAAAGCAGTGTGCGCCCGCTAAATGGAAAGGCAATGGAGGCGAGACCACATAGACACAGCCAAGTGGAAAACTCAACATCAATGGCAATGAAAGAAACACAATGGAAGTACCTAAATTATTAAATGAGAATTAGTCTGTAATTAAGCATCACTTTGTAATTGTGAATTAGAAACTCCAGAATGATTACAAGATGGCCTTTGTAATTTTAATAGTTGGTAGACAGTCATATCAGGTTTATTATCCTGTATGTAATACATAATGTTAACGAGAATATCTACATGTGTGTGTGTGTGTGTGTGTGTGGTTGTTCAGTTTGTGTGTCAAGTTGGCTGGGCCTGGTTGAGTGGTTGGGCAGTTGGATGTAGTATCTCCCATGATGAGACTGGCAATCATGTCCATGGTGGGATCTACCACAAACAACTGAGTAGCTGCATTGGTATGTGGTCTGCTTCCTGTATATAAGGAGAAACTTTGGGAATGGTCTCTAGGTCATGGCACCTTGAACCCTGCATGTAGCTGTGTCATTGTTTAGCAGCCTGCCATGCTCTGCCGACCTTGGAACTTACAGTGGACTTTAATTAATGGCCTGCCATGTGATTTGTTAATATTGGGGCTGTGCCTTTTTACTTGTTAACCTTGGGCTTGGCAGTCTCAGCAGCCAGCAGCTGTCTGATTGGAGAAAATCCTCTAGCTTCAGTGAGCTGGGAGCTAGAGGCAGAGCTGAAGTCCAAGGCTGAGGGGCTTTCACCCAGCCCCTAAAGCCTGGCCCTTTGAACTTGGAATTAAAGCCTCCAAATTGTAAGAATAAATTCCTTTTTGTTAAGGCCATCCCATTTGTGGTAGATTTTTGTCAGAGCCGTACTATGTAACCAAAACAATATATGACATTTTACTGCTAACCAGAAGGCTGGTGGTTTAAACCCACCAGCCACTCCTTGGAAGGAAGGTTGGGCAATCTACTTCTGTAGTGATACCACCTCAGAAATCCAAAGAGGGATCACTATGGGTTGGAAGTGACTCTACGGCAGTGAGTTTGGTTTGGTTTGGTTTTATATTCACAACTCATTGACAGGAGATAGTCAATACCTGGAATTTGTACCTGTGGCTTGAGGCAGTGTTGCTAGCTCCCATTTTGTAAGGAATGGGATCATTAGCTGATTTCTGATAACTCGTGGGAATCCCCCATGAACTGCTGATTTCCCTCATCTTAGAAATGTTGACCCCAGATGCTTACAGAGACTGATGCCTGGTGAGTGGCTGAGGTTGAATACCAGCAGCTCTTGCCCCTGCACATAAATGGATGACTTACTTAGACAGTGGTGCAAATATATGAGCTGTAAAACTGTGTTCCCAGAATTCTATACCTGACAAGCAGTTGGATGCCCTAAATATCATCTGTGGGTTGGTTTAGAATTCAGAATGCAGTCCTACCAAAAAATCTAATTCCAATGCCTGGGTATAAAATTCCCTTGAATCTATAAAGTAATAAGACTATGTGAATTACTTCTAAAATCTACTAAATGGGAGAATGATACATGGATTAGCATTAATAGTAATTAGTTATGATGTTCAGAGGGTGGACTGGTCCCTGGAGAAGAATATTATGCTTTGTGAAATAGAAGGTCAGGGACGAAGAGGAAGAGCCAGTGCCTGCACTGACAAGTTCAAGCATAGCAATGATTATAAGGATGACATCAGATCGGGCAATGCTTTGTTCTGTTGTGCATAGGGTCACTGACTGATAGGAGCTAGCAACAACAACACATTATTCGCTGGTTAATATTTCTGGCCAGTGGTGGTCCAATGGCAGAACTGTCACCTTCCATGGGGGGGGGGGACTCAATCTTGATTCCCTGCCAGTGAACCTCATGAGTAGCCACCATAGCTTTCTTGTTGCTTTGAAGCCAACCAGGTTTCAACAGAGCTTCTAGACTGAGACAGACTAGGAAGAAAGGCCTAGGGATCTACTTCTGAAAATCAGCCAGTGGAAGCCCTATGGGTCACAACGGTCTGGTCCTGTTATGCATGAGGTCACCATGGTCAGGGGCCAACTTGATGGCAGCTAACAACATTAATTAATATTTTGTGAAAAATAGTCAAAATCATTCCTCTTAAAAAACAAACAAACAAACTCAATGAGATCCAGTCAGTCCTGACTCATAGCAACCCCTTCTTGGGTTTCCAGGGTGGTATCACTATGGAAGTAGATTGCCCAATCTTCCTTCTGAGGAGTGGCTGGTGGGTTTGAACTTCTAGCCTTCTGGTTAGCAGTCAAATGCTTTAGGCACTACACCACCAGACCAGGTATGGCAAGTCAAGACTGGACTGCTGTCCAAAAACTGGACTTCCAGTCCAGTTCTCCAGCTAATATGAATTTGATTATGACATAAACGTATACACTTATCAGCCTCCCATTTGAAAACTAAGAGTACTGCCTTACAATAATTCCCACACTATCTTTAAGAGCTGCTCACTTTCCTGATAGTTCACCAACATCTGACGCCACATTCTGCACATTGACATGCACGCTCATTTTCACAGTAACACTAGGACATCATTGGCCTATATGTTGTTGTTGGTAGATGCCATTGGGTCAGTTCAGACTCATGGTGACCCATATACAAGACACTGGAACCTTGCCCAGCCCTGGGCCATCCTCACCATCCTTTCTGAGCGTGAGCCTGTTGTAGCCCCACTGTGTCAATCCATTGCGTTGGTCTCCTTTTCTTCCCTGGCCCCCTACTTTACTAAGCATGATGTCCTTCTCCAGGGACTGGTCCTTCCTGACAACATGACCAATGACTATTAATTACTATTAATGTTAATTCACGTATCGTTCTCTCATTTAGTAGATTTTAAAAGTGAAATTTAGAAGTCTCCTTGCCTGTATACTACCATTTATTTTTTCACAAATGTCCAGGGTACTTTTCCAGAGGCTTCAAGATTGCAATATTCTAAACTGACTGACTAGAGAACACACATGAGACTCCAGCTTCTATATTGGAAATATTTACAAAAATATAAAGCTCTGCCACCCTGCTTTTTTCATTTCGAAAACATAGTTATTATCTGCAAAAAGGGCATGGAGGGAGCTGATTTCAAGATGGAGGAATAGGCAGAAAGACTGCACAGACCCTCTTCAACAAAGAAAAGGGGAACTATTTAACACAGACACAGAAGATAATCCTGCACTCTGAGCTTTGAAGGGAAGGATATAAAAGAGAACTAAACCCCAACTAGCAGAAAAATTTGCATGAAAATACCAGAAAAGGAGACATGTGGAGCAGTGGTGTGGCAGCAATCCTGAGTGATCCTGACAGCACAGACAGCTTGAATGTTCCTGAGTGGTGGTAGGACATAAGAATTAACCTAAAAATCAGTCCTGCTAGCCAGGGACTGCATGGAGGACTGTTTTGGAGGCTGGGGTATAAATGGAGAAGGCAAAGAGAAAGGCAGGCTGAGCTGTGGACTTTTGTCTCTCTGGAGGGTGCCACCATTTTGAAAGTTTACAAATGGCTTGACTGTTTTGGATATTTAAAGAGACAGCACTCTACCAGATTCCAGGGGCTTAAAAACAGGTTCTGCTTGCCAGTAACACCAAGGACACCTGAACCTGCACAACTGAAAAGGTGCAACATACCTCTTGTTACTCTTATACCCCACACCCGCTTGGTGAATGGAAGTGCAGTGATCCCCCAATCCCACCCACCTTCAGGGCCCACAGGAACTCTATCCTGGTCAGTGTGCTCGGTTGGAGCCTGGGTGTCCTGCCCGGTCCTCCACAGATTTTTTTTCTTTTTCTTTTTTTTCCTCTTTCTTTTTCTGGGTGTGGACTTTGCAAGGATTTGTGTTTTAAAACTACGGTTATTATTAATAATTTTGTCCTTTTTACTATTATTCATTATTCTTCCCCTCCCAGGTCCTAGTTTACAACTTTTTTTTCTTTTTCTGTTCCTGGTTAATTTTTTTTTTTTTTTTTAGTTTAAATTCTTTTACCTTCCCCCAACCTTATTTCTCATGTTTAACCCTGTTCCTTGTTTTTCTTTTTGCATTTCTCCCATTTTTTTCTTCATTGTTCTCCTTCTCTACCTTTTTTTCTCTCAGTGCCCTATCCCCACATATTGCAGGGTTTCCTGTTTTGTTTTGTTTTTTTCTTCTTTCTTCTTTTTTTTTTTTTTTTCTGTTTTTAGTTACTGTACCTGTGTGATTACATGGTGTATTTTTTCTCCATGTGTTTTTAGTTTTTTGATGGTTATTCAATTGTAATTTTTGTCTGAGTGGGAAATAGCAGCAGTCCCCATAAGATACAAGTACACCCACACCTCCAACAACTTCATTTACTGAGCAAGAGATACTTCCTCCTTCTCCACCAATGGGCCAATGATAAAAAATCACCTAGAAGAGCTTGAATCACCCTTGGCTGCTCTTCACAAACAGTTAACAGAGATCTAAATACAACACCACGATGTCTCAGAGACAACAGATAATCATAATCCACTCAAAGAAGCAAGATAAAGTGGTAGGAACAAGGGAACAGGATATAGACCCAGAACACAATCTGAGGAAGAAGCAGCATTGGACCTCTCTGAAAAGGAAATCAAAAGAATTATCTTTAGGTATCCTCAAAGGATTGAGAGACAGACCAAAGAAA
>NW_006921903.1:93377-94387 GCF_000298275.1 Orycteropus afer afer | reverse complement strand
TATCCTTTAGGAAGGAAAGAGAACAAAAGTTTGGGAGTGTTTCCTTTTCCTAAAAAAAATATTAAAAGATGGTCATGATTATTTCCTTGACTTTGGCACATCAATGAGGGAATTCTCTTTGAACTCTAAAGAGAGATGGGGATATGCTGCGAAGCCCCGCGGCCTGGCCTTGTCTGCAGTAAGCAGCATGAAGAGGGAGGGTCATGTCCCCTTGCTGAGACCCAGGTCCAAGGGAAAGTCTGCCGATCCTGAAGGCAAGCAGTGTTGGGAAGGATGACTCAGAGCCCACTGAGGCCTCTTCAGGGACATCTTGAGTTCAATCAGAGAGTGGGAAAAAAGATTTTATTTGAAAGCAAATTGCCAAGGTGAGACCCTGTGGTGAGTCTGAGCAGGCTTGGTTGTTGCGGTCCAGCCCCAGCTGTCCTGATCGAGTGTCTCACCAAGCCCACTCAGTGCTGTAAAAAGGTGGACCAGCTCTCAAGGACCTACAGCGGAGGAAAGATTACAAATGCCAAGGATCCTTGGACCATGAAGGACAGGGGAAGGTGGCTGATGGGCCCTTTCCAGCCCCCAACCCTGACTATGACCCCTCCTATTTCCTGCCTGATTACTGACCACAGACTCAGAGCTAGGAAGGCAGGGAGAGTGAATGAGAGGGTGGGCCAAGTTTGGAGGGGAAGATTAAAATGGTGCCTGTCAGGCCTTCTGTCTCCCCACACTTGGCTCCTCTGTAGGCCCAGAACCTCAAGAGGAAACTCCAAGCAATTTGGGGGCTTTGGACCAGACCATCAGGGCCTCACCTTCTGCATCGGGGCAGGGGAAACCTACTCGATTTCTCAACAGGCTGGGTCCCAGGGGGTGGGCCATCCTGCTAATCAGGAGACCAACAGCTTTAGTATCCAGCCAGTCTGCCTTCCCTGGTTGAGGCTGCATTTCTGCTCAGTCAAGGAGAAGTCAGCAGTGTCACTATCCAGCCAAGCCAAGGAAGGTCATTTCATGATGTCATCAGT
>NW_006921903.1:83017-89307 GCF_000298275.1 Orycteropus afer afer | reverse complement strand
CTCTAATAGCTAATGATTGTGAGCATTTCTTCATATGTTTGTTGGCCGCTTGAATATCCTCCTTGGTGAAGTGTCTATTCATGTCTTCTGTCCATTTTTTAATTGAATTGTTTGTCTAAAGTTACATTTTACTTTTGAATACTTTAAAGAGGTCTTTTGCAGCATATTTGCACAATACAGTAAGTCATCTGATTTCTTGATTGCTGCTTCCATGGGCATTAATTGTGGATTCAAGTAAAATTAAATCCCTGATAACTTCATTTTTTTTCCCTCCATTTGTCATGATGTTGCTTATTCATCCATTTGTGAGGATTTTTGTTTTCTTCATGCTGAGATGTAATCCATACTTAAGACTGTAGTCTTTGATCTTCATCAGTAAGTGCCTCAAGTCCTCTTGGCTTTCAAAAAGCATGTTTGTGTCATCTGTATACTATAGATATAGTCCTTCAATCCTTATGTCTCTTTCTTCTTCAAATAGTTCAAATTCTTGGATGATTTGCTCTTCATACAGATTCGATATATATGGTGAAAGGATATAACTCCGATGCACACCTTGCCTAATTTTAAAGCAAAATGAGATCATACAATGTTAACCCTTGTGCTTGACTGACAGTCTCACTCACAGCATTGCTGCCACCTGTCCCTTGTACCAGCCTAACTGCCTGCCACCTGGATCCTATCTGGGCTTCACTCTCCTCTTATCACAGGTCTTCCGTTGACTAAGGTCCCACTCCTCTATCAATTCTGTGATGGCTCTGCCAATACTAGCCATTCTGTAATATTTCAACCCCTGAGAAATCTCTATTCTCCCATACCATGAGGTCTAGGCAAGCCCTCCCTATCCCAATTCATTCCTCAACCATGAAGATTCAGCATAGTTCTTCTCACCCTCACACTCATATCTGGATTATAGCCCCCTGGCCCTCTGTGTTTTGTGTTGAATCCAAGACCTCCACAATCATAGCAGGATCCTTTTGTTACATCTGTTTGTTTCATCCCTCCAAGCCTCCTACTCTGCCATGAGATTTTCAGCTCTGGACAGTAAGGAAAATGACAGTCTGGTTTGGTCTCACATATGCACACAGAACCTGGCAGGTGATGGGCTCTCAGATACCTGAGTGACCATCAGATTTGGGCTGTTAAGGGTCTCCACCAAGGTTTCAGTATCTCAGATGCCTTTTTCCTGTTAGGGCCTGCACTTGACAGGCCTCAAAGAAATCAAGTAGCAACTCTATCTGCACAGAGCCCTCTGAGGACAGGTGTGGCCTTCCCTGGTGGCCAGTTTGAAGCTGGTAGAGAAGAAGAGAGGAGTAATGAAAATGGAATGCGGAAACAGAAGGGGAGGTTGGTGACATGGGTGCAGTCTCAGCAGAGGAGTTCCACAGAAGGGTTACTTATAACAGGATTGAGGACCCAGAAGAGGGCATGGATTACATGGCTGAAAGAAACTGAAGTATGTCCTTGTTTCCTAGAGCTGGTGTAATCTAAATTACACAAGTGGGTGGCTTTGATGAGAAAAAATTTATTTTGTCACATTTTGAACCCCAAAATTCATTGCCATTGAGTTGATCCAGACTCTTAGTGACCCTGTAGGACATAGTAGAACTGCTCCATGGAATTTCCAAGGCTGCAATTTTTATAGAAGTAGACTACCCCGTCTTTCTCATGCGGAGCAGTTGTTAGGTTTGAGGCACTAACCTTTCAGTTAGTAGCTGAGTGCTTAACCACTGTGCTACTACAGCTCCTTCCTCTCACAGTAGAGGAGGCTAGCAGTCCAAATTCATGGTACAAAGTCTTGGGGAAGGTTTTCTCTCTCTGTTGGCTCTGGAAGAAGGGCCTTATTTCTTTCAGCTTCTGTTCCTTGGTGCCCTGGTGGTCTTCATAGGGTGGGGTCTCTGTCTTCCCCCATCTGTGCTTGCTTGCTTCTTTGCCTGTTCTGCCCTTTTATATCTCAAAAATCATTAGCTTAAAACACATCCTGATATGACATCTAAACACAACAAAGGAAATCCTATTCCCACCTGGGATTATTTCCACAGGTGTAGGTCAGGATTTACAACACATATTTTGGGGGATACAATTAAATCCATAACAAGATAAAGGGAGAAAAATGGTAGAAAGAGAATGAGATGAGATCAAGAAGGCAGAGAAATGTCCAGTGGAGAGCAAAAGTCAGGCAGGGAGCTGGAGGTACGGAGCCATGGTGAAAGGGGTTCAACTTGGAGCCAGAGCCTGTGTCTGGACCCTGAAGGAAAGTCCAAATGTCCCTCAGGAGCAGCCATGTGAATGGAGAAAACCTACAAAGCCACCAGCACCAGAACTGTCTGGGAAGCACGTTAGGGGACACTGAGGTCATTACCTGAGGTCTGTACATGTCTTTCAGGTAACTAAGGAGCTCTGGTTGCCCAGTGGTTAAAGTGCTTGGCTGCTAAATAAAAGTCAGTGGTTCAAAACCACTTGGAAGGAGAAAGATGTGGCAGTCTGCTTCCATAAAGATTTACAACCTTGGAAACTTTATGGGGCAGTTCTAATCTGTCCTCTAGGTCACTGTGAGGTGGAATCAACTTAACAGCACTGGGTTTAGATTCCATAATCAGCTGATGAATGTGTGAAAGTCCTGGGGCAGCCTCAAATATGGGAGAGCAAGATGCAGTGAGGGTGCGTGTCAAAATCTCAGGTGTCACATAAAAGTCCCCTCGACACCCGTGAGTGGGGATCACAGGGACCTTCCACTCTAAGATTGTGTATGTGAATGGCTCTGTGAGTGCGAGAGTGTGAGCTGAAGTTGGTACATGTCTGTGTAAATTTGAGTGTGAGTATGTGTGTGAGAGTGTGTGTACATCTGAGTGTGAGTGAGGTAATGTGTGTGCAAGTGCATGTGTCTGAAAATGTATGAATGTGAGTAGATGTGGGTGTATGTGAGTGCATCTGTTGTACATGAGACTGTGTGAGTATGTATATGTGTAGTTTGATAGTGTGTCTGCATGAATGTGTGAGATTTTGGTCTACAAAATTGTGTACATTTGTGTTTGAGTATGAATGAACAAGTGTGTAACAAAAGTTCACATAAACATGATGGGTTCCATACTCTTTTTCATAGCCTTTTCTTTTAGTACTAGAGAAATGTCATTCATAGATATAGATAGATGATAGACAGATGGATAGATAGATTGATAGATAGATAGACAGAGACAAGTAAATGGATAGATAGATAGATGACTACCATTGAGTCAATTCTAACTCATGACACTCTTACATACAACAGATGACTGGTCCCGTGTCATCCTCAAGATCACTGCCATGTTCAAGTCTATTGCTGTGGCTTCTGTGCCCATCCATCTCACCAAGAGTCTCCTTCCCATTGTTGACCTTCTACTTCACCAGACATGATATCCTTCTCCAATTATTGATCTGCCCTGATGGCACGCCCAAAGGAAGCTCTTTGGACAATGTTCTGGGTGATCCATAATGTTTCCATAGGGTAATTTTCAGAAGTAGTTCTTCAGGCCTTTCTTAGATTCATAAGAAAGTCTGAAACTTAAAAAGAGCAAAACAAAACAAAACAAAACAAAACAAAAACCTCACTGCTGTCGAGTTGATTTGACTCATAGGAACTCCTCCTTGGATTTCTAAGGCAGTATGTATCCTTATTGCCGAAGATTGCCCAATCTTCCTTCGGAAGAGTGGCTGTTGTGTTTGAACTGCCAGCCTTCTGGTTAGCAGTCAAATGTCTTAGGTTCTGCTGAAACCTGCCTACCATGGGTGACCCTGCTGGTATTTGAAATACTGGTGGATAGCTTCCAGCATCACAGCACCAGACAAGCCACCACAGTACAACAAATTGATGAATGGGTGGTAGGCCATGGGTATACCCACTGCTGTGGAGTTTATTCCAACTTGTAATGACCCTATAGGACAGAGCAGAACTGCCCCCACAGGATTTCCAAGGCTGTAAATATTTATAGAAGCAGATGGTCTCATTGTTCTCCTATGGAGTGGCTGGTGTGCTCCAACAACTTCAATATCACAATAGTCAAAGGATAGAGCTTCATGTGTCTGTTGTCAGTTAGCTCAATGGGCAGAGCATGCTGCTAATGAAACCTGAAACCTGGGCCTTGTTTCCATTCCATGGGTGCATCTGTTTTTGTGGTGTCCATGACATCCAACTGGTCACCTAATAACCTGAGAGGATTGTTTGTCAGAACGTGATTGCCTTGTGCACATTTTCATCCCCACTGGACCAACAGAAAGAATCACAGCTGCTCTAGCAAAACCAAGCCTACCAACCAAACCAGATCCATTGACATTGGGTTGATTCTGAATGTCAGCAACCCCATGTCAGAGTAGAACTGTGGTCCATAAGGTTTTCAGTGATCGACAATTTTGGAAGTAGATCACAATGTCCTTCTTCTTCATCTCTGAGTGGGCTTAAGCCACCAACCATTCAGTTAACAGCTGAGCACCATTATACCTTCCACCATCCCAGGACTGTAATGGCTAGTGTGCTGATGCTGTCATAGTTGTTAGCTGTGGTCAAGTTGATTCAGATTCAAGGCAACCTTGTGTCTCCAAAATAGAGCTTCTCCCTGGGGATTTCAAGGCTGTGCCCTTCTGGAAGTACATCACCAGACCTGTCTTCTGAGATGCCACTTATTGGGTTTGAACTGCCAATCTTATGACTAGCAGTGGGGGCTTAATCATTTGCTCCACCCAGGGAACCATTGTTACAATATTATCATTGTTGGGTGCTGTTGCATTGTCTACAGCTCATAGTGACCCTATGGAGAACAGAAGGAAACTCTGCTGGATCATGAGTCACCCTGACAATCCTTGCTATACTTGAGCCCATCGTTGAAGCCACTGTGTCAATCCATCTAGCTGAGGGTCTTTTGCTTTTTTGCTGACTCTTCACTTTACCAAGCATGACATCCTTCTCTAGGGAATGGTCCCTTCAGACCACATGACCAAAATAGGTGACTTGAAGTTTGGCCATTCTTGCTTCCAAGGAGCATTCTGGCTGCATTACTTCCAGGACAGATTTGTTCATTCTTCTGGAAGTCCATGGTATGTTCAGTATTCTTCACCAACACCGTAATTCAAAGACATCAACTCTTTTATGGTTTTCCTTATTCATTGTTCAGCTTTCACCTGCATAAGAGGCGATTGAATTACCATGACTTGGATCAGGCCTACCCCCACAGGGGGTACAATAGCTACAATAACTACATGTAAAATAAATAGACTACTTGTCACCAGTGTTATTACTTTGGATCAGAGGGGTTCTTAAAAATGTTGATCCAGTAGAACACAGAATTATCCCACACAAATCCTTATTTGTGGAAACACAGAGTAGGACTAGAAGCAGATATTCTGTAGGAAGAGCCAAGGGATTGCTAAACATCTGGTTGAAGTAGTTTCACAGCTAAATATTAACATCTGTTCCTTAAGCAGGAACTTGTAATGGCTGGAAATGTAATATGATTCATTGTTGTGTTATAAGTAGACTAATTTTGTAATATTTGTTTTTTTGCCCCCTGCATTTAATATTTGTATTTAGACTTGGGAATTACCTTATGAAATAACTTGTACCAATCAGTCTGATGATCTCATGCATCATATCTCCTGGTCTGATACACATGTATTCTCAACATTCTGTAAGGCTGCCCACCCCTTTTATAAGAGCATTGTGTCCCCATTGATGGGGTCTGACGTGTCAGTTTGTTGCTTATCCTCCAATATCTGCCTCCTTATCTATATTTTCAGAGAGGACTACTTCAGGAAATGAATGACTTGCAATGGATTATTGGTCTTAAAATATCCATAAGGTAAAGTGTAACCAGTACTACATGCTGTTGAGTCAACTTGGACTCATAGCAAGCCCATGTGTGTCAGGGTAGAACTGTGCTCCATAGAGTTTTCCATGGCTTATTTTTTTGTAACTAGATGACCAGGTGTTCCAAGGTGTTGCTGTGTGGACTCAAACCTCCAGTCTGTCTTGTAGTGGTTGAGAGTGATAACCATTTGCAGCCACCCAGAGATTCCCCATAAAGTATAGATAGCTGAAAGTAAAGTACCAACCAAAAAAACCAAACTCACTGTTGTCGAGTTGATTCGACTCCTAGTAACCCCGACCTGGGTTCTCAAGGCTGTTTCTCTGTGGAAGTAGATTGTCCAATCTTCCTTACAAGGAGTGGCTGGTGGGGTTGAACTGCCAGCCTTCTTGTTAGAAGTCAAATGCCTTAGGAACTACACCACCAGAGCTACCTGAAATTAAACAGTTAAGCACTGGA
>NW_006921903.1:80838-81482 GCF_000298275.1 Orycteropus afer afer | reverse complement strand
TTCATCAGTAAGTGCCTCAAGTCACCCTCACTTTCAGCAAGCAAAGTTGTATCGTCTGCGTATCTCAGGTTGTTAATGATTCTTCCTCCAATCCCGATGCCACATGTTTCTTCATATAGTCCAGCTTCTCAGATTATTTGCTCAACATATAGATTGAATAAGTGTAAGGAAAGGATACAACCCTGATGCACTCCCTTCTTGATTTTAAACCATGTAGTGTCCCCTTGATCCTGGTTAAGGTACAGGTTCCTCATGAATACAATCAAGTGTTTGGGAATTCCCATTATTCTCAATGCTACCCATAATTTGTCATGATCCACACAATCAAATGCCTTTGCATAGTCAATAAAACACAAGTACACAACTTTCTGGTATTCTTTGCCTTGAGCCAAGATCCATCTGACAGTAGCTATGGTATCCCTAGTTCCATGTCCTCTTCTGAATCCAGCTTGCACCTCTAGAAGTTCTCTGTCAATATCCTGCTGCAAACGTTTCTGAATTATCTTCAGTAAGATCTTACTTGCATGCGATGTTAATGATATTGTTCTATAATTTCCACAATCTGTGGGATCACTTTTCTTTGGAATGGGTACAAATATGGATCTCTTCCAGTCAGTTGACCAAGTAGTTGTCTTCCAAATCTC
>NW_006921903.1:78712-79323 GCF_000298275.1 Orycteropus afer afer | reverse complement strand
CACTTTGTGCGGATTCATCACGGGTGAGTCCTGGAATTGCTGAATTATGTAACTTAGAGCCAGAGGGCGGGAGCTAATTGTCATCATCTCCCTTCTCAACCCTGCTCCCCCTTCATCTTGGCCCCTTCATCTTGCCGACCTGCAATGCGTGTAAATAGAGTCGACATTATTTTTAGAAAGGATGTTGTACAAATAAAAGAAAATGAACAAGGGAAACAAAAAACAAACCCCGTGTAGTAATTAATTGTGTAGTAATTGTGTAGGGTATTTACACTCGGAGAGGAGGGTGCTTTCTGTCACAGTCTGAATATATAAACTCAACGTGATCACCTTCTGAAGAATTTATGAATCATGGTTAATAATCAGCTTTAGGCAGTTCTGAGGGAAGAATTGCATTTTGAAGCTATAAAGGTCCACTAAATAGCTCCTGGGAAATGACCCTGCATCCCATTAAATATAAAAATTCACCACTGTCGCACTTGATGTCAGAGGTAAACCACTGCAGCCCCCACTCCCTTTCAAATGTCAAGGGCCCCCCTTGACTTAAGCACTTTATTAATCTTAAAGCACCAGACCAGACAGCTGCTTCTCAGGGAAGAAAAAAAAAAAAA
>NW_006921903.1:63550-76447 GCF_000298275.1 Orycteropus afer afer | reverse complement strand
GGGGAGCCAAGAGGGTAGTGTGAAGGAGAGGCCTTGCCTAGACCAGGCCCTGACAGTGGGCTGTTGTCAGAGCTCCACTGCACCTGCTGAGGCCCCAAGCCCAGCACCCACCTGCGTAGTCTGAGGTGCCAGGCTATCTGTGCAGTGTCTGTATCTGAAGCCCCTCCAAGGATCCTTTTAAGATCTTGAGACCTGCTGACTACTGAGCCTACCGTGGACATGGTGTCCAGCGTTCCTGGCTATCCTTTCTATGATTTGATGGGAAAAGGTACACTTCATATCTCAATTTTCCAGGGATCCCTGGGGTGCCCTTTATGAGACTCTTACACTAAATCCAGTCACCATTCAGTGGGCACCAACACTTGGAGACCACATAGTTGTCAGAGCAAAACTGTACCCCACAGGATTTCCAGTGGCTGAGCTTTCAGAAATCAATTGCCAAGTCTTTCTTCTGACACACCTCTGGGAGGGACTACCCAGGAACTACCCAGCTTTAAACAAAAGGTAGCCATTACTGTCCACAAATGAGGCATTGACAGGTCCACAGGCAAATAAACTCTCTTCTAGTTCATTGTTGCTTAAATTGGATGAAGTTAAAAGAAAAGTAGGGACCCACTACATGTCTTAGTTTTAACAAAAGAATAACTTGCTTATCACATGTTCTTCACCCAAGACTTTGAGTAACATCCATCGATAGACTGTTGAGTCTACATGCACATTTTGTTCTCCACATTCTCCACACCCTACCATACACTCTTGCATTGCACACCATGCCCCGTATGCAATTTAAGGATTTGGAAGAGGGATATGAAGTCTTAAGGAGTTATGGTGGTGTAATGCCTAAGGAATTTGACTGCTAACCAGAATGTTGGTGGTTCAAACCCAGCAGCTGCTTCATGGAACAAAGATGGGGCAATCTACTTCCATAAGTATTTACTGCCTTGGAAATCTAATGGGAGTCACCATGAGTCAGAATCAACTCAATGGCAGTGAGTTCGGTTTTGGGGTATGAAGTCTTGGCCACAGTCATGGTCTAAGTTAATATTGCCTTGATATTCAACTACCTAGAGTTGTAACACTCAAAACTGAAGGTTCAAAATTATGTGCTAACTTGACATCAGAAACCAGAAGGGCCTTGAATAGCCAAACTACAAATTCCCCTCCCCAACGGTTCTCAGGAAGTCCAAACCCAAAACACATCTTTATCCCAGAGACAAAGCACAGGTTTCAATTTCAAACAAGGCAATCATATCCTTCTAAGGGAATCAAGGTCATCCCATCTTCTTGTTACTACTGAGTCTGCCTTCTATAGCCCCTGTGTTATTCACTCTGTTCCCCAAAGTGCAACTTCCATGTGGGCCTGCATGCCTGTGAGTAAATGTGCTATTGATCTCTTATGTCCCCTATGGTGGGAGTCTCTCTCAGACAAAAAGATGAAGAGGAAGCCATCAAAACATGTGCTGTTGTTGTTGTTATGTGCCGTCGAGTTGGATCTGACTCATAGCGATCTCTCCTTGGGTTTCTGAGTGTTATCACTATGGAAGTAGACTGCCCACCCTTCCTTCTGAGGAGTGGCTGGTGGGTTTGAACCACGAGCCTTCTGGTTAGCAGTCACCTGCCCTAGGCACTGTGCCACCAGCACTCCTACTGAAATGTGTGCAGCACCTGTTTTCGTTATTACTGCAGTGATGGTGGTGAGGTGAGAATTACCTCTTGCCATCAAGTCAAATCTGACTCCTAGTGACCTCATATGTTATAGAGTAGAACTGTGCTCCATAAGGTTTTCTTGGCAGTAATTTTCATGGAAACAAATCACCAGGTCTTTCTTCTGAGATGTTGCTGGAAGTTAATACTTAATCATAAACCATTTGTTCCACCCAGGGACCTAGGGTGAGAATTAGGAATTTCTGGTAGCATAGTGCCTAAGGCACTTGACTGCTAACCAGAAGGCTGGAGGTTCAAACCCACCACCCACTCCTTGGAAGGAAGTTTGGGCAATCTACTTCCATAGTGATACCACCTCAGAAACCCAAGAAGGGGTCACTATGAGTCAGGTCCTACTTGATGGCACATAGCAACAACAAAAACGACATGGTGGAAACTATTTGAAGAACAGTTGTGCTATTCTCAGGCTTATAGTAAACATGATGGCAATGAAAATACCTATTAAAATAAATAGTCAGGCTTTGATTTTTATCTTACAGTAAAAAGAAAACCAGCATTTCTTAGTTACTTTGGTAATTAAGGTTGTATCTCAATTTGGATGGGCCATGGTTCTGAGTAGCTGGGCAGCTGGATGTAGTTATTCCCCATGATGACATTATAATCACCTCCATGGTGGAATCTGCTAAGAGTAGCTTAGTAGTTGCCTTTGGAGGCCTGTGTCTAATATATATGGAGAAACTTTGGGAAAGTGTCTAGCGTTCAGCACATCTGGATCCTTCATTTGGTCTAGTCGTTTATCTTGGTGCCCTGCCACGTTGCCTATAGATCATGGAATTGTTCCTGGACTTGAACTAGTGGCCTGCCATGTTGTCTACTAATCTTGAGGCTGTGCTATTTTACCTGTCCATCTTGGGTTCATCAGCTTGGGCAGCCAGCAACTGTGTGAGTCAGGAAACACCTTCAGCTCTAGTGTGCCTGGAAAAAAAGGCAGAGTTGAAGGCCAAGGTTGAGGGACCTTCATGCAGCCCCTAGAGCTGGCACTTTGAACTCAGGCTTTTAGCTTCCTAAATTGCAAGAGAACAAATTTCTGGCTTTTTTGTTTTGTGTTTTTTTAAGCCATTCACTTGTGGTATGTCTGTTAGAGCAGTACAAAGGAACCAAGACAATTACAGAAAATTATTGAATGCAGTAATTGAACAACTGGTGTTGACATATATTAGGTACTTTCACCTTATCTAAAGCAGGTACTGACAGCTGATGTCCTGCAAATGATATCCAGTGAATTTGTCAGGAAGGTAGATTTGGCTGTTCAATTTGGTTCTGCTTCTCATGCATTCTAATCACTTTTCTCATTAGGTGTCCAGTTGAAATATGAAGATTCAAACCAAGTTTTCATTCTTTCCTATAGTTTGGTGACTGCAAGACAACTTGAGGGTAGAGCAAGGATGAAGTTTTGTCAGACAAAATCAAGAAAAAGATGAGAAGAATCTATTTGTACAGTTTGCAGTGTTCTAAATGAAGAATGACATTGCCAGAAATCTTAGTCTTATGATACTCTCTCAAAGCAAACTTTTCAATGACTTCAAAAAATTATTCTGATATTGCCTAGACTTTTCCCACAAGCTAATGCCAGACAGAGCTCTCAGATTGAAGTCAAGCACAGAGTCCATTTGTTTTGTCTGCTTGGCCAATGTCAGTTCTAATGTGGCCCTTGGTCTTGGGCCAGGGACATCCTCTTTTTGGGCTTACAGCCTAGTGTTCCCCAAACACTAGTAGACCACAGTGCCTGGAAATAATTCAACTCTTGTCAGGATTAACCCTGGGAGATCATGGTGCTGACAGCCCATTTCTATTATTGGGTAATCAGCAAATCTGTAGCTCAGGACCACCTTGAGGCAAGAAGTGACCACTGTGTTTTGTATCCCTAAAATGGAAACCGAACTTGATAAAGAGGGGTTGCATTATTGAAGAGTTGGGAAAGGTGTGGAGGAGGATCCACAGTATATTCAATGGTAATTGTCAAATCCCCTTGGTGTTCCTGGCTATGTGTCTCTGCCCAGACAGCAGACTCCATCTTGCTCTTTATGCAAGTGTCTGAAAACCCTTCTGCAATGAAACAACCCTTAGCTCACTGGGATGAGCTGCTGTGGACAGGGTAGCCTCCTTATGTTGGAACCTACACAAATGCATGACAAATCTGGTTCAAGGGTGAGGTTACGTGGGTGAACTCAGTCCCTGAGGCTAGTTATAGAAATGCAGGTCTCATCTGGATCAGCAGAACTTCCAGGAAACCAACCCCAGCTCTAGAAGTTAACCTTGGCAGTAGTCTCCAGGTGGGAAATGGAGATGGTGGATACATGTGGTGCTGGTCTTTGGGTTCCCTGGACATCCTCACTCACCTATCAACTGTGGGTCTCCTATGTGCCTACGAGGGAGGGAAGACCTTCCTCTGTTTGGCCCTGTACCTTGTGAGCCATCTTGCCCACTGCAGAGCCACCCACTCTGTTGTGGCCTTCGGGGCAGGAGCAAGCATTAACTAAACCACGTATGATTGATACGAAGTGGCTATTGTTTTCGTCCTGGTGCTGGGGAGACTGTGGGGCAGGTGGCTTCAGAGAGCCAGATCATGGAACCTTGAGCTGTGGACACTAGTCTCTGAGCCTATGCCCATGCCTCCTTCTACTCTCAAGATATGATCATGTCCAGGGAGTGTGACAATTGTGCCTGGGCTGCAAGTATGAAAAGTTCTATTTTTTTTAGTTTCAGGGAGCAAAACAAAAAGCTGATATGCATTTCTTTCTTTCTTTTTTCTTCTTCCAATTTAATCCACTTTAGTTTTGAGGTTTTGCATACTGCTGAGAAGTAAAGGGGTTTGGAAACTTTCTCCATAGTGGTTAAGGGATTTTGTTAATGAGAGAAAAAAAAAAAAAAAAAAAAAAAAAACCATGCTTCAAGTGTGATTATGTGAAAGTGCTTGTATGTATTCTTTCATTTGGAGATTAAATAGCTTATAAAAAACATTATAGGTGCATTTTAGGTTAACAATGTGCCATTCTCTGGCTTATTAGCAGAGAACAATTAATAGAAAGAGAGAAAACTTTCCCTTGACAAGGGTTTTTTCTATGACAAAGAGCATTTAAAGGCATAACTACAGCTTTGTAAACCACAGCCACACAATTGGAACTTTCCTTGTCCCTGCATTTCACAGAACTGAAAAGCCACCTAATCATAAAATGAATAACCTATCTTTCTTTTTTAGGAGCTCTGGTAGCATAGTGCCTAAGGCATTTGACCGCTAACCAGAAGGCTGGCGGTTCAAACCCACCAGCCACTCTTCTGAAGGAAGATGGGGCAATTTACTTCCATAGTGATACTGCCTCGGAAACCCAAGGAGGGATGGCTATGAGTTGGGTCCGACTTGAAGGCACATAATAACAACAACATCTTTCTTTCACTAAGACAAATTCCCAATGTGGTTGAGTTATAACAACATGCAGAAGCCCAGGAAATATGACAAGGAGATGTATTTTTTTAACCCTTGAGATGCTGTCCATAGTCCACTGGAACCATGCTAATGGCAGAGACGTCAGCACCTCCGACTGGTCATCTCTGCTTCACCCTTCAGAAGGCAGCTTTCCCTGGATCCCATTCCCATAGGTCTTACCCCACTTCCATCTGAGAGAAACACACAGAATAATCTTAGCATGAGGAGGGACTCTGTGGATGGCACAAGTGGATAATGCACGTGGCTGCTAAAAAGTTGGTGACTCAAGTCCACACAGAAATGTGCTGGAAGAAAAGTCTGATAATCTACTTCCTAAAAATCAGTCATTGAAAATCCTTGGAGCACAGGTATATTCTGAGACCCACAGCACATCCAGGAGTTGGAATCAACTTGAAGGGAACTGGTTCAGTCATGAGAAGTCTTGAAGTGATTAAATATACCAAAACACAATGGTCAGACTATGTATGGCAATATAACTCTGACCCACAAGCTCTGGAGTGACCACCCAGGAAGCAAAAGCACAGCTACTACAACAATCGACCCGAAATAATCAGGACAATTTTCAATAGTTGAAAATGTCTCTGATTTTTGCCCCTTCTCTCAACTCAAAACCAACCAAACCAAAACTAAACCCACTGTCATCAAGTGGATTCCTAATCATGGTGACACTATAAGGCAGAGTGGAACTGCTCCATAGACTTTTTTCCAAGGCTCTAAATCTTTATGGAATAAGACTGCTTCATCTTTCTTTCTTCGTGTAGCTGGTGAGTTGAAACTGCCAACTTTTTGGTTAGCAGCTGAACACTTTAACCACTGTGCCACTAGAGCTTCTTAAAACCAATCAAAGACAGCCAAATATCTCCCAAAACCTATTGTGTAAAATACTCTTCTTCTAGTTAGGCCACCTCTAGCTTCTGTATGCCAACCACCTCCAATCAGAATACACATCCATCTTTTCTTTTGTTTTATAAAACTTTCCTCTCCCCCGCTGCCTTTGAGCCTCTGCCAGGCACAAGTTATGGTGACTGACACCCTTGTGATAGTAAGCAATGACTACATAGCCCCTGCTCAATCTCATTTGGGTGGTCTCTGTTTATTTCCACTACTCCTTAGAAATCAACAATTAAGCACGCACACACCATGTGCAGACTGATTGACTAGCACTGTGTGGGTATAGAAGTGCCATGCATGAATTGGAGTTCCTGAGAATTGATTGATCCTGTAACCTCTCCTGTTCTTACTCTTGCAGAAAGAGGGATAGCTATGGTAGAGAGGGTTCATGTGGCTGGAATGTGCAGGGTTCATGGACTCTTAGTCCATGTAGATGGTGAGTATAATCTAGTCCAAATGGCCTACCACATAAGAGCTAATCACCATCTGGGAGAAAGATGACATCCAGTTACTGCTGCAATGAAAGAGAGCATCCTCCACTCAGATCTAAGTCTTGTTTCATTGGATGAAAGAGGCTCCAAGTCTTTGCTGTCTTCATTCACATTTGGAGTGATTCCACAGTGAATTCACCCTTTCTTCCAGAAGACACTGATATCTCCCTCGAAGGACAATAGGCTACTGCTGTGTAGAAAATCCTGGTGGTCAAACTCCCCTGTGCCTTTCCCAGAGACATGCCCTGTCCAGAGCAGACTCCTTCCTGCCATTCTCCACTTCTGGATATGGTAAAATGTAAACTCCTCACTTCAACATGGCCCAGGTAACTGGAATTAGAGAATTTGATTCATGCAGCATCACATCACTAGACCAGAAGTTCGTTCTTTTGGCAATGGGGCCTTAAAAAAAAAAAAAAAAAAAAAAAAAAAAAAAAAAACTCACTGCCATCATGTTGGTTCCTACTCAGCGACTCCTCCTTGTGTTTCTGAGGCAGTATCTCTATGGAAGTAGATTGCCCAGTCTTTCTTCTAAGGTGTGGCTGGTGGTTTGAACTGCCAGCCTTCTGGTTACCAATCAAATGCCTTAAGCACTATGCCACCAGAGCTCCTTAAGATTGCCTAAAATTTTTCACAGTCACATAGATTTGTTGACCTAAGTGATCTGAGTGAACTGAAATCAGTAGACTTTTCCCCCATTCTGTATCTGTGAGCCTATAGGTAAGAGTCTTATTTTCTTCCTACTTTAATTTATCTTGTCTTGAGTTTGACAATCCATCCCAATCTATGGAGCATTAACAGAAGCAGTGGGAGCATCACATGAACCAAAGTCTGCAATACGCTGAGAGTAGTGTCTGGTGGTGTGCTGCTTAAGGCACTTGACTACTAACCAGAAGGTTGGCCTTTCAAACCCACCAGCCACTCCTCAGAAGGAAGATCGGACAATCTACTGTAGTGATACCACCTCGGAAACCCAAGGAGGGGTTGCTATGGGTCAGATCTGACTTGATAGCAGTGAGTTTTTTTTTTTTTTTGGAATGTTTAGAAGAATGTGAGTGTGTGTCTCAGTTCTCTGCAGTCAGGAAGGTCACTTCCATCATCCCTGAATATACCTTGTCCACATTCACAAATCCTCAATATGCATGCACAAAACCAAAAGAGTAAGGTACAATGGTAACCCGTGTTTGGTGGAGAATATTTATGTTCATTTAATTTGAAGAATCCATTGAATTCATTACTGACAAACAGGGTCTTAGAAAAAATGAAAAACATTATGTATTAAGTGACTTATTAAAATTGGCCTATGACTCCAAGCATTATCTCTTCAGTCACATCATATGCATGTGAAATATGGACAATGAAAAGGAATAAAGAAAAAAATTGGTGAGTTCAAGCTATAGTGATAGGAAAGAATATTGGATATAACATGAACTGTCAGAAGAACAAATAATTCAGGCTTAGAAGAATGGACGTTTTAAGTCTAATGCAAAAGGAACTGTACCTATGTTCGTCATTAGATAACATTTCCCACAGAGCTGTGAGTTAACAATTCTGAAACTACTATATATGTTTGCTAGAACTGACCAATTAAGTAAATGGATAGTAAATGACGGGACCCAGGTTTCCTACTGTTCCATACAGAAGTCATTGATAACCAAGAGAACAAGTCCAGAATAATCTATGTGACAATGGACTGGCATTGGGGACATCAGTACAAACCCATGTTCAGATTAACAGAAAAAAAATGCTTATATATATATATATATATATATATATATATATACACACACACACATATATACAAATTTATATACATTTGCATATATATACATATATTTATGCTTATATATATGCATAAATACAGTACAGATTATTTTGAAAATTATGATTAATATTATGCCAAATGGGAATTCCAAAGCATGTAAATGTGCTCATGAGAAATCTATACATAGACAAAGAAGCAGTCATTTGAATACAAAGGTATTCTGCATGGTTTAAAACAAGGAAAGGTGTGTGTCAGGGTTGTATCCTTTCACCATACTTGTTCAATCTGTATGCTAAGAAAATAATCTCAGAAGCTGGAATATATGGAGAAGAACACAACACCAAGATTGGAGGAAGACCTATTAACAACTTATGATATGCAGATGACACAACCTTGCTTGCTGAATTTGAAAAGTATTTGAAACACTTACTGATGAATAAGGCTTCAGTATGAATTATGCCTCAACCTAAAGAAAACAAAAGTCTTCACTACTGGACCAATAAATGGACCATGATAAACAGAGAAAAGATTTAAGTTGTCAAGGATTTAATTTTAATTGGGTTCTTAACAGACACTTGTGGAAGTAGCAATCAAAACATCAAACATGTATTATCTTGAGAAAATCTGCTGCAAAAGACCTTTTAAAGGTGTTAAGGATCAAAGGTGTCACTTTGAAGACTAAGGTGTGCCTAATGCAAGCCAAGGTTTTTCAATAGCCTCACGTGCATGTGAGAGCTGGACAATGCATAAGGAAGACTCCAGAATAATTGAAATGCATTTCAATTGTGATGTTGGCAAAAAATAATGAATGTACTAAGGACTGATGGAAGAATGAAAAAAATCTTGTGGGAAATACAGCCAGGATGCATCTTTAAAGCAAGAATCTCCAGACTTTGTCTCTGGTACTTCATTCATGTTTTCAGGAGAGACTGGTCCCTGAAGAAGGTTACAAAAAAAAAAAAAAACCCTCACTGCCATTAAGCCAATTAGACTTATAACGACCCCTCCTTGGGAGCTCTGGTGTAGTAGTGCCTAAGGCATTTGACTACTAAACAGAAAGCTGGTGGTTCAAACCCACCAGCCACTCCTTGTAAGGAAGTTTGGGCAATCTACCTCCATAGAGCTCCCAAAACTCACTGCCATGGATTCAGATCTGACTCATAGTGATCCTCTTTGGGTTTCTGAGGCAGTATCAAATACGACTCATAGCAAACACTACTTGGGTTCCCAAGGTGGTATCACTACAGAAGTTAATTGCCCAATAATCCTTCCAGGCAGTGGCTGATAGGTTTGAACTGCCAGGCTTCTGGTTAGCAGTCAAGTGCCTTAGACATGATGTCACCAGAGCTATAACTCACTGCCATAGAGTTGGAGCCAAATCATATGACCACTTCTTGGTTTTCCAAAGTGGTATCACTACAGAAGTAGATTGTACAACCTTCCTTCCAAAGAGTGGCTGGTGGATTAGAACTGCCAGCCTCCTGGTTAGAAGTCAGATGTCTTACACAGTACTCTACCAGAGCTATAGTGGTAGTTAACATTGTGTGTCAGTTTGGCTGAGCCATAGTTTTGAGTGCAGAGGTTTCCAACAGTTAAGGGAGACAAACTTGTCTGTCAGTTTGTCACCCTGTGAGGCTTGTACATTGCTGTGAGGCTTGAGGCTGTGCCACTGGTGTTTCAGATGCCAGCAGAGTTGCACATGGTGCACAGGTTTCAATGCAGCTTACAGACTAAGACGGACTGTGAAGAAGGAGGAGGCCATTTACTTCTCAAAAATTGGCCAGGGGAAACCTTAAGAATAGCAGAGAATTAATAACTAAAAAAATAAAATACACCGATTTCACCTTTTCAAAATATTAAATCATAAAACCAAGAAAAAAAAAATCAATACATAACCAACATTTAAAGACAACATCAAAATGTCTAGGAAACAACAGGCAAACTCAAATCAAACAAACAAACAACAACAACAAGAACAAAAACCAGGACAAGACATTAGCAGCAAAACCACAAACAAAGGTCTCATTAAACATGGAGGAAGAGGAGGCAATAGAATTATCTGAGAAGGAATTTAGAAGATATGTTTATAGAGCTTTACAAGACCCTAAGGAAACTCCAAACAGAAGCAAGGAGAACACAGACAGTTCCATGGAAAAACTCAGGAAAATCATTCAAGAACAAAATAACAAGATTGATGCACAGTCAGAATGCATACAAAAACATCAGTTAGAAATCCAGAAGATGAATATAAAAATTACAGAAATACACAGCACATTAGAAGCACAAAAGAGTAGGTTAGAATTGGCTGAAGAATGCATATCTCAACTAGAATAAAAATCTCTGGACACCAGACTGTATGAAGAAAAATCAGAACAAAGATTTAATGAAGAGAACCTAAGAATTATATGGGATGACATGAGAAGAAACAACATAAGACTCATTGGAACTCCAGAAAAATAAGCGCAAAAGACGACTGAGAAAATTGTGGATGACCTGCCAACAGAAAACTTTCCCCATATCATGAAGGAAGAAAAGATATTTGTCAAATAAGCTCATAGAACTCCACAAAAGATAGATTCCAAGAGGGAAACACTGAGGCATATTATAATAAAACTCTCCAAAACCAAAGACAAAAAATTTTGAGAGCTGCCGGGACAAAAGAAATATTACTTATAATAATCGAACAGTTAGGCTGAGCTCCAATTACTCAGCAGAAACCAGGCAGGCAAGATGGCAATGGGACAGCATATATAAAACATAGAAGGAAAAGAACTTCCAACCAATAATCCTATATCCAGCCAAATTATTAATCAAATATGAAGGCAAAATCAAGGCATTGTCAGACAAACAGAAATTGAGGGATTTTGTAAAAACCAGACCAACCCTACAAGAAATGTTAAGTAAGTGCTTGCAATAGATAACCAATAACAGAGATCAACAAAATCAGGATACATGGCATGAACACTAAAACCAAATCAGAAATAAAAACTCAAAATAAGACCATAAAACATTGTACACTAAAAACGAAGGAAGTCAGTCAGCACAAGGCACCAGCAACTAACCTGTCAGAGGGAATAAAACTTCTAGGTACAAACTTCCAAATGGAGAGGACAACAGGACAATGTCTTCACAGTATGCACTGTTCTAGAAATGCAGAGACAAGAATATACTCCAAGGTAACCACAAAGAAAAGTAACAATCCCCCTAAGCAAATCCAGAAGGAAGGAAAACATATGGGTTTATTAAGCACAAAACCAACAATAAAGAAGAAAAGGGAGAAAGCCTTGGCCAACAAACCAATTCAGCACAGAAAAATATATGGACTAAGGAAACACCAACATCATGACAAAAAAAAAAATAAAAAAAAACCACAATGGAATGACAGCTATCAATTCATACTGTCACTAATTACACTCAATGTGAATGGACTAAAGCAACTATATTGTTGATGTTGTTAGGTGCCGTCAAGTCATTTCTGACTCATACTGACCCCATGCACAGCAGAACAAAACACCGCCCGACCCCGTGCCAGCCCACCATACTTGTTATACTTGAGCCCATTGTCATAGCCACCATGTCAATCCATCTAGTTGAAGATCTTTCCCTCCTTCGTTGACCCTCCACCTTACCAAACATGATATCCTTCTCCAGGAATTGGTCCCCTCTGACAACATGACGAAAATAGGTGAGATGAAGTCTGGCCAAGGTTGCTTCCAAGGAGCATCTTGGCTGCACTTCCTCCAGGACCGATCTGTTAGTTCTTTTGGCAGTCTCCATGGTACCTTCAGCATTCTTCGCCAGCACCACAAGTCAGAAGCATCAACTCTTCTTCAGTCTTCCTTATTCATTGTCCAGCTCTCACATGCAACAAGGCAATTGAAAATATCATGGCTTGTGTCAGGTGCACCTTAGTCCTCGAGGAGACATCTTGCTCCTCAGAACTTGAAACAGTTTCTTTGCAGCTGACCTGCCCAGTACTACACATTGTCTAATGTCCTGACTGCTCCTTCCATTAGCCTCAATTGTAGAAACAAGCAATGTAAATTCTTGGACAACCTCAATAATTTCTCCAATTATTGAGATGCTGCTTATTTGTCCAATTGTGAGGATTTTTGTCTTCTTTATATTGAGAAGTAATCCATACTGCAGGCTGTGTTCCTTAAACTTCATCAGTACATGCCACAAGTCATACTCACTTTCAGTAAGCAAAGTTGTATCATCAGCATATCTCAGGTTGTGAATGATTCTTCCTCCAATCTAGATACCACATTTTTTTCATATAGTCCAGCTTCTCTGATTATTTGCTCAGCATAAAGTTTGAATTAAGTATGGGGAAAAGATACAACCCTGACCCACTCCCTTCCTGATTTTAAACCACGCAGTGTCCCCTTGTTCCATTCAATGACAACCTCCTGATCAAGGTACAGGTTCCTCATGAGTACAATCAAGTGTTCGGGAATTCTCATTCTTCTCAATGTTATTCATAATTTGTCATGATGTTGTTGTTGTTGTTAAGTGCCGTCGAGTCGTTTCCGACTCATAGCGACCCCATGCACAGCAGAACGAAACACTGCCCGATC
>NW_006921903.1:61537-62540 GCF_000298275.1 Orycteropus afer afer | reverse complement strand
GCTATGATATCCCTTGTTCCACGTCCTCTTCTGAATCCAGCTTGAATCAAATGCCTTTGCATAGTCAATAAGGCTAAGTAAACATCTCTCTGGTATTCTTTGCCTTGAGGCAAGATCTATCTGACAGCAGCTATGATATTCCTTGTTCCACGTCCTCTTCTGAATCCAGCTTGCACCTCTGGAAGTTCTCTGTCAATACACTACTGCAACCATTTTTGAATTATTTTTAGTAAGATCTTACTTGTGTGTGATATTAGAGATATTGTTCAATAATTTCCACATTCTGTGGGATCATCTTTCTTTGGAATGGATACAAATACAGATCTCTTCCAGACAGTTGGCTGGGTAGCTGTCTTCCAAATCTCTTGGCATAATCAAGTGAGTGCCTCCAGTGTGGCATCCATTTGTTGAAATATTTCAATGGGTATTCTGTCAATTCCCAGAGCCTTGTTCTTCACCAATTCCTTCATTGCAGGTTCAACTTTCTCCTTCAGTACCATTGGTTCTAGATCATATGCCACCTCTTGAAATGGATGAAGATCCACCAGTTCTTTTTGGTACAGTGACTCTGTGTATTCCTTCCATCTTCTTTTGAAGTTTCCTGAATCATTCAATGTTTTCCCTTAGAATCTTTCAATATGGCAACTCGACGTTCATTTTTTTTCTTCAATTCTTTCAGCTAAAGAAATGCTGAGCGTGTTCTTCCCTTTTGGTTTACTAACTCCAGGTCTTTGCACATTTCATTATAATAATTCTTTGAAATATTCGGCTCAATCTTTTATCTTGTCATTTCTTCCTTTTGCTTTAGCTACTCTCCTCTCAAGGGCAAGTTTCAGAGCCTCTTCTGTCATCCATTTTGGTCTTCTCTTCTTTTGTTGTCTTTTTAGTGACCTCTTGGTTTCTTCATGGATGATGCTCTTGATGTCATCCCACAATTCTTCTGGTTTCTGTACATTGGTGTTCGATGCATCAATCTATTCTTTAGATGGTCTCTAAATTCAGG
>NW_006921903.1:38259-39551 GCF_000298275.1 Orycteropus afer afer | reverse complement strand
CAGGTTGTTAATGATTCTTCCACCAATTCAGATGATGCCATGTTCTTCTTCATATAGTCCAGTCTCTCGGATTATTTGCTCAGCATATAGATTGAATAAGTACGGTGAAAGGATACAACCCTGATGCACTCCCTTCTTGATTTTAAACCATGCAATGTTCCCTTTTTCTGTTTGAACGATAGCCTCCTGGTCCATGTACAGGTTCCTTATGAGTACAATTAAGTGTTCTGGAATTCCCATTCTTCTCAATGTTATCCACAATTAGTCATGATCCACACAATCAAATGATTTTGCATAGTCAATAAAACACAAGTAACCATCTTTCTGGTGTTCTTTGCCTTGAGCCAAGATCCATCTGACAGCAGCTATGATATCCTCATTCCATGTCCTCTTCTGAATCCAGCCTGCACCTCTGGAAGTGCTCTGTCAATATACTGCTGCAACCATTTTTGAATTATCTTCAGTACAATTTTACTTGCCTACAATATTATTGATATTGTTCAATAATTTCCACATTCAGTGGGATAACCATTCTTTGGAATGGGTACATATATGGATCTCTTCCTGTCAGTTGGCCAGGTAACTCTTTTCAAAATCTCTTGGCATAACAGATTGAGTGCCCCCAGTGGGGCATCCATTTGTTGAAATATCTCAATGGGTATTGCATCAATTCCTGGAGACTTGTTCTTTGCCAATTCTTTCAGTGTGGCTTCAACTTCTTCCTTCAATATCACTGGTTCTTGAACATATGCCACCTCCTGAAATGTGTGAAGATCTACCATTTTTTTTGGTACAGTGACTCTGTGTATTCCTTCTATCTTCTTTTGATGTTTCCTGAATCATTCAATATGTTGCCCACAGAATATTTCAATATTGCAACTTGAGGCTTCATTTTTTCCTCAGTTCTTTCAGCTTGAAAAATGGCAAACATGTTCTTCCCTTTTGGTTTTCTAACTCCAAGTCTTTGCACATTTCTTTGTAGTAATTGGCTTTGTCTGCTTGAGCTGCTCTTTGACATCTTCTGTTCAGGTCTTTTATCTTGTCATTTCTTCCATTTCCTTTAGCTACTCTTTCTTTGCTCAAGGGCAAATTTCAGAGTCTCTTCTGACATGCATTTTGGTCTTTTCTTTCTCATATTTTTAATGACCTCTTGCTTTCTTCATGGATGATGCTCCTAATGTCATCCCATAATTCTGGTTTTCAGTCATTGGTGTTCAATGCATCAAATCTATTCTTTAGATGTTCTCTAAATTGAGGAGGAATATACTCAAGATCATTATTTTGGCTCTCAT
>NW_006921903.1:32625-37739 GCF_000298275.1 Orycteropus afer afer | reverse complement strand
CAAAGCAGATCCATTTCAGCCTAGGATATCAATCTTTATGTGTTCCATTTTATTTTCTACAACTTCCAATTTTCCTAGATTCATACTTTGTACATTCCATGTTCTGATTAGTCATGGATGTTTGCTGATGTTTCTCCTTAATTGAGTCATGCCATATCAGCACATGGAGGTCCTGAAAGACTTACTTTATCCATATCATTAAGGTTGGTTCTATTCTGATGAGGTAGATCTTTCCCAGTCCTTTTTTGAATGCCTTCTGTCCCAAGGGGTTCATCTTCCTGCACTGTGTAGGACAATGTTTCAAAGCTATTCAAAAATTTACCCAGTAATGTGTCAGACAAGTGTTTCTTTGCTATTCATAAGGTTTTCCTTGGCCCATTTTTGGGAAGTGGATGGCCTCCTTCTTCTTCCCAGTCTATCTTAGTTTGGAAGCTGCGCTGAAATCTGTGCATGATGTGTGACTCTGCTGGCATCTGAAACACCAGAGGCACAGGCTCAAGCCTCACAGCAATGTAAAAGCCTCACAGGATGACAAACTGACAGAAAGAGTTGTCTCCCTTAGCTGTTGGAAACCTCTGTGCTCTTCTCTTACCTGGTCCATATCTGGAACCTACCACTCTGTGGTCCCCAGCTTCTCCCTCCTTTTCCTGGCTCTGGGGGCCTTGGGGCCTGAATAACCTCCCACCCCTTTTAGCTCCATATCCTGCTACTCCTGAGGTCCCCGAGGCTGCTCCTGCTTCCTCCCTTTCCTGGCTGTAGAGGGTTTTGGGCTTACCCTTGCCTCCTGTCCCTTTTTACTGGGATATCCTGCCACTTCTGAGTTCCTGGAGGTCGCTCCTGAGTTTCCCGAGGTCGCTCCTGGTCCCTCCCATTCCTGGCTCTAGATGGCTTGGGACCAGAGCTCCTAAGAGTTGCAAAGAATAATAAAAGAGAAAGATTTATATATTTTTTTAAAAGTAGAATTCTTTCTGAGAGCAGTTACAGTTCTGCCCCCTACACTTGTACCCTCAGAGACAAAACAGATTAACCTTTTACTGTGTGTTTGGCCCTTACACCTCTTCTGAAGCTCAGACTGTCTTAGACTGGATTAGCTTCAAGGGAAATTTTGTAAATTAGATCATATTTTTTCATTGTCCTGTATCATGGTTTTGGTGAGTTCTTTTCTCACTTGTGACAGATCTTCAGTGGACAGTGGCTCTCCACATTTAGTGTTTCATGACCCTAGATTCTGTGCCCACTGGATCATTACTTATAAGTACTGGCAGCTGCAAAGGGCTCCGGATCATTTTGTAAAGTGAAGGCCTTTTTTATGCACCTAATCAACAACTGCATTGCTTGCTAATTTAGAATTTCTCTTTCAGCTGTAGCAGGGAGTGTGAGGCTGGCACAGGACCAGGCACTGCTTCATTCTGTTGTATGTGGGGTCACTACGAGTTGCAGCCCACTCAACAGCACCTAACAACAATAATTGCCAGTGTATTTTATTTGAACTGAAGTACTGGTGTCTACACACAGAAGGTAAGATTTCTGCAAACTAACATATTTCGGTGATAACACTGGATGGCGAGAGATGCCATAATAATGTTTGGTATTAACTAGAGATAGCCAGACATTTTCAGGGGAAGAGGAAATGTTAAATGACACATCTATCCTGTAAGCAGATAGCAAATCAATGGGTCTGTATACAGGTAGCAACTCAGAAATATTAAATATATTTATGCATCAATAGCAGCAAACAAATGTAACACTTAGGGGCCAGGGTGAGGTTCTCACAGTGTTGAACACATTCATTTCCCTTTAAGTGTGCAAAATAGCCCCTTGGAGCATGAATTAACTAACATAGTTTTCCCAACAACTGCATTTCACAGACGAAGAAACTGAGAATGCAAAGGCTAACTGGCTATAAAAGCCCATACGTAAGAAGCATGTTGCTGCTCATAGGGGCCATCATGTTGTATTGGCTCCAACTCATAGCGACCCAGTGTACAAGAGAACAAAACACTGCCTGGTCCTGAGCCATCCTCACAACTGCTCCCATGCTTGAACCCTTCAGTGTGCTTTGGTATCCTTCATCAACCACAACTTGAAAGAGAGTCCTATGATGGTTGGTTTCATGTGCCAATTTGGCAAGGTCAGTTAATTCATCAAACACTAATTTAGATGTTTCTGTGATAGCATTGTATAGATGTGGTTAAAATCTACAATCAGATGACTTTAGGTAAAGGAGATTATCTTCAAACACGTGGTTGGGCCTCATCCAACCTCATCCAATCAGCTGAAGGCCTTTAGAGCAAACGGAGGTTTCCCAGAGAAGGAGTTCTGCCTCCAGACGGCAGCATAAATACTGCCAGAGCCACCAGCCTGCCAGCCTGCAATTCTGGACTTGCCAGCCCCCAGCATCACATGAGTCAATTCTTATAATCTCTCTGCCTCTCTGCCTCTGTCGGTCCATGTCTCTGTATATATACAAATCTACATACACATACATACATATACACATACACACATATACACATACATATATATATATGTATATACAAACACACACACACCCATGGCTCCAGCACTAGTTCTGTATCTTAATGATTCACTTTCTCTGGGAAACACTGACTGATGTACTTTCCCAGGCCATCTTGGGCTGGATTTGTCACATTTCTTATTTATACATCCTTCTTGTGTATTGTCTTTAACCTAATGGCTTCCTGATTTATTTCTTAGCTCCTCTGCAGAAGGAGTGGGAGCCTTTGAGGGCAGGAGGGATGTCTTAGAGGCTGCTTCCCTCCCACCAGAGGGCCTAACACTAGCAAGGTTAAAGCAAAACTTCCTAAAAGAATGCATAAGAGTTACAATGAGGATAATGTCAGAATTGATTTTTTCCTGAAAATGCACCTCTCCAAACTTGATTTCCCTTCCTATCAACTTAATTGTCCTAGTCATTTCCTGCCAACATATCTGGCAGGACTATGTGTTCTAGAAGCAAAGTCTGTGCACATGACACATTCTGGTGAAGGTGATGTGGAAGTAGCCACAGCTGACATATCTCATATTACGTACTGTTCCAGCCACTCTTCTTTCTCTGACATTTTCAGTTGGGTTGAGCAATATCCAGATTCCAGCTGAGATACCCATGGGCCAGGCCACATTCATCTTCAGATGACATCTGTTGAGAAATTTTCAATAACGTAATGTGTATGAAGTGTGTGAGGAGGGGGCTAATAGAGGGATTATGACATAAAAATGCTAACGTCTGTGCAGAGGATGGCTGCACATCAAGTTTTGATTTGGTAATTCACACTAATGCTGTTTGTAGTCCTCAAAGAGAGGACAATAGCAATGCCTGCTCTTGGAGTCTGATGCAAGACACCCTGCCAGCACCTGCTGATGGGCACTGGGTGTGAGATTGCCATGGGGATAGACTGGGGCCATCCCGTGCCAGTGGATGGGTGCACGGGTGAAGACTTTCTATCTTTGTTCACCTGAATTGCATTCTACTCACAGATGGTCTGGTGAGCCATTGTTGGTTCAGTGGTAGACTTCTTGCCTTAAACCGGGGAGACCTAGATTCAATTTGCAGCCAATGCACCTCGCACACAACCACCACCTGTCTTTCAGTGGAGGCTTGCATGTGGCGAGGATGCTGGACAGGTGTCAGCTGAGCTTCCAGACTACGACAGAGTAGAAAGAAAGGCCTGGTGATCTACTTCTAAAACTTCATCAATGAAAACCTTGGGGATCTAGTTCACCACCGATCATGGGGATGGCACAAGACGAGCTATGTTTTGGTCTAGAGTGCATGGGTTCCCCATGCATTGGGGCTGACTCAACAGCAGGTAGCCACACCATAGAGGGTCTTGGTGAGAATGGTCCCTACTGTTTGTGAGGGTGACAAGGCAAAGCTAAGGGTCATGGCCCAGAGGTGTGGCTGTGAACGAGTAGTCCTCTGGTGGTCGCTGCATTTGTGACACACGGTTTTGCTAACCTGAGGAAATCTTTGGCATGGCAGCATCCACTCTAACAAATGCAAAGTCATCAAGACAAACTACATGAGGTTTCTCCAGTCTTGGAATCTGTTTCGGGAGTCTCGCTGTCTACGGTCATGTTCATTTTCACACCAGGTTTAGACTTAAATAGAATGATTTCCTGCCTTCCTCACAGACAGTGCTGGGGAGCTTTGTCTTTGTGAGAAAAACCTTCTACTGCTATAACGACCACACTCATCTGACCTCGGCACACGATCTCAAGAACTCACCCCTTTTCACCCTATCAACACACAGGGCTTTGCCATGGCTTTAGTTTCCACATGCAGTTTTAAACATAAAATATAAAGGGGGATGCTAGTTGTATAGCTTGTTCCTGCCCTTTTTCAAAATCAGAGCAACTGGTGACAAAATGACAGATTATCTTCCCGTCCACAGGGAAGGTGCCACACTTCTGCATATGTGGAGGATTGGCAGGGCTCGGGAATGCTTCCACGCTGGACATTATCCTTTCCCCTCCGTTGTTAAGCACCCACTTCCAACTAGTAGGACACAAGCGGCTTTAGTCCATAAATATAAACATTTCCTTTGCCAATGTATTTTAGAGAAAATAATTTCACACTTTATGTTGAGACAATACAAACTATGTTTCCTACAAAAGGAAGTCTCTATACACACATACACACCACACACAAACACAGACACAACCTCCAATGAGAAATTAAATTTTCGCTCCCCTTTCCATATGTAAATTGTTCATAATAGAGTGGGAAGCTTTTAACTTTGCTTAGGATATTCTTAAATTAGCGGCCCTAGTTTCACCAGTTGCCTTTAAGTTAACTCTGCCTGATGGCAGTTCCTGGTTTGCAGAGTTGAACTGTGCTCCACAGAGCTGTCAATGGCTGGTCCACAGCAGATCACCCCATTCCAAAGTACCTCGGAGTAGATGTGAATATTCACACTTATCGTTAGCAACAAAGGGTCTGAACCGATTTTATGGTTAAGGTGGGTGTTGTTGTTGTTGTTGTTGTTGTTGTTATGTGCCATCAAGTCGGCCCCGATTCACAGCAACCCCTCCTTGGGTTTCCGAGGTAGTATCACTACAGAAGTAGGATTGCCCAAACTTCCTTCTGAGGA
>NW_006921903.1:22685-23900 GCF_000298275.1 Orycteropus afer afer | reverse complement strand
TCAGTGCAGCTTTGACTTTTTCCTCCAATAGCAGTGTTTCTCAAATCATGTAACAATGCAGAGTGTGACCCAATGGGTGTCATGTAGAGTGGGTGTCCAGCCTCTATCACAAGCTGCCTGGTTATGGTGATGCTGCTAGTTCAAAGTCCACAGTATAAGTAGCTAGGATATAGACAAATGTTATTGAATGGGAACATAATGAAAGCCATATATTCAATTTTAAATATGTTAATAATCAGATGTCATTGTGTTATATTCAGCTCATTGTCTGTACTAGAAAGATATTTTTAATACTCGTTCAATTATCAAAGGAAATCAATATTACTTCAAGCTTTCTGCCACTCAAAAATGTGGGCAAGATGACCTCCATGTCCAATCCAAGTGGTGGTAAGTTCTGGCTTGGATTGACCCTGTAAGCCCCATGCTTGGTGGACTACCTTTGAACTGTAAGGAAAGTAAATGGCAGCAGCTTGCAGTCTGTTTCTCCTTGTGCTCAGAATGGTAGGACATGATCTACACATTTGTATCACTAACATATACTTGTAGCTTTGTTTATGTATTGTGCTTTTCTAAAAATCCAGAGATCTTGTCCCATAGAAAGAAGAAGTTAACCTACTTTAGTTCCTGATGAGCCAGGCTGATGGCAAGAATGACAGCTCCTTCTTCATGCTCCTGACCCATCTCTTCCAAACCTATGACCCCCTGTTGATGTCCAACTCTCTGCTGTACACTTCTCAATTCTACCTTCCTCTCATTTTGCATTGTGGGCACACTTGAGTCTCTGAGATCTCTTGGGGACCTCCTGCTATCCTGAGACTGTTCAACCCTGTTTTGTCACATATCAATTATCCCCTTCATAACTAACTTGTTTCAGTTCCCTCAGATGTAATTTGTTTGGGCACAGAGGTGAGAACTCATTTAAAGATTGCAAAATACTCCCAATTCATTTACCTAATTTGGTCTTCAATCCCCTGTTCCATTCTTGATTTGCTTTACCAGTGCTAGTCCAAAACATCTATTACCTCAACGAAGAGTGTCAAAGCAGATTCACAACTGAAACATTTGGTGTTTCCATCATCTATAGGAAGCATACTATCAACACACTAGCTGTTCTGTGGGAGAGAGATGAGGCAATCTGCTTCCATAGAGATATATAGCCTTGGAAAGCCTATGAAGTTGCTATGAGTTGGAATCTACTTGATAGCTGTGAGTATA
>NW_006921903.1:20580-21650 GCF_000298275.1 Orycteropus afer afer | reverse complement strand
ATCCTCACTGTCAGCAAGCAAACTTGGATCATCTGCATATCACAGATTGTTAATGATCCTTCCTCAAATCCTGATGCCCTGTTCTTCTTCATATATTCCAAATTCTTGGATTATTTGCTCAGGATACAGAGGGAATAAGTATGATGAAAGGATGCAGCCCTGATGCACCCCTTCTTGACTTTAAACCATGCAGTATCTCCTTGCTCTTTTCAAACGACAGCCTTCTGGTCTATGTACAGGTTCCTCATGAGTACAATTAAGTGCTCTGTATTCCCATTCTTCTCAATGTTATCCACAATTTGTTATGATATTCACAATCGAACGCCTTTGCACAGTCAATAAAACACAAGTAAACATCTTTCTGGTATTCTTTGCTTTGAGCTAAGATCCATCTGACATCAGCAGTGATATCCCTTGTTCTATGTCCCCTTCTGAATCCAGCTTGCATTTCTGGATGTTCTCCATCAATATACTGCTGCAATCATCTTTGAATTATCTTCAGTAAGATTTTACCTGTATGTGACATCAATGATTGTTGAATAATATCCACATTCTGTGGGACGACCTTTCTTTGGAATGGGAACAAATATATAGATCTCTTCTAGTCAGTTGGCCAGATAGGTATCTTCCAAATCTCTTGGCATAGCAAAGTGATTGCCTCCTACATGGCATCCGTTTGTTGAAACATCTCAATGGGTATTCTATCAATTCCCAGAGCCTTGTTTTTCACCAATTCCTCCACTGCAGCTTCAACTTTTTCCTTAAGTACTATTGGTTCTTGATCATATGCTTCCTCCTGAAGTGGACAAACATTGACTAATTCTTCTTGGTTCAGTAACTGTGTATTCCTCTGTCTTCTTTTGATGTTTCCTGCATCATTCAACATAATTCCCATGGAATCTTTCAGTATTGCAACTTGAGATTTCAAGTTTTTCCTCAGTCCTTGTGAGAGAACAACAATGTGTAACAAAACTCAAAATCATTTGGAGGAAAAAAAAAAAGCCCAGATTTGCTGGTCTGATAGAGCCTGATGGAACCACTGAGACTATGGCCCCTAGCTGCCCTTCAGG
>NW_006921903.1:14967-20480 GCF_000298275.1 Orycteropus afer afer | reverse complement strand
TATTGAGGAACATCCCTTCTATTCCTATTTTTCTGAGAGTTTTGATCAGGAATGTGTATTGGATTTTATCAAATGCCTTTTCTGCATTGATTGATATGATCAGGTTGTTCTTTTCCTTTGTTTTATTTATGTGGTGGGTGAAATTGATTGTTTTCCAAATGCTAAACCCTTCTTACATATATGAACCCCACTTGGTCATAATGAATTATTTTCTTCATATATTGTTGGGGTCTATCAGGCAAGTATTTTTTAAGATTTTTGCATCTATATTCATGAGGGATAATGGTCTGTGGTTTTCCTTTTTAGTGATGACTTTGCTGGTTTTGGTATCAAGGTCATGCTTGCTTCATAAAATGAATTTGAGAGGATTCCATCATTTTCTATGTTTTGGAATCGTTTGAATAGGATTGGTGTCAGTTCTTCTCTGAATGTTTGGAAGAATTCTCTGGTGAAAATGTGTGGGCCAGGACTGTTTTTTTAATTGGTATTTTTTTTAATAACCTCTTCAATTTCTTATTTTGTTATGGATCTGTTCAACTTTTGCACCTTGATCTGTGTTAATGTAGTTGAGTTGTGTGTTTCTAGAAATCTGTCCATTTCTTCCAGATTTTCAAATTTATTGGATGGAGTACAGTCCTTCATAGTATCCTGATGTTATCCTTTTTTATTTCAGTTGGTTCTGTTGTGATGTTGCCCATTTCATTTATTTCTGTTATTTATCTCCCTCCTTTTTTCATTAAATTTGCCAGTGGTTTAGCAATGTGATTAGTCTTTTAAAACAAACCAACTTTGAGTCTTGTTGATATTTTCTATTGCCTTTCTATTTTCTGTTTAATTGATTTCTGCTCAAATATTTATTATTTCCTTTCTTCTGGTGACTGTAGGCTTTTTTTTTTTTTTTTGCTGCTCTTTTTCTAATTGTTGGAGATGTTGACTTAAAGTGTTGATTTTGGCTTTATCATCTCTTTTGATATGTGCATTTATTGCTATAAATTGGCTTCTGATCACTGCTTTTGCTGTGTCCCAAAGATTTTTCTATGTTGTGTTTTCATTCTCATTTGATTCAAGGAATTTTTTAATTTCATTTTTTATTTCTTTCCTTACCCAGTCATTTTTGAGGAGGATGTTGTTCAGTGTCCATGTGTTTGCTCTTTTTCTGTTGATCTTCCTATTGTTGAGTTCTAATTTGATAGCATTGTGATCTAAGAAGATGCTTTGCAGTATTTCAGTGTTTTTAAATTTATTAAGGCTTGCCTTATGGCCTAACATATGGTCTATCATGGAGAATGTTCCACGTGCACTGGAAAAGAATGTACATTATGCTGTTTTTGGGTGAAGTGCTCTGTAGATGTCTATAAGGTAAAGTTGGTGGATTGTACTATTTAGCTCTTCTGCATCTTTCTTGAGTTTCTTTCCAGTTGTTCTGTCTTTCATTGAAAGTGGTATATTAAAATCTCCTACTATGTCTGTAGAGTCATCTATTTGCCTTTTCAATTCTTTTAAAATCTAATTTATGTATTTTGGAGCTCTTTCATTACATCCATAGATATTTACTATGGTTATATCTTCTTGTTCAAAACCCTTTAATCATTATATAATGATCTTCCTTGTCTCATATGGTGGTTTTCATCTTAAAGTCAATTTGATCAGAAATTAATATTTCCACTCCTGTTCTTTTCTGGGTTGGCTCTGACTCGACAGCACATACCAACAACAACAGCTCTTTTTTGGTTGCCATTTGCTTGGTATGTCTTTTTCCAATCTTTGATTTTTACTCTATTTTTTTCTTTGTCTCTAAGGTGTGTCTCTTTTAGACAGCATATTGATGGGTTATCTTTTCTCATCCAGTCTGAAACTCTCCATCTCTTGAGTGACACATTTAGTCTATTAAAATTCAGTGTAATTATGAAGGTTGGGCAATCTACTTCTGTAGTGATACTGCCTCGGAACCCCAAGGAGGGGTCGCTATGAGTCAGGTCTGACTCGAGGGCACATACCAACAACAGCAACATTGACAAGTATTAATTGTTTGCTGTCATTTAGTTATGTGTTTGTTCATGGTGTTCCAATTTTCTTTGTTCCATATAATTTTCTGTGCTGAGCTCATTATGTTTATGAATAATGTTATTATTTCCTTTGTTGCTGTTGTTTTACTTTGCCAAATATCTGTGCTTGTCCTCTTTTTTATTGTGATGTGAACTTTTATCATTTTTCTTTGAGGTTACCCTGTGAACTATAATTTTCTCCCTGAGTTTAGAACAGTCCATTCTCTCTTGCAACTCTCTTGACTTCCTCACCCTTTAGAAGTTCTGTAACTATACAGTATTTTCCCTCTTTTTAGTTTGTAGTTGTCCTCATTTGCCAATTGGTATCTCTGTCTCCCTGTTTACAATCTTGTAAGCTTATTTCACTTCAGATACTTCCATAGCTGTGTTAGTTTCTGGGTTATGTCATCTTGTGTATTAATGGTCAGTTATTATTGCTGTGGTTGGTTCTCTGTTCAAAGGACTCCTTTTACTATTTCTTGTAAGGTTGATCTGGTCTTAACAAATTCCCTTAATTTCTGCTTATCTGGAAATCTCTTAATTTCTCTATTATATTTGAGGGGCAATTTTTCTGGGTGTATAATTCTTGATTGGAACTTTTTCTCTTTCAGGGTTTTATATGTACCATCCCATTGCCTCCTCACTTGCTTGGTTTCTGTTGAGAAATCACAGCTTATTCTTATTGGTTGTCCTTTGTAGGTAACTTTTCATTTTCCCCATACTGATTTCAAGATTTTTTCTTTGTTTTTGGTTTGGTGAGTTTGATGATGGTATGTCTTGGTGATTATCTTTTAGCGTCTCTCCTATATGTGGTTCATTGGACTCCCTGAGTGATATTGTTTTGATTACCTAGTACTGCTATGACAAGAATATGCCACAATTGGGATGGCTTGAACAAAAAGGAGTTTATTATTTTATAGTTTTGGAGGCTTTATGTCTGAGTTCAAAGTGCCAGGTTCTAGGGGCTGGATGAAAGCCCTTCAACCTTGGTGTCCAGCTCTCCCTCCTGCTCCCAGCCCACTGAAGCTAGAGGCTTTTCTTCACTCAGACAGCAACTGGCTGCTGAGACTGACAAGCCCAAGGTTGACAAGTAGAAGGGCACTGTCCTAATATTATCAAACCACATGGCAGGCCATTAATTCAAGTCAATTCAATTCAGTCTTAAAGTCAGCAGAGCATGGCAGGCTGCTGAACAATGACACAGCCACATGCAGGGTTTAAGCATGCCATAAGCTAGAGACCATTCCCCAAGGCTTCTCCTTATATACAGGAAGCAGACCACATCCCTAGAGCAGCTACTCAGCTGCTCACAATAGATTCCACCATAGAGCTGATTACCAGTCTCATCAAGGGAATACTACAACCATCTGCCCAGCCATTCGACCAGGCCCAGCCAAGTTGACACCCATACTTGACCACCACAGATATATTCTCATCTTTCATCATATTAGGGAAATTCTCTTCCAACAAATCTTGAACAATTTTCTCAGTGATTTTCTTTTTCTCTTCCTGTTTTGGAATTCTGATTACACACAGGTTATTCCTTTTGATGATATCTCACATGAACCTTAGGTTTTCTTCATTTAGTTTTGATTATTTTTCTGATTGATCCCTTTCCAAGGAAGCATTCAGGTGTTTGTCTTCAATGCCATCAATTCTGTCTTCCATTGTTTCAATTCTACTCTTTTGCCCTTTCAATATTTTATCTATTTCTGAAAATTCCACATTAATCTTCTGGATTTGTTTCTGTAGATTTTGTATCATTTCTAATTTTTCATTTATTTTGTCATTTTGTCCTTGTATTTTCTTCCAAAATTGTCTAGGGTTTTGTCCATATTTTCCTTAATTGTGTCTGTTTTCCTTGATCTGTCTCTGAGTCCTTTGAAGATATCTACATATAATTCTTTTGAATTATATATCAGGAAGTTCCAATGCTGCTTCTTTTCAGAGATGTGTTCTGGGTCTATATCCTTCTCCTTTGTATCTACCACTTTATCTTACTTCTTTGTGTGAAGTGTGGTGGTCTGTTGTCTCTGAAACATTGTGGCATTTTTGTATTTCAATCTCTGGCAGCTTTCCAGTTGTTCACATCTGGAATGTCCTTGCAGTTCCCAGCAATTGGAGCCTATTCTTAGGTACCTGGAATCCCATCTCCCTCTTCATTGCTTTCCCTTCTATTCACTGATCACCAGTGCAATACTCTGTGCAGCTCCTGGCTAGCAGGGTCAAATTTTAGGTTAATTCCTACGTCTCTCCACCACTTGGCAATATCCAAGCTGTCCGTACCCTCAGGGTAGCTTACAAACCACAGCTGCATAGGTCTCCTTTTTCGTGTTTTCATTCAAGTTCTTCTACTAGTTGGAGTTTAGTATGCTTCTCTATCCTTCCTTTCAAAGCTCAGGGCTCCAGGATTATCTTCTGTATCTGTTTTAATTGTTTCCCCTTTTCTTTGTTGAGGAAAGTCTGTGTAGTTCGTCTGCTATTCTGCCATCTTACTGGAACTCCAGAATTGTCTCATTTTATGAATTTGGACAGAGAAGCCTTAGTCCTTGCATCTTGTTTCTCCCACTCCTGCTTTCCCTTACCTGGGTCATGCTCCTTGGAATCAAATATAGATTGAAAATCACTAGTCTGCCTTACTTTTAACGTCTCTAAGATACGGAAACATTTAAATCCCAACATTTCATACTTGAGATTTACATTCAAAGTTATTAACAACAAAATGGCAACTTTAACCACATACATGGTGTCATAATATTGTTGTTGTTGTTAGGTGTCATCAAGTCATCTCTGACTCATAATGACCCTATATACAGCAGAATGAAACACTGCCCAGTCTTGTGTCAGCTCCACGATCCCTGCTATACCTGAGCCTATCATTGTAGCCATGGTGTCAGTCCATCTTGTTGCAGGCCTTCCCCTTTTTTCTTGACCCTCTATTTTACTAAGCATGCTATCTTTCTCCAGGAATGATTCCTTCTGATAATATGACCAAAGTAGGTGAGATGAAGTCTGGGCATTCTTGCTTCCAAGGAGCATTCTGGCTGCAGTTCCTCCAGGACAACTTTGTTAGTATTTTTTAGTAGTCCATGGTACTTCCACCATTCTTTGTCTATACCACAATTCAAAAGCATTGACTCTTTTTCGGTGTTCCTTATTTGTTGTCCAGTTCTCACATGCATATGAGATGATTGAAAATATTATAGCTTGTGTCAGGCATACTTTAGTCTTCAAGGGATATTGTTGCTCTTCAGCACTTGAAAGAGGTCTTTTGCAGCTGGTTTGCCCAGTGGCATATGTTGCTGTTATCTTGACTGGTGATTCTATTAGTGTTGATTGTAGAAGCAAGTAATATGAAGTCTTTGACAATTTCAATCTTTTCTCCATTTACTGTGATGCTGCTTAATGGCCCAGTTGTGAGGATTTTTCTTTTCTTTTTTTTTTTTTTATTTGGGTGAAGATTTACAG
>NW_006921903.1:7186-8112 GCF_000298275.1 Orycteropus afer afer | reverse complement strand
GGCGGTGTATGCACAGGGAGACAGCTCAGTGGGCAAGAGTGCATGGAGGGAAGGACATAGGGAAGAGGTAACTATGAGGAGGAAGTGAGAGGGGAGCTGTTGCATTGTGGTAAATTGTAATCAATGTCATGAGACAAGTGTATGTGAGCTGCTGTATGGAATGTGAATTTGCTTTGTAAACTTTCACCCAAATCATAACTTAAACAACAACAACAAGTTAATGACTTTAAGGGGGGAAAAAAAACATTTTTCTTCAGTTCTTTCAGCTTGAGAAATGCCCATCGTGTTCTTCCATTTGGGTTTTCTAACTTCAAGTCTTTGCACATTTCATTATAATAATTGAGTTTGTCTTCTCAATCTGATCTTCGAAATCTTCTGTTCAGCTCATTTATCCTGTTGATTCTTCCATTTGCTTTAGCTACTCTCCATTCAAGGGCAAATTTCAGAGTATTTTCTGACATCTGCTTTGATCTTTTCTTCCTCTCATGTTTTTTAATGATCTATTGCTTTTTTCATAGATTATGTTCCTGAAGTTATCCCACAATTCATCTGGTTTTTGGTCATTGGTGTTTAATTCATCAGATCTTTTCTGCAGATGGTCACTAAATTCAGGAGGCTCTTCTTCCATAGTGCCTAAGGCATTTGACTGCTAACTAGAAGGCTGGTGGCTCAAACCCACCAGACACTCCTCAGAAGGAAGATTGGGAAATCTACTTCTGTAGAGATACCATCTCTGAAACACAAAGAGAGGTCAAACTCATAGTGACCCCTCCTTGGGGTTCTGAGGCAGTATCACTGTGGAAGTAGATTGCCCAACTTTCCTTCCGAGAGTGGCTTTTGGGTTTGAACCACCAGCATTCTAGTTAGCAGTCAAATGCCTTAGTTAGGCACTACACCACCAGAGATCCCTTTGTTTTTATAATCAA
>NW_006921903.1:4150-4711 GCF_000298275.1 Orycteropus afer afer | reverse complement strand
GGGTCACTATGAGTCGGGTCTGACTTGATGGCACATAACAACAACATATATTTGTGATAGTATAATATCATACACCTACAAGGAAGACCATTTAATATTTCTACTATTATTATATATACTCACTGTCATCGAGTCAGATCCGACTCATAGCGGCCCCTTATTGGGTTTCTGAGGTGGGTTCTCTAGGGAAGTAGATTGCCCAATCTTCCTTCTCAGGAGTGGTTAGTGGGTTTGACCACAAGCCTTCTGGTTAGCAGACAAATTCCTTAGGCATTATGGCACCAGAGCTCCTATTATTGTGTTTAAATGTATATATTTTTGTGTGTATATGATATGATATGGGGAGATTGGATAGAAAGCAAGCCAGCATGGAGGGTTTGGGTCATCTGAGGGAGGCTGGGAAGTGATCCAGCAGTGGGTTTGGAATGGCTAAGGGAGACTGGGAAGTGAGTGTAGTCATTTGGAACAACTAAGGGAGATGGAGTTCTCTGTCATTTTTTTGTACTTTGGTGGCTTACATGTTGCTTTGAGGCTGGAAGCTATGCCACCAATATTTCAAAT
>NW_006921903.1:929-1495 GCF_000298275.1 Orycteropus afer afer | reverse complement strand
CAAGAGGTGACAGAGTAGCTCAATATCTTCAGCCAAAACAAGGCCAGGAGCTGATTGTGGAACAGGCAATCAACTGCTCATATGCAAGTTCAAATGCAAGCTGAAGACAATTAAACAAAGTCCATGAGAGCCAAAATAGGACCTTGATAATATCCCTCCTGAATTTACAGACCATCTAAAGAATAGATTTGATGCATTGAATACCAGTGATGGAAAACCAGAGGAATTGTGGGATGACATCAAGAAATCATCTACAAAAAAAACAAAAGGTCATTAAAAAGACAGGAAATGAAGAAAAGACCAAAATGGATGTTAGAAGACACTCTGAAACTGGCTGTTGAACAGAGAGTAGCTAAAGCAAAAGGAAGAAATGACAAGATAAAATAGCTGAACAGAAGATTTCAAAGAACATCTCAAGAAGAGAAAGTCAATTATTATAATGAAATGTGCAAAGATTTGGAGTTAGAAAACCAAAATGGAAGAACATACTCAGCATTTCTCAAGCTGAAAGAAATGAAGAAATAATTTGAGTCTCGAGTTGCAATATTGAAAGATTCTATGGGCAA
>NW_006921903.1:0-829 GCF_000298275.1 Orycteropus afer afer | reverse complement strand
GATTATCTTCTGTGTCTGTGTTAATTGGTTTCCCTTTTCTTTGTTGAAGAGCGTCTGTGCAGTCCTTGTGCCTAGTCTGCCATCTTGCTGGAACTGTTTTGTTTTCTTTATATTGAAGTGTAATCCATACCACAGACTTTAGTCTTCAACTTTCATCAGTAAGTGTTTCAAGTCATCCTCACTTTCAGCAAGTAAAGTTGTGTTGTCTGTGTATCACAGGCTGTTAATGAGTCTCCCTCCAATCTTGATGCCACATTTTTCTTCATATAATCCAGCTTCTTGGATTATTTGATAAGCATAAAGTTTGAATAGGTATGGTGAAAAGATACCACCCTGACATACTCCCTTCTTGATTTTAAACTATGCAATGTCCCCTTCTTCTGTTTGAATAAAGCCTCCTGTTCTATATACACATTCCTCCTGAGTACAATTAAGGGTTCTGGAATTCCCATGCTTCTCAATGTTATCCATAATTTGTTGTGATCCCCACAATCAAATGCTTTTGCATAGTCAACAAAACGCAAGTAAATATATTTCTGGTATTCTTACTTTCAGCCAAGATCCATTTGACATCAGCTATGATATTCCTCAATCCACATCCTGTTCTGAATCCAGCTTGCATTTCTGTAAGTTCTCTGTCAATGTACTGCTGCAACCATTTGTGAATTATCTCCAGGGAGATTTTACTTGCATGTGATGCTCATGATATTGTTTGATAACTTCCTCATTCTGTAGGATCACCTTTCTTTGGAATGGATACAAATATGGATCTCTTCCAGTCAGTTGGCCAGGTAGCTGTCTTCCAAATCTTTGGTATAGCTGAGTGAGT
>NW_006921902.1:4284295-4286233 GCF_000298275.1 Orycteropus afer afer | reverse complement strand
TTCAAACCCACCAGCCATTCCTCGGAAGGAAGGTTGGGCAATCCTACTTCCGTAGTGATACTGCCTCGGAAACCCAAGGAGGGGTCGCTATGAATTGGGTTTGACTCGACGGCACATAACAAAAACAACAACAACAAAAGGTATTGTATTAAGATTTCTGTTAATTGTTTTTGAAGAGCAGCCAAGGGTGATTCAGGCTCTTCTTGGTGGTTTTTTTTTATCATTGGCCCATTGGTAGAGAATGAGGTGTTGGCTATTGCTCAGTAAGTGAAGTTGTAGGGGATGTGGGTGTACTTGTATCTTATGAAGACTGTTGCTGTCTCCCAGTCAGTTAGGCAAAAAATACAATTGAATAACCATCGGAAAAACTATAAGCACATGGACAAGAAATACACCCTGAAATCACACAGGACCAGTTACCCAAAAGAAGAAAAAGGGGGTAAAGAAGAAGAGAACAGATAAATCTGCAATATCTGGGGATAGGTTACTGAGAGTAAAAAGGTAGAGAAGGAGAATAATGAGTAAAGAAAGCAAACCAACAATACAAAAGAAAATAAAATTCAAAACAAAAGAAAACAAACAAACAAACAAACAAAAAAAAACAAACCAACAAGGGACGGGGTTAACCACGAGAGAAAGAAGAGAAAAAAAAAAGGAAAATGTAGACTAGGACCTTTTCAGTTGTGCAGTGCACTTCTGGAGAGTTGTTGGGGTTACTGTGAAACAGAACCTCTTCTTAAGTCCCTGGAATCTGGTAGAGCGCTGTCTCTTTAGGTCGTCACTGGCTGCCAGTTATGTGTTGATTTGTTTTGTCTTGGTTTTATGGTTTAATATTTTGAAAAGGTGAAGCTGTTTTTTTTTTTTTTTTAAATTATTGATGCAAGTGTGTAGGGTTGCTCTGCTGTTTTCTTTGTGGTGGTAGAATCCCTGTGTGTAGTGTGGATATGTGTTTCTGTTTTTTGTAAAGAGGGTTTTAGAGTTTGAAGTGGGAGGTTTTATGGTAATTGGCTGAATATGTTTTCTTCTATTGAGTGAGTGAAGATATTGGCGGAGAAGGTGGAAGTGGAAGAAGGAAAGCTTGGTGTTGCTACTGTCGGTTTCTAGGGCTTTGAGCAGGCTATTTTTCATGATGTATTTATTTGCAAGACTGCAGCTCAACTTCAGGAAAGATTCTTATTGTTAGAGTGTCACAAATTTCCGCCAATTTTAGGCACACTCAAAGATCCCGCCTCCGCAGCCCCATAGTGTTAAAGAACGGCTCCAAGACAAAAATCCTGGGAAGGTGGTTTCTTCCCTCTCCCTGTTCTGTCTGCCCGCAGTGCTGACGTAATCCCGCCAGATCGCTAATGGCCAGCTCTGGAGTTTATCTGTGATACTGCCCAGCTGCGGCACCAAAGATGAGTGCAGTTTGAGCTGTGGGTTGGGGGAATACCTGCTAGTGACATGCAGTCCCGATCTCTGTGACAAAGAAAAGCACGATGTCTCCCAGTCTGACCCCAGTCTACTCTGAGACCCACTGGGAGGGGAGGGAGCTACCCTTGCTGTCCCAACAGTAAGTTTTCCTCTGAATCTCAGCAGAGGTGTCCGTACCCGCAGCCAGCACACAGGAGACCCAAATTACCTCCAAAAAAATCAAGATGAGCTGCTGGACGCAGGTCTCTGCCGCTGCCCACCGGAATATTACAGTGGTCGCTGGTAAGCTGTTATAAGGCGTCCTCCCTCTTGGCTTGGGGATCTCAGGTGGGCAGCCTAGCCTGGCACACAGTGACTGCTCCAGAAGAGTTTCCAGTGCTTCTCTCGGGTGCCCGTCCATCCTCCTCCAGTAGCTGTTTCCTAAATAATCCCCTGTGCCTTTCCTCTAATTCTGCTCTTCCATGTTTGATGTACTCTGAATCTGTGAGCTATTCAGAGCACTGAAATTCCTAATTTAAACTGTTG
>NW_006921902.1:4280612-4282085 GCF_000298275.1 Orycteropus afer afer | reverse complement strand
ATGGGTGTTGGATTTTATCAAATGCCTTTTCTGCATCATTGATATGATCATGTGGTTCTTCTCCTTTGTTTTATTTATGTGGTGGGTGATGTTGATTGTTTTTTTAATGTTGAACCATCCCTGCATACCTTATATGAACTCCACTTGGTCATAATTTATGATTTTCTTGATATGTTGTTGAAGTCTATTGGCCAGGATTTTGTTGAAGGTTTTTGCATCTATATTCATGAGTGATATTGGTCTGTAGTTGCCTTTAGAGTGATGTCTTTGCCTTGTTTTGGGATCAAGGTTATGCTTACTTCATAAAATGAGTTAGGGAGGATTCCAACCTTTTCTATGTTTTGGAATAGTTTGAGTAGGATTGGTACCAGTTCTTCTCTGAATGTTTTGAAGAATTCTTCAGTGAAACTGTCTGGGCCAGAATTTGTGTTTTAGTTAGTATTTTTTTTGATGACCTGTTCAGTTTCTTCTTTTGTGATGAAATTTTTCAACTTTTCCGTATCAGTCTGTGTTAGTTTTGGTAAATGGTGTGTTATTTATCTTTTCAAAAAAACAACTTCTGGTCCTGCTCATTTTTTCTATTGCTCTTGTATTTTCCGTTTCATTGATTACTGCTTGAATCTTTATTATTTCCTTTCTTCTGGTGACTGTGGGCTTTTCTTTCTGTTCTTTCTCTAATTGTTGGAGGTGTTGATTTAAAGTGTTGATTTTGTCTCTTTCTTCTTTTTTGATGTGTGAATTTATTGCTATAAATTGGCCTCTGATCACTGCTTTTGCTGTGTCCCCAAGGTTTTGGTATGTTGTGTTTTCATTCTCATTTGATTCAAGGAATTTTTGAATTTCAATTTTTATTTTTTCTGTTACTCAGTCTTTCTCACGGAGGGTGTTGTTCAGTTTTCATGTGTTTTCTCTTTTTCTGTTGATCTTCCTATTGTTGATTTCTAATTTGATAGCATTATGATCTGAGAAGATGCTTTGCAGTATTTCAATGTTCCTAAATTTATTAAGGCTTGCTTTATTGCCTAACATATGGTCTATCATGGAAAATGTTTCATGTGCACTGAAGTAAAATGTATATTGTGCTGCTGTTGGGTGAAGTGTTTTGTAGATGTCTATAAGGCCAAGTTGGTGGAATGTATTGTTTAGCTCTTCTGTATCTTTCTTGAGTTTCTTGCCAGTTATTCTATCTTTCAAAGAAAGTGGTGTGTTAAAATCTCTCACTATGACTGTGGAGTGATCTATTTAGCTTTTCAGCTCTTTTAAAGTCTGATTTGTGCATTTTGGAGCTCTTTCATGGGGTCCATAGATATTTATTATGGTTATGTCCTCATGTTCAATTGATCCTTTAATCATTATATAATGTCCTTCCTTGTCTCGTATGGTGGTTTTTGTCTTAAAGTAATTTGATCAGAAATTAATATGCCACTCCTGCTTTCTTACAGTTGCCATTTGCTTGATATATCTTTTTCCAAC
>NW_006921902.1:4272037-4279032 GCF_000298275.1 Orycteropus afer afer | reverse complement strand
TGAAGATACCTAAAGATAATTCTTTTGAATTCCTTATCAGAGTGTTCCAATGCTGCTTCTTCCTCAAGGATGTGTTCTGGGTCTGTATCCTGTTCCCATGTTTCTACTACTTTATCTTGCTTCTTTGTGTGGATTGTGATGGTCTGTTGTCACCGAGACATGATGGTATTTTATTAAGATCTCTGTTAATTTTTAGTGAAGAGCAGCCAAGGGTGATTTAGGCTCTTCTTACTGTTTTTTTATTGTTTGTCCATTGGTGGAGAAGGAGGTGCTGGCTCTTGCTCAGTAAGTGAAGTTGTAGGAGGTTGGGTGTACTTGTATCTTATAGGGACTGCTGCTGTCTCCCACTCAGTTAGACAAAAATTACAACTGAATAACCATCAAAAAACTAAAAGCACATGGACAAAAAATACACCATGTAATCACATAGCAACAGTACCCCAAAAAAGAAAAAAGGGTGAAAAGAAGAAAAAAATAAGAAAACCTTCACTATCTGAGTATAGGGCACTAAGAGAAAAAGGTAGAGAAGGAGAATAATGAAGAAAAAAATGCAAAAAGTGCAAAAAAACAAAACAAAAAAAAGGAACAGGGTCAACCATGACCATGAGATAAAAAAGGGAAAAAAAAAAAGAATTTAAATTAAAAATATATATATTTGAACCAGGAACAGGGAAAAAAAATGTGTAATGTAATCTAGGAACTTTTCAGTCATGCAGATCCGGAGTGTACTAGGGGTTACTGGCAAGCAGAACCTCTTCTTAAGCCCCTGGATTCTGGTAGAGTTCTGTCTCTTTAAATTTCCAAAATGGTCAAGCTGCTTGTAAATATTCAAATTGCTGCACCCTCTGGACTGGCAAAAGTCCACAGCTCAGCCTGTCTTCCTCTTCACCGCTGCTTCCTCTTCTACTCCACAGCCAACAGAGCAGTCCTCTGTGTAGTTCCTTGCTAGCAGGGCTGCTTTTCAGGTTAATTCCTACCACAACTTGGGGAGCTCTGGTAGCATAGTGGCTAAGGCACTTGACTTCTAACCAGAAGGGTGGTGGTTCAAACCCACCAGCCACTCCTTGGAAGGAAGATGGGGCAATCTACTTCTGTAGTGATACTGCCTTGGAAACCCAAGGAGGGGTCGTTATGCGTCGGGTCTGACTCTACGGCACATAACAAAATAAAAATAACAATAACCACAACTTGGAATCTCCAAGCCATCTGTGCCATCAGGATCACTCAGGATCACTGTCAGACTGCAGGTCTGTATGTCTCATTTTTTGGTATTTTCATGCAAATTCTTCTGCTAATTGGGATTTAGTCCACTTCTATATCCTTCCCTTCAAGGCTCAGGGGTCTAGGATTATCTTCTGTGTCTGTGTTAATTGCTTTCCCTTTTCTTTGTTGAAGAGGGTCTGTGCAGACTTTCTGCCTATTCCACCATCTTGGAATTGATCTGGCCTCTTTGATTCTCTTTAGCTACTCTGTTCAAGAGTGAATTTCAGAGTCTCTTGTAACATCCATTTTAGTCTTTTCTTTCTTTCCTGTCTTTTTCATGATCTTTAGCTTCTTCATGTATGATGTCCTTGATATCATCCCACAACTTATCTGTTCATTAGTGTTCAGTGCACCAAATCTAATACTGAGATGGTCTCTAAACTCAGGTGGGATATACTCAAGGTTATACTTTTGCTCTCATGGACTTATTTTAATTTTCTTTAGCTTCAACTTGAACTTGCATATGAGAAATTGATGGTCTGTTCTGTATTCACCTTCTAGCCTTGTTCTGACTTATGATATTGAGCTTCTCCTTCACCTCATTCTACAAATGTAGTCAATTTTTTTTCTTTTATATTCCATATGGTAGTGTCCACATATGTAGTTGCCATTTATGTTTTGAAAAATGTTACTTACAATGAATAAGTCATTAGTCTTGCAAAATTCTATCGTATGATCTTTGGCATCATTTCTTTAACCAAGGCCATATTTTCTAGTTTCTTTTTGTTTTCAACTTTCTTATTCCAGTGACCAGTAATTCTTAATGCATATTGATTGCATGCTTTATCATTTTCACACAGAAGAATTTGGAAAATGTCTCTAATTTTTTCATTTCTCCATTAGTGGTTGGTGCACAAATTTGAATAGTAGTTGTATTAACTGGTTTTCTTGTTAGGTGTATGAGTATTATCCTTTCACTGACTGTATTGTATTTCAGGATTGATCTCAGAATGTTCTTTTTGATGAATATGACACTATGCTTCAGTCTGTCATTCCTGACATAGTAGATGATATGATTGTTGGATACATAATGGCCAATATCAGTCCATTGCAGCTCACTAATGTATAGGATACCAATCTGTTTATGTTCCATTTCTTTTCTTATGAGTTGTATTTTTCTTGGATTTATAGTTTGTAATTCCATTTTCCTATTATTAATGGATGTTTACAGATGTTTCTTCTCATTTTGAGCTGTGTTTCATCAACAAATGAAAGTCCTGAAATCTTTACTCCATCCATATCATTAATATTGACTTTATTTTGAGGAAGCAGCTCTTCCCCAGTCATATTTTGGGTGCTTTCCAACATCATCTGGCAGTATATTAGACAATGTTGTGCTGCTGTACATAAAGTTTTCACTGTCCAATTTTTCAGAAGTAGATTCCCAGGTTCTTCTTCCTAGTCTGCCTTAGTCTGGAATCTCCACTGAAATCTGCCCACCATGAGTGACTCTGCTGGCATTTGAAATACCAGTAATATAGCTTCTAGCATCACAGCAACATGCAAGCCACTACAGTATGACAAATTAATAGAAGAGTGGTGGGTAGCAAAGTTAATCAGTTTAAATCCTAGCTCTTCCATTTACTAGTATATTACCATGGGTAGATGCCCTTGTGGTTCAATGGTTAAATGCTCAGTTGCTAACCAAATAATGGGCAGTTCAAAGTCACCATCCATTATGTGGGATAAAGATGTGACAGTCACCTTCTGTGAAGAGTACAGCCTTGGAAACCCTATAAGACAATTCTACTCTGTCCTATAGGGTCACTATGAGTTTTAATGGACTCAACTGCAGTGAGTTTATGACCATGGGAAGCTTTTCAACTTCTCTATGCCTCAATTTCTGCATATGTAAATAAGATTGACATTGGAAGTACTTTTCTCACAGGTTAGATGTTGACATAATAATTACAAAGAAACCACTGAAATTTTGCTTGACACATAGTAAGTTCTTAATAAATATCAACCATTATTAATATTGTATCAGTTTCCTTTTATTGTAGTGAAAAGAGGCTCATTCGGGTTACTATGAGAAAAAATAATTCCATGTTTGGATGCAAGAGAATGGCCACTGGGAAAGCTTTAGGATGGGAGGAGCTTTTGGGAATGATTACTATATTTACCTTGTTCTCATAGACTCCATGATCTCTTGTTGAGTTGATTCTGTCTCAAGGCAACCAATGTATGTCAGAGTAGAACTGTGATCCATAGAGTTTTCAATGGCTGATGTTTTGATAATAGATCACTAGAGCTTTCTTCCAAAGCTCCTCTAGGTAGACTATAACCTCCAAATTTTCATTTAACAGCTGAATGTGTTAACTACTTGCACCATCCAGCAACTACACTGCCGATCAACTAAAACTCTCCATATTCTTTAGTGCAAAGTTTAGAGAAGGATAAGTTTGCCTGCCTGCCATCACCTCTTCTCATCAAAACTCTTCCCTCTAGGCTACTTCAACATCACCTGAGTTAAGATGACACTTAGAAATATGTTGTACCACAACATAACCCACACATCTTGGAGACAGAGAGTAAGTGCGCTCTGTCAAATTGCAGTGAAAGACACATTGTGTCAAGTGTTTAAGCACTAACTGAAGTAAGCATTCATGGAAAATTCCATCTAAGTGTTTCAGATTTTCAGAAGACATGAAAAAGTCCTCATTTCCCAGGTGAGAGTTATCTCTACAATCCCTGAACTTTCTATTCTTCAGTTATAATGAATCACTTGGTGACACTCTATATGCTCAATTACTTTCCTAGTTACAGAGCAAGTCAACAACTTCAGCAAAGGACTAGTGGCTCTTTGGAAAGAATCTGTTTAAAAAATGTATTGAAGGTAACATGCCAGCAAATACTTTAAAAATGTGAACTATACATGCATTTTGTCTCTATCTGCATAGAGATCAAGATGTCAGATAAGTTAATTACAGTAACAAATTTCTAGTAGCTTCCAATTCAAAGTTGGTGCTGGACATAGAAACTGTTTCATTGGGATCCTTAGGAATTTGAAGAAAGTAAATTATCTGGAATTGGCTAAAGAACACTTTATGAAAAATTTTATTGTATTTAGAACGTCTGTGTTGTCAAGGAATTTTCTTGAATTTTGAGAGTTCTAAGTCTCTAAGGTCTTGGGGCCAGAATCTTTACCCCACTAGAAAAAGTCAAGGATGTTATTCCACAATAGCCAGGACACCCAGCCATGATGAATCTTACACTTTGGCATTCTGCATAGCAATTAACTATGGATTAATTTGAAAATAAATTATTATAAATAAATGACTAAACCATATAAAGATTCAAAATCTTTTCATAGTCAGCTTAAATTTGTTTTAAAAGTCATATAATAAACTTGAATTTATAACTGGAAATGGGACATATTATCTTTTCAAAAGAAACAACACTGCCACAAGGACAAAACAATAATGTTTCAAAGGTAACTTAAGCAATGTATTAAAAATTTTCATATCTGATAGGAATTATAGGGTGTGTGTTGGGCGGGGGGATTATTGATAGGAATTATAGGGTGTGTGTGTGGGTGTGTGTTGGGCGGGGGGATTATTGAGAAGAGTAAGTGGTTTATTTTTCTCTGCCCCAAGAAACTAGCATAAGAAGGGATTGCTGCACCATTATATTGTGATATGATTTTATTTATTTTTTAATCTTTCTAAAATTCTATCTGTGATAGTAGACTGAGGGTGATTCACCTAAGACTGATTTTTAGAGCATCTACAGGTATCATGAGAGTGTATGGGAAAAAGAGAAAGAAAGAGGAATTAGGATGGGAGTATGAGTCTAGGTGTTTGTCAGGGAATATAAAAAAGAAAAACCCAGGGAAATAAAACTGTTGGAATTAATAGGATTAACTAAGAGAGTGTTTTATACCCCTCAGATCTTTTCATGGCACAGAATATCTATATTAGAGATTAAATCCAAAGGAATCTCTAGGTATTTAAAGAAATATGGAAAAGAATGAAATATTAAGATAAATTAATACATAATTTTCAGTGGTTGCAATGTTTTTGTAATGAGTAACCTATTCAATTTTATAAAAGGTTAAGGCTATTTGTTAGTATGCAATTTACACTATTGATATCTGAAACTAATCAGAATTTTATACACAGGCTAATGGCAGACTTTTAGACTATAAGAAAGAAGTCCAATCCATGTTTAAGAGTCTGAGTCCTCTGCTTTCCTTAGGTAGAAATAGAGACTCAGCAAGTGGTTAACTAAAGCAATGAATCACTAGTATCTACTTTGTGCCCTTGCCCTTGAATTCCTGAGACAATGTGAGACTTCCCATGGGTTGCATCTGTCTTTATAATTTTATTAGAACTTTGAGAGAAGAGAGAAGTGTTTGAAGACAACTCCCTTGTGCCCTGTCCTTTCATACTTTTCAGTTCACACCCAGAAGGAACATCCTTATTTTGTCAGGATTCATTACAACCATCTATATTCTATGTCTCTGACTGCTTAGAAGAAAATGTAAACAAAACACTCCTGAAAGTTTATGTTCCTGTTAGCAAAATTAAAAAACAAAACAAAACAAAACAAAAACCTGTATAGAAAAGAAAGACTTCAGGGAGAAAAGTGATGAAAGTGCTCAAAATTTGGAATTGTATATCTATCCAAAGAATGGCTTTTAATTGTAGCATGCCATGTTAGCTCAACTGAAGAAATTATTCAAATAAGATCTGTAGGGAAAACCAAGGGTAAATTAAGCAATGATTGATAAATTAAATGAGCAATTATTTCTAATTTTTTTAAAAATTGCTTTAATTGCATTTCTCTTTAAATATGAAGTGCAGAAGTCTTATGCCGGCCTCAGACCAGTCATTGTATGTTTGACAAACTAAAAGCATCTGCTAAGTGTTAGATCCAAGATATTGGACTATGAAGATATACTACCCAGACCCTCTATCCAAAAGACTTGATAAACCAAGTGAAACAGATATGAATGTAGATCCTGGAAACCTTACCTTCAAAGGAAAGGTTAAAGTAAAAAATCAAATACTAATGAGAGGATGAGATTGAATAAACAAAGTGAAAAAAGAGACATACAACACAGTGAACTGCCAATCATCACAGCACAGCCATTTTGATTTATTGTAAGCAGTTTCTTTATTGGAGCAAGAACCAGTTAACCAGCTCTGCTCACCCAGGACTGCACAAACACCCACTTTGATGCTCAGCAATCAAAGAGGTATGATTTTTCCTCTTACCTTGCACAGCTTCCTGGTGACCAGAGGCATACCTACCATACCTGCCACTCCACTAGGTGAGTGTGAACACCCACTCCAGCACCACTGAATCAATGACAAATTGTGGCCCAAATTCACCCAGACTGCTCTTAGCTGCTCTGCATGACCAGAGATAAGAGATCACAGTCACACTCCCACCTGCTTCCAAATCCACCTAGATACAGGTGGTGAGTGCCCCAGTGCTGCCAAACTAGCAACCAGAGTAGCATGCCTACACTGTGATTTGGATATATGAAAATAAAACAAAACAAAAAAAATGAAAGTGAAGCAAAACAGCATATAATCAAATAATTAATACAAGAACACTTCTATATCTTGGAGATAACAGACACTTTTTTTTTTTTTTTATTGTGATTTGGGTGAAGATTTACAGAGCAAATTCACTCTTGATACAGCAGTTCACATATACTTTGTCTCATGTCATTGACCACAGTTTACCACAATGCAACAGCTCCCCTCCAACTTCCTCCACAT
>NW_006921902.1:4264372-4265152 GCF_000298275.1 Orycteropus afer afer | reverse complement strand
AAGACTGCACAGACCCTCTTCAACAAAGAAAAGGAAAACCAATTAACAAAGACACAGAAGATAATCCTGGACCCCTGAGCCTTGAAGGGAAGGATGTAGAAGTGGACTAAACCCCAACTAGCAGAAGAATTTGCCTGAAAATACCAAAAAAAGAGACACATGGAGCTGCGGTCTGGCAGTGATCCTGAGCAATGGCACAGACAGCTTGGAGATTCCCGAGTGGTGGTAGAACCTAAGAATTAACCTAAAAATCACCCTGCTAGCCAGGGACTGCACGTAGGACTGTGTATGGTTGCTGGGGAACAAACGGAGACGGTGAAGAGAAAGGTGGGCTGAGATGTGGACTTTTGCCGGGCCGGAGGACACCGCCATTTTGAAGGTTTAAAAAGTGGCTTGACTATTTTGGATATTTAAAGAGACAGCACGCTCGCAGATTCCTGGGGCTTAAGAACAAATTCTGCTTTCCAGCAACCACAAGGACACTCGGGACCTGCAAGACTGACAAGGCTTAACCTTCCTCTTGTTACTCTTGGTGAATGGAGGTGCAGACATCCTCCACTCCCATCTACCTTCTGGGCCCACAGGAACTCCATCAGAGTCTGTGTGCTCAGAAGGAGCCTAGGTGCCCTGCCCTGTCCTCCACCGATTTTTTTTTTCTCTTTTTAATTTTTATTTTTTGCTTTCTTTTTTCTGGTGACTAGTTTGCTTGTATTTGTCTGTTTTAAAACAACTAATATTATTAATACTTTTGTCCTTTTTATTATTATTCTTAATCTTCCC
>NW_006921902.1:4260703-4261742 GCF_000298275.1 Orycteropus afer afer | reverse complement strand
ACAGCTATGGACATATCCAAAGTCAAATGAGCTTACAAGATTGTAAACAGGGAACCAGAGACATCAATTGGCAAACGAGGACAACTACAAACAAAAAGAGGGAAAAGACTGTGTAGTTACAGAACTTCTAAATGGTGAGAGCTGCAAGACAGAATGCAGTGTTCTAAACTTAAGGATAAAATTATAAATCAAAGGGTAACCTCAAAGAAAAATGATAAACCTTCACATCACAATAATAAAGAGGACAAGCAATGATAATAAAACAACAGCAACAAAGGAATTGATAACATGTTTCATAAACATAATGAGCTCAGCATAGAAAATAATATGGAACAAAGAAACCAGGGACACCATGACTATGCAACGCTAAAGAATAATGTAGAATCTGCAAAACACCGCATAACTTATTTGAACTTGGAGGACATTATGCTGAGTGAAATAAGTCAATAACAAAATAACAAATATTGTATTAGTCCATTATTGTAAAAGTTAAGGAAAGGTTTATCTATAGAAGGAAATTGTCTTTGTTGGTTACCAGGGGTGGGAGGGGAGGGGAGGGAAGGCTGTTAGATAGACAGAAATAAGTATTGATTTGGGTGAAGAGAAGGGCAATGTACCAAATATGATTGACCAATATGGCAGCATTGAGGATGAGAATGACATAGAGAGGTACATGGGAGGTACAGACAACAAATATGAACCCTTTTTCACATACAGTACTGCATTGTTAGTGAAGGCAAACATGGGTATATGGGTGGATAGATGGGCGGACAGGCTAAACAATTAGATATGTCTATGAAATGGGGACGGTACCCAAGAACATATACAGGGTTGACAGACAATGGTCCTATAAGTTTATGTGAATGATCAGAATTCCCAAGTGTATAGTAGAGCTGACAAGGGGCAAGGTTGTGGTCACTGCTCGGTCACAGCCAGCTACCCAGAGGGACTGAGTAGTTGAACCTGTGCACTTGGGACCATAGTTGCAGGGGACATCAAGCTCAATTGGCACAAAATATTATATAAAACGTTGTTCCAC
>NW_006921902.1:4243795-4260037 GCF_000298275.1 Orycteropus afer afer | reverse complement strand
ACAATAAAATTAAATAAATAAATAAATATATAAATAAGAAATAAATCAAGGAAACCACAAAAGAAAACACAGACAAACCTCTAGAAGAATTTAAGAAAAGAACACAAGAACAAATTGACAAGATAAATGAAAAATTACGTACTACACAAAAACAGCAAATAGAAATATAGAAGATTAATAGAAAAATTACAGAAATAATATATTGTAAAGAAAAAGGAGTAGAATTGAATCCACGGAAGATAGAACTAGTGACATTGAAAGAATTCCCCCATTTTTAATCTATTATAGGAACAACCAGAAAATAAATAAATAAATAAATAAATAATGAAGAAAGCCTAAGAATTATGTAGGACAAGATGAAGAAGAATAACTTACATGTGACCAGAATTCCAGAACAGGAAAAAACAAACAAAGAAAAAAACACTGAGAAAATTGTTAAAGATTTGTTGGAAGAAAACTTCCCTAATATCATGTAAGATGAAAAAATCTACATATAAGAAGTTCCACAATCCCAAAATAGGAGAGACTCGAAAGAAAATCACCAAAATATACTATAATCAAAGTTTACAAAACCAAAGACTAAGAAAGAATCTGAAAGCAGGTCAGGAAAAACAAGAAGTTATCTACAAAGGAGAACTAATAAGACTATGCTTTGATTTCTAGACAGAAATCATATAGGCAAGAAGGGAATGGGATGATGTATATCAAACCTTGAAAGAAAAAAATGCTAACCAAGAATGATATATCCAGTAAAACTGTCCCTTAAATATGGTAGTGAAATTAGGGCATTACCAGATAAACAGAAATTAAGGGGATTTGTAAAAAAAAAATATGGCTGACTTTACAAGAAATGCTAGAGATAATCCTCTGGACAGATAAGCAACTTGGCAGACAACAACTGGAAATTAATACACACAAAACATAACCAAGAAATCAACCCAGATAGAAAAGAATAAAAAAACTAAACCTAAACCAAACAAACCCCACTGTGACAGAGTCAATTCTGACTCTTAATAACTCTTTAGGACAGAGTAGAACAGCCCAATAAGGTTTCCAAGTTTGTAAATCTTTATGGAAGGAGATTGCCTCATCTTTCTCCCAAAGAGCCACTACTGGGTTTAAACAGCCAATTTTTTGGTTAGCACACAAATTCCTGAACTACTAAACCACTAGAGCTTCCTACAGCATTGAAAATAGGGAACCAGAGATGCCAGTTTGTAAAGGATTATAACTACAAAGTAAAAAATAAGTCATAAAAGATGTAGTTGCAAAATTTCCAAATGGAGAGGAAGTCAAGAAAATACCAACATAAGATGGTCTATTTTTAACTTAGAAAGGTAACAGTAAATTACAGGATAACCTCAAAGAAAATTTATAAATCTTATCACCAAAATGATAAAGAGGAAAATCATAAAGTCTCAGTAAACACTAAAACAACAGCAATGCAGGAAATTAAAAGAAAATCCATGAACAAAATTAACTCATCACAGAAATATATACAGAATCAAGAAACCATCAACACCTCACACACAAACAAATATGTGCGTGCACATGCATGCACACACACACACGCACACACAAAACCACAGCAAAATGATAGTAGTAAATTCACACCTATTGATAATTACACTGAATGCAAATGGCTTAAATGTATCAGTAAGGATACAGAGAGTAGAAGAATGCATAAGAAAACATGACTAATCAATATTCCATCTAAAAGATACAACCTTAGACACAAAATATAAGGCAAAAATGAGCTAAAAATTAGTGGATGAAAATCATATATCATGCAAAACAACCAAAAAGAGCAGGAGTGGCAATATTACCTTTTAATAAATGTATTTAAAGGCAAAAACCAGTAAAATAGACAAGGAAGGACATTATATAATGACTAAATCTAAATTCAACAAGAGGACATAACTGTAGTAAATAACTCCCTGCCTAATTAAAGAGCCAGAAAATATTTATAAACCAAACTTTAACAAAAGAAATAAATACCTCCATAATAGCTGGAGACTTTGATATACTACTTTTGTTGGATAATACAACTGGAAAGAAAATCAACAAAGATAAGAAGATGTAAAGAACACAATAAAAAAGCAGAACTCTGTATACAGAATTCTTTCTCCACTCGACAACAATACAATATACATTCTTCATTCTTTTTCAGTATGCATGAAATATCCTTCAATAGACATATGTTATGCCACAAAGCAATCCTCAATAAATTTTAAAACATTGAAACACTACAAAGCATCATATCAGACACAATGCTATAAAATTAAAATCAACAACAGAGAGAACAACAAAAATAATTAAATACATGGAAACTGAATAGCACTCAGCTTAAAAACTAGTGGGTAACAAGAATTTTTTAAAAAATGAAATAGAAAACTTCTTGACTCAACCAACAATGAAAACAAAACATACAAAAATCACTGGGACACAGCAAAAGCAGTGATCAGAAGACAATTTATAGCAATAAACACACACACACATAAAAAGAGAGAAAGGACCAAAATCGACTGTTTAACCAAACATCTCCAACATTTAGAAAAAGAACAGCAAAAAAGCCTACAACTGGCAGAAGAAAATAAGTAATAAAAATTGAAGCTGAAATAAATGAAACAATAACAATAGAAAGAATCAACAAGACTCAAAGTTGGTCCTTTGAAAGGTTAATAAGAGTGACAAACCGTGGGAAAATTTAACAACAGAAAAGAAAGAAAAGATTAAAATAACACAAATACATGACATATATGTTGTCACAACAGAAACAATTGAAATAAAAATAATAACAGAATACTATGAAGAACTGGATTCCAACAAATTTGAAAACCTAGCAGAAGTGGACATATTTCTATAAACACACTATCTACTTAAACCAACACAATCTGAGATAGAAAATTAAAACAGACCCATCATCAAAGAAGAAATTGAACAAGTTATGAAAAAGTAAAAGAAAGTCCTTGCCCGGACAGCTTCACTGATGAATTCTACCTAGCCTTCAGGAAAGAGTTGACAGCAATTCTACTTGAGCTATTCCAGAACATAGAAAAGAAAGGAATACTTATGATCTCATTTTATGAATCAAGCATAACCCCGATACCCAAACCAGACAAAGACACACACACAAAATTATAGACTGAGATCCCTCATGACAAAGGCACAAAAATCCTCAGCAAAATCCCAGCCAATAGAATACTATAGCATATCAAAATTAATACATAATGACCAAGTGAGATTCATACCCAGTTTGCAAAAAATAGTTCAGCAGTAAGAAAAACAAAACAAAACAAAACAAAACAAAAAAAACCATAATCCATCATACAAATAAAGGAAAGGGAACACATGATCATATTAATTGATGCTGAAAAGACATTTGCCAAAACCCAACAGTAGTTTTTGATAAAAACACTCAGCAAAATAGGAATAGAAAGGAAGTTCTTCAACATAATTAAGAGCATATATATATATAACCAGTGGTCAACATCATTCTCAACAGAGACTGATAGCATTTCCTTTGAGAACAGGAACAATACATGGATATCCTCTTAACTACACTCCTATTCATTACTGTATTAGAAGTCCTTACCAGAGCAATATAGCAAGAAGGGGAAATAAAAGACCTTCAAATTGGCAAAGAAGTAAAACTATCTCTATTTGCAGATGATATGATCTTATACATAGAAAATCCCAAGAATTCAACTAGAAACTAATAGAAGGAACTACTGGAACTAAAAGAAGGATTAAGAAAAATGGCAGAGTACAAGATTAACATACAAAAACCACTCAGATTTCTATACCGTAACAAAGAGAACTCTAAACAGGAAGTCAGGAAAACAATACCATTTGCAAAAACTACCCAAAGATGAAGTACTTAGGAATAATCCTAACCAGAGACACAAAAGATCAGTACAAAGAAAACTACAAAACAATACTACAATAAGTAATAGAAACTCGACAAAACAAAACAAAACAAAACCTCTCTGTTGTCAAGTCAGATCTGATTCATAGTGACCCCTCTTTCGGTATCACTACAGAAGTAGATTGCCCAATCTTCCTCCCAAGGAGCGGCTAGTGGGTTTGAACAACCAGTCTTCTGATTAGTAGTCATGGACAGGAATATTCAGCACTGTGAAAATGTCAATACTACCCAAAGTGGTCTACAGATACAATGCAATCCCAATGCAGATTCTATCATCATTCTTTAAAGAGATGGAAAAACTCAATGAACTTTACATAGAAAGGAAAGAGACCCTGAATAAGCACAGTACTACTAAAGAAAAAGAAAGTAAGAGACCTCACACTCTCTGATCTCAAAACCTACTATACAGCCATAGTAATTAAAACAGCCTGGTGTTGGTATAGTGCAGACACAGAGACCAATAGAAGAGAATTGATAACCCAGAATTAAATCTATCCACTATGGACAGCTCATCTTTGACAAAAGGCTGAAGCCCATTAAATGAGGAAGAGATAGTTTCTTTAACAAATGGTGCTGGCACAGCTTGTATGTATTTGCAGAATAATAATAATAAAAACAATCTATGTCTCTCCCCATATATAAAAACTAACTGAAGATGATTCAAAAAACTAAATGTAAAACCTAAAACTAGGAAGATCATCAAAGAAAAAATAGGGGCAAACTTAGAGCCCTAATATGTGGCATAAATAAACAATCAAACAGAACTGAAAATGCACAAACAGCAAAAGACAAACTAGATTACTGGGATCTCTGAAAAATTAAAGATTTATAAGCATATAAAGACTTCACCAAAAGAATGAAAAAGAACCTACAGACTAGGAAAAAATTTTAGCAATGACATATCTAACTGTGGTGTAGTAAACTTCGTAGCTGGCTTTTCTAGGCATAAGTCTTTGTAAACTCCATGGTGGAATTTGCCATGAGCAACTGAGTAGCTCTCAATTGCTAAAGTTATCCACCTGGGGTATTTCTGTCGGCAGCAGCACAAAGTTAATTTTCTGGGAAGTTTGCTCTCTTTTGGGTGTATAGAGTTCTGATGTTGGGATTGGTTAGTTTGGTTACTCTGCCAGGCTCAAAAAGAGCCCTTCTAGAGGCAGAAGTAATCTCTTACTGCCATCTGGGAGACACAAGAGACACGCATTGCTGAGAGAGAGACTAAGAGATACACACTGCTGGGAGAGATACTGAGAGAGACTGTCAGCTGAGAGACTGTGGGGTGAGAGAGACTGAGAGTGTTCTTGAATTTGAATTGTAGCCTGTTGCTTCCCTAACAAACCCCATAATCTGTGAGTTCTTTGTGGCCACTGCAGTGAATTATCGAATCCAGCAGAGAGGTGGTGGGTGCTGTGGGAGGAATGGTTGGTGTCAGGGTTGGTGAAAGGGCTGGAGGGAGGTGGCATGTCTGGCCTAGCAGGGATAAGCCTTGGGCTACTGATGGTGATCCTGTCTTCCTCTTGTGGGGTTAGAGGAGGTCAGAATATGCGTCCTACTTGCCCCTTTAGCACTAACAAGAGACTAATCTTTAAAATTTAAAGAAATTTAATGAAAATTTATTTTAATTTAATTAAAATTTAAAGAATTTAAAGAAAAATTCAAAATATCAACAGCAAAAATATCAATCCAATTAAAATAGGAGCAGAAGATATGAATAGACAACTTCATCAAAGAAGACATTTGGTGGCTGTTTTGGTTACCTAATGCTGCCCTAACAGGCATATGCCACAAATGGGATGGCTTTAACAAAGAAGAGTTTATTTTCTTACAGTTTGGAGGCTTTAAGTGTGAGTTCAAAGTGCCACGCTCCAGAGGCTATGTGAAAGCCTCTCAACCTTGAGTTTCAGCTCTGCCTGTTGCTCCCAGCCCACTGATGCTAGTGACATCTCTTCACTCAGACAGCTACTGCCTGCTGAGGCTTACAAGCCCAAGGTCAAAAAGTAAAATGGCACAGTCTCAATGTTACCAAACAACATGGCAGGCCATTGATTCAAGTTCAGATGAAGTCCCAAGATCGGCAGAGCATGGCAGGATGTTGAACAATGACTTGGCTATATGCAAGATTCAAGCATGCCAAAAGGCTGGAGACCATTCCCAAAGCTGTTTCTTATGTATGGGAAGCAGACCACATCCTGGTAGACTCCACCATGGAGTTGAGCACCAGTGTCATTATGGGGAATACTACATTCAGCTGCCCAGCCACTCAGCCAAGCCCAACCAAGTTGGCACATAACTTTAACTATGACAGTGGCCAACAAACATATGAAGAAATATTTATGACCATTAGCTATTAGAAGTATGCAAATCAAAACAACAAGGAGATATAATCTCACCCCAGATCTAACAGCAAATTTGAAAAAAACAAAACAAAGCAGAAAACAACAAATGCTGGCAAGGTTATGTAGAGATTGGAAGCCTCAAACATTGCTAGTGGAATTGAAAAATAGTACACTGACTGTGGAAAATGGTTTGACATTTCCTTAAAATTTGGAAGTAAAAATACATAGTTCAAAATTCCACTACTAACTATATATCCTAAAGAAATAAGAGCCATGACATGAACAAATATATGCACATCCATGTTTATTGCAGCATTATTCACAATAGCCAAAATATGGAAACAACCTAAGTTCCCATCAATGAATGAATGAATAAATAAACTATGGTACATACTCACAATGGAATACTATGCAATGTTAGAGAGTAAGTATGTATCTGCTAAACACCTCATAACATGGTTGAACCTGGAGGACATTATGTTGAGTGTAATTAGTTAATCACAAAGGAAAGATTTTGTTTGACACCACTACTGTAAAAAGCCAAGAAAAGGTTTAAACATAGAAAAAATATATTTTTAAATATTATCAGGAGTAAGAGGAGAAGGGAAGGTAAATAGCTAGCTAAAGGGTAGATCCTTATTAACGTGGATGAAGGGAAAGGCAATATACAATAAGGGGGAAGTCAGCACAAAAGGATGAAGGCAAAGGAAGGCACTGGTAAGAGCATAAGAGTTAAAGGCAACAAAGGTAAATACTATTACATACACAATACTGCAATAACAGTAATAACAATAATCCATGATTGGATACTGTTCTGGTTACCTAGTCCCTCTCTGACAAGAAATATACCACAAATGGGATGGCCTTAACAAACAGGAGTTTATTCTTAAAATTTGGAAGCTTTAAGTCCAAGTTCAAAATGACAGGCTCCAGGGGCTGGGTGAAAGCCCCTAAACCTTGGGGTCCAGATCTGCCTCCTGTTCAGCTATTCAACTGCCCAGTCACTCAACCAGGCCCAGCCAAGTTGACACAAAAACATAACCACCATAGATACATAGACACTCAAACTGAACAGCTGTGGGGAGATGAATGGAACTACACTCATGAATACCCATAATTTGGAAAGAGGCTATTTCTACATAGATATTTATATGTGTTCCACTGGTATTCATAAAGTTTAGCTGAAGAAAAAATTTAAGCCTCTACTTGCAATATTCAAAGATTCCATGGGCAATATATTGAATGTTGCAGGAAACATCAAAAGAAGATAGAAGGAATACAGAGAGTCACTGTACCAAAAAGAATTGGTCGATGTTCATTTATTTCAGAAGGTGCCATATGATCAAGAACCAATGGTTTTGAAGGAAGAACTCAAAGCTGCACTGAAGGAAGTGGTGCAAACAAAGCTGTAGGTGTTGACAGAATACCCATTGAGATGTTTCAACAAATGGATGCTGTACTGGAGGCATTCACTCAGCTGTGCCAAGAGATTTGGGAGACAGCTAACTGGCTAACTGACTGGAAGAGATCCGTATTTACACCAATTCTAAAGAAAAATGATCCCACAGAATGTGGAAATTATCAAACAGTATCATTAATATCGCACTCAAGTAAAATCTTACTGAAGATAATTAAAAAATGGCTGCAGAAGTTTATTGACAGTCCAGAAATGCAAGCTGGATTCAGAAGAGGACATCAAATGAGGGATATCATTGCAGATGTCAGATGGGTCTTGGCCAAAAGCAAAGAATAGCAGAAAAATGTTTTCTTGTGTTTTATCGACTATGCAAAAGCATTCTATTGTGTGGATCGTAACAAATTATGGATAACATTGAGAAGAATGAGAATTCAAGAACACTTAAATGTGCTCATGAAGAACTTGTACATAGACCAGGAGGCTGTTGTTCAAACAGAACAAGAGAATATTGCATGGTTTAAAATCAAGAAGTGAGTGCATCAGGATTGTAACATTTCATCATACTTATTCAATCTGTATGCTGAGTAAATAATCCAAGAAGCTGGAGTATATGAAGAAGAATGTGGCATCAAGATTGGAGGAAGAATCATTAACAACCTGCAATATGCTGATGACCCAACTTTGCTTGCTGAAAGTGAGGATGACTTGTTTGAAGACTACCGTCTGCAGCATGGATTGCACCTGTTCTGGTTACCTAGTGCTGCTCTGACAAGAAATATACCACAAATGCAATGGCCTTAACAAACAGTTGTTTCTTCTCTCACAGTTTAGAGGCTTTAAGTCCAAGTTCAAAGTGCTAGGCTCTAGGGACTGGGTGAAAGCCCCTCAATGCTAGGATCCAGCTCTGTCTGCTGTTCCTGGCCCACTGTAGCTAGAGGCATTTTTTCACTTAGACAGCTGCTGGCTGCTGAGGCTCAAAAACCCAAGGTTGACAGGTAAAAAGGCACAGTCCCGATGTTACCAAACCACATGGAAGGCCATTAATTTGAGTCCATTGAAGTCCCAAGTTTGGAAGAGCATGGCAGGCTGCTAAACAGCAACATGGCTACATGCAGGGCCCAAGCATGCCATAAGCTAGAGACCATTCCCCAAGGCTTCTGCTTATATACAGGAAGCAGACCACATTCCCTAAGACAGCTATTCAGATGCTCACAGTAGATTCCACCATGGAGCTGATTACCTGTCTCAGCATGGGGAATACTACATCCAGCTGCCCAGCCATTCAACCATGCCCAGCCAAGTTGACACACAAACTGAACTACCACACACCTCCATATAAAGAAAACAAAAATCTTCACAACTGGACCCATAATCAGCATCATAATAAATGGAAAAAGGACTGAAGTTGTCAAAGACTTCATATTACTTGTTTCTACAATCAACACCAATGGAAGCAGCAGTCAAGATATCAGACAACATATAGCATTGGGCAAATCTGCTGCAAAAGACCTCTTTCAAGTGCTGAAGAGCAAAGATGTCTCCTTGAAGTCTATGGTGTGCTTGACACAGGCCATGGTATATTCTATCACCTCATATGCATGTGAGAGTTGAATAATGAATAAGGAGGACCAAAGAAGAGTTGATGCTTTTGAGTTGTGGTGTTGGTGAAGAATGCTGAAAGTACCATGGACTGCTAAAAGAACTAACAAATCTGTCCTAGAAAATGTGCAGCCGGAATACTCCTTGGAAGCAAGAATGGCCAAATTTGATCTCACTACTTTGGTCATGTTGTAAGAAGGGATCAGTTCCTGGAAAAGGATATCATGCTTGGTAAAGTGGAGAGTCAATGAAAAAGGGGACAGCCCTCAATGAGATGGATTGACGCAGTGGCTAGCACAATGGGCTCACCTATAGCAAGGATTGTGGGGCTGGTGCAGGACCAGACAGTACATTCTGCTGTACATAGAATCGCTGAGTTGGAGGCTACTCAACAGCACCTAACAACAACAACATTTATATGTGCTTTTAATATACCTATGAATATAGTAAAACATAATAGGGGCAAAGTTATGGGAAACTTCTTCCAATAAACAAACACCTTGAGGGAATGAGTCACTGGGCCTGGGGGCTCAGGGCCATAGTCTCCAGGGACACCAAGGTCAATTAGTATAACACTGTTTACAAAGATAATGTTCTATATCCAACTTCGGTGAGTAGCAACCATGGTCTTAAAAGCTTGTGAGCTGCCATCTAAGTTGTAAATAATTGCCTCTCACTATGCAAAGCAAATAGGAGTGAAGAAAATCAAACACACAAGGAAAAAATTAGTGCAAAAGACTAATGGACCATGTGAACCCAAGATTCCACCACTTTGAGAGCAGAAGAACTAGGTGGTGCCCAGCTACCACTACTGAGTACTCTAAAAAGAATCACAATAGAAGGTCTTGGGTAAAGTTTGAGAAAACTGTGGGAAAAAACTCAAAATAATACTACTAATAATGAAAGACCAGGCTTACTGGTCTGATAGAGACTGGTGGCATCCTTTAGACTATGGCAACTGAGTATCTTTCAAGTCTGGAACTGAACTTAGCCCTGTGGCTCAGCTTTCAGCCAAATGATAGGCCCATAAGATTTAAAATTTTATAGGGATGTATGCAGTCCTTAGAACAATCAACTGTAGAAAATGAAAAGAATGGCATTTGCCGAGGGATAAATCTCAGAAGGCAGGAAAGAAGGATGAATGGAAAAGGTAAACACAGGGAGCAAATGGGAAAAGTGGTATTCAATTGTGAGTATTACAAAAAATGTCACAAAACAAAATGTGTATGAATTTTTATATGGAAATCCAATTTGCTCTATAAAATTTCACCCAAGTAAAAAATAAAAGTTAAAATGAATAATGACAAAAATCTGTCCAAATTTGACAAAAGATCTGAATCTACCCATTCAAGAGCTCAATGAACTCCAACTTGAATAACCTCAAAGAGATTCATACACAGGCACACTATAATCAAACTCTTGAAACCCAAAGATAAACAAAGACTCTTAAAGGAAGCAAGAAAGAAGTTAAGCATTATGGTTTCTCCTCTGAAATCATGGAGGCAAAATGTGGTTGGATAACATATTTAAAATGTCAAAAGAAAATAATTATCCACCAGTAGATCTATATGGCAAAACTATTCTTCAAAGACAAGTGTGAAACTAAGACTTTCCCAGGTAAACAAAAGCTAAGGAAATTTGTTATGACTACAACTGTACTACAAGAAATATAAAGGGAATCTTTCAGATTGAAATGAGAGGACAATAACTTGAAACTGTAGGAAGAATAAAAGATCTCCAGTAGAAGTAATTTCATGGGCCAAATAAAAAGTTTACTTTGATGGCATTTTTGGTCTATAACTCTAATTGTTAAATCTTATATGATTTAAAATGTATAATGCATGAAAATAATGATATGTTTACATTCTTAGCCACATAATGTATAAGGATGTAATTGTAGTAACAAGAACATATGGCAGGAGATGTGTAGGAATATAGTTTTTGTATGTCATTGAAGTTAAGTTGATATAAATTTAAATGCAATTGTTTTAAATGTAGGATGATAAATGTTAAAAAAAAGAGTCTACCAGATGTCTCTATAGAATCTCCTAAGAGGGTGTTTATCTTTAATATAAATAGAGTCTGACCTACCAGCTTAAACTACATTAAACAAGAGTCTCAGAGTTTGAAAAGAGAGTGATTCTGAATACAATGTGGTGATAGTTGTTCAGATTTGTACTAGCACAAAACACCTCTACCAATCCAAGGTTCCTTCTCTGGATCCTGGGAAGAGAAGTGAGTGTACAGAAGTAAAAATAGAGTCATCTCACAATTCCTTAAAACTATGAAGCACCAGAAATATGTTTGATAACTCACTGATTAAGGTTCTGTTGCCACTACCCTGGAATCATTTTACAGCATTAGTTGTTGTGGTTTTAAATGGCCTCTCTGAGATCTAGTTGCCATCATTAATTGCACATAATTAGAGTACAATCTGATAATATTTGTTGTTATGTGCTGTCAAGTCGGACCTGACTCATAGCAACCCCTCCTTGGGCTTCCAAGGCAGTATCACTACAGAAGTAGATTGCCCCATCTTCCTTCTGAGGAGTGGCTGGTGGGTTTGAACTGCCAGTCTTCTGGCTTCTGGTTAGCAGTCAAGTACCTTAGGCACTATGCTACCAGAGCTTATATATATATATATATATATATGATAGTGATAAGATATATGATGACAATGATAAATGATATGATAATTTAATACCATATATATTTCATGTATATATGTAATATATCATATATATACATATATATAATGTATGGAATTATCATCACAGTAAAGATAACTTTTCTTACCTTATGCCTCAATTTTAATTCTTGTTTCCCTAAACTTCCTTACCTTGCCATTCTCAGGTAACCAGTAATCTTCCTGTAATTATAGATGAGTTTGCATTTTCTAGAATTTTGTATAAATAGAAGCATCCAGTATTTTTTTTCTAGCTTTTTTATTTAGCATAATTATTTTGATATCCATCCATGTTGTTGAATGTATTATATATGAATATGCCTTGCTTTTCACTGAGTATCATTCCATTGTGTGGATATGTCACAATTTGTTTATCCATTCACTTATTGATGGACATCTGAGTTGTTTGTTGTTTTGGGAGATTACAAATAAAGCTTTATGAATATTTGCTTACAAATTTTTGAATGGACATCTGCTTTTACATCTTTTGAATATATAATTATATAACTAGGAGTGGACTGTTAAGGCTAAATTATAGGTGTATGCTTAGAAAATTGCAAACTGTTCTCTAAAATGGCTTTAACTCTAGGAGATTCAAAATGGTGTCTCATGAGTAGTCCCCATGCTAATTCCCTCTAGCATCTTAGTGCCTGAAAAACTAGGTGCAGCAGTTTGAAATAGGGATTCTGGTGCTCTGAATAGCTCACTAAGTCAGAGTGTGCTATACTCAAGGGAGTAGGATTAGAAAGGAGAAAGGGACATGGGAAAAAATAACAAAAACAGGGGAATCTACCCTGAAGAGTGCTGACGAGTAGGAGAGAAAGACCATCAGAGACCTCCAAGGGGGAGTGCCAACCAGCAGGCAAGAAGGGCAATCGGAGACCTCCCTGGGTTAAAAAGAAAGCACATCACACCAGTGTACCAGTGGTCACTCCAGGAATCTACCTTCAGCACCAGCTTTTATTGGTAAACTTGGGTCTGCTGGGTGTGAAAGGGCACTTCGCTGACTCCAGCAACACTGAAACCCAAGCAGAGAGACCATTACCGCTGCAAGTGGGCGGGCTCTGCAAGGAACTCCCACAGTGGATCGTGGAATAGGGCAGTTGTCTTGGGCCAGCTTTTTCGCAAGGAGGGGCTGACACTTGCCTTTGTCAGTAAACTTGGGTCTGCTGGATGTGAGCAGGCATTTCACTGGCTCCAGCACTGCTGAAACCTGAGCGGAGAGATTACTGGTGCCACAAGTGGGCGGGCCCTGGGAGGAACTCCTGTGGCAGATCACAGAGTGGGGTAGTTGTCTTGGGTCAGCTTTTTGGCATGGGAGGTCCTCAAGAGCGGGGTTTTTGTGGGTTTCTGAAGCTGGCAGAAAATGGTGACCTCATTACAACTGCAGTCTTTGCTGAACTTGAGCTGTGGGCCTGTGAATAACAGTACAATGTCATCATTAGCAGCCTGCTCAAACCTCTAGAAACTGCCCCTGGCAACTTGGAGTTTCCCTTCCTTCTCTCTTCTCCTCCCACCTTCTCGGCCTATACCCTCACTCATCTAACAGAAAAATCGCATTCAGCCACCATAATACCTGCAGGCTCAAATTCTAAACCCTCTTTATGACAAACAGAGACCTACATCCAGATTCTACACAGAAATCCCATCATCACAAAGAAAACTGCAGAACAACCCAGCACACCTGAACTAATAACCAAAAATATAAAATACACCAGTTCTACCTACTCAAAATATTAAATCATAAAACCAAGACAAACAAATCAATGCATAACCAACAATTATAGGCAACTTCAAAATGTCTAGGAAACAACAGGCATCCTCAAACCAAACAAATAAAAGAAAACAGGACAAGGTATTAGAAGCAATACTTCAAACAAAAGTCTCATTAAAATGGAAGAAGAGGAGGCAATAGAATTATCTGAGAAGGAATTTAGAAGATATGTTTACAGAGCTTTACAAGAGCCTAAGTAAACACCAAACAGAAGCAAGAAGAACACAGACAGTTCCTTGGGAGAACTCAGGAAAATCATTCAAGAACAAAATAACAAGATTAAAGCACAATCAGAATTCATACAAAAACAGCAGTTAGAAATCCAGAAAATGAATACCAAAAATTACAAAATTACACACTACAGTAGAAGCACAAAAGAGTAGGCTAGAACTGGCTGAAGAATACATTTCCCAACTAGAAGACAAATCCCTGGACACCAGCCTGTATGAAGAAAAATCAGAACAAAGATTGAAGAGAAATGAAGAGAACCTAGAGTTATATGGGATGACATGAAAAGAAACAACATATGCCTCACTGTGATTCCAGAACAAGAAGAGGCAAAAAAAAAAAAAAAAAAAAAAAAAAAAAAAAAAAAAAATTGTGGAAGACCTACTAACAGAAAACTTTCCCCATATCATGAAAGAAGAAAATATTCTTATCCAAGAAGGTCATAGAAACCCATATAGGATAGATCCCAAGAGAAAAACACCAAGGCATATTATAATCAAATCTCCAAAACCAAAGACAAAGAGAAAATTTTGCAAGCTGCTTGGGACAAAAGAAATATTACTTATAATAATCAAACTGTTAGAGTGAGCTCTGATTGCTCAGCAGAAACCATGCAGGCAAGAAAGCAATGGATGGCATATATAATATACTAAAGGAAAAGAACTTCCAATCAAGAATCCTATATCCAACCAAATTATCTGTAAAATATGAGGGTGGGATCAGGCATTCTCAGACAAACAGAAATTAAGGGATTTTGTGGAAAACAGACCAATCTTACAAGAAATGCTTAAGGAAGTCCTTCCAGTAGAGAACCCACAATAGAGATGAACAAAAATCAGGATATGTGACATCAACACTAAAACCAAATCAGAAATAGAAGCTCATAATAAGACTATAAAACATTGTACACTAAAAATCAAGGAAGCCAATCTGCACATGACAACAGCAACTAACATACTGTTGTTGTTGTTGTTATGTGTGTGGAGTCAGACCCAAGTCATAGCAGCCCTTCCTTGGGTTGCTGAGGCAGTATCACTATGGAAGTAGATTGCACAACCTTCCTTCTGAAAGTAACCTACTAGAGGGAATAAAAGTTCTAGGTACAAAATTCCAAATGGAAAGGAAAACAGAACAATGTCCTCATAGAATACACCTTTCTAAAAAAGTAGAGGCAAGAGTTCACTCCAAGATAACCACAGAGAAAATTAACAATCCCCCCAAGCAAATCCAGAAGGAAGGAAAACATATGGGTTTAATAAGCACAAAACTAACAATAAAGAAGAAAAGAGAGGAAGCATTTGACAGCAAATCGAACTCAGCACAGAAAAGTATATGGACCAAGGAAACACCAACAGCATGACAAAAAAATGACAGCAATTAATTCATTATTATCACTAATTACACTCAATGTGAATGGACTAAATGCACCAATCAAGAGAAAGAGAGTGGTAGACTGGATAAGAAAAGAAGACCCATCAATATGCCGCCTACAAGAGACCCACCTTAGACAGAAAGATAAAAACAAATTAAGAGTTACTGGCTGGAAAAAAATATACCAAGCCAATGGTAATAAAAAGAGTAGGAGTGGCAAAATTAATTTCTGATAAAATAGACATTAAGGTGTAAAACATCGTAAGAGACAAAGAAGGACATTATATGATGTTGAAAGGGTCAATTGACAAAGGACACATTACGATAATAAATATTTATGCACCCAATGAAAGTGCTCCAAAATACATGAAGCAAATGTTAATTGAATTCAAAGGGACAATAGACACCTCTGCTATAGAAGTAGGAGACATTAACACACCACTTTCAAAGAAGGACAGGTCAACTGGAAAAAACAAAACAAAATCCCTCAACAAAGATACAGAAGAACTCAACAACACAATCAACCAACTCAACCTCATAGACATACACAGAGCCTTCCACCCAACGAAAGCACAATTCACGTACTTCTACGGTGCACATGGATCGTTCTCCAGAATAGATCACATGTTAGGACATAAAACAAGTCTCAATAAATTTAAAAGCATTGAAATATATAAAGCATCTTCTCAGACCACAATGTTATAAAATTATACATTAATAATAGGAAGTTCAAGGAAAAAACATCAAACATGGAAGCTGAACAATTCACTGCTCAAAAACTACTGGGTATGTAGTCAATGTCATGAGATACTGTGTGTGTAAACTGCTGTATGGAAAGTGAATTTGCTTTGTAAACTTTCACCCAAATCACAATTAATATATATCTATATATCTATATATCTATAT
>NW_006921902.1:4236617-4243695 GCF_000298275.1 Orycteropus afer afer | reverse complement strand
TTCTAGAAACAAATGAGAATGAATATACATTATACTCAAACCTGTTGGGCACAGCAAAAGCAGTACAGAGTGGACAGTTTATAGCAATAGATACATACATTAAAAAAGAGGAAAAAACAAAATCAACACACTAACTCATCAACTCCAACAACTAGAAAAGGAACAACAAAAGCATCCCACAGTATCTAGAAGTAAGGAAATAATAAAGATCAGAGCAGAAATAAATTAAACACAAAACAAAACAAAACAAAACAAAAAACATAGAGAAAATCAACAAAACAAAAAGCTGGTTCTTAAAAAAGATTAACAAAATTGATAAACCACTGGAAGATCTACTAAAGAAAAGAAAGAGAAGATCCGAATCCAGGAATTGTAAACAAAAAGGGTGTCATCACAACAGAACCAACTGAAATAAAAAACATGTTGTTGTTGTTGTTGTTGTTGTTGTTGTTAGGTGCCATCAAGTCGCTTCTGACTTATAGTAACCCCATGCACAGCAGAGCAAAACACTGCCCGATCCTATGCCAGCTGCATGATCCTTGTTATACTTGAGCCCATTGTCACAGCCACCGTGTCAATCTATTTCATCGAAGGCATTCCCCTCTTTCGTCAACCCTCCACCTTACCAAGCATGACATCCTTCTCCAGGGAACGGCCCCCTCTGACAACATGACCAAAGTAGGTGAGATGAAGTCTGGCCATCCTTGCTTCCAAGGAGCATCTCTGCTGCACTTCATCCAGGACAGATCTATCAGTTCTTTTGGAAGTCCATGGTACTTTCAGCATTCTTCACCAGCACCACAACTCAAAAGCATCAACTCTTCTTCAGTTTTCCTTATTCATTGTCCACCTCTCACATGCATACAAAGCAACTGGAAATATGGTCTGTGTCAGGTGCATCTTAGTTCTCAAGGAGACATCCTTGCTCCCTTGCACTTGAAAGAGTTCCTTCTCAGCCAACCTGCCCAGTGCTACATGTCATCTAATGTCCTGATTGCTGCTTCCATTGGTCTCAATTGTAGAACCAAGCAATGTGAATTGTTTGACAACCTCAACCTTTTCTCCATTTATCGTGATGCTGCTTATTGGTCCAGTTGTGAGGATTTTTGTCTTCTTTATATTGAGATGTAATCCATACCTCAGACTGTGTTCCTCAATCTTCATCAGTAAGTGCCTCAAGTCATCCTCACTTTCAGCAAGTGAAGTTGTATCATCAGTGTATCTCAGGTCGTTAATGATAATTCCTCCAATCCTGATGCCACATTTTTCTTCATATAGTCCAGCTTCTTGGATTGTTTCCTCAGTCTATAAATTGAATAAGTGTGGGGACAGAATACAACCCTGATGCACTCCCTTTCTGATTTTAAACCATGCAGTGTCCCCTTGTTCTGTTCGAACAACAGCCTCCTGGTCAAGGTACACTTTCCTCATGAGTACAATCAAGTGTTCGGGAGTCCCCATTCTTCTCAATGTTATCCATAATTTGTTATGATCCACACAATCAAATGACTTTGCATAGTCAATAAAGCTCAAGTAAACATATTCCTGGTATTCTTTGCCTTGAGACAAGATCTATCTGACAGCAGCTATGATATCCCTTGTTCCATGTCTTCTTCTGAATCCAGTTTGCACCTCTGGAAGTTCTCTGTCAATATACTGCTACAACCATTTTTTAATTATTTTCAGTAAGATCTTACTTGTGTGCAGTATTAATGATATTGTTTGATAATTTCCACATTCTGTGGGATCACCTCTCTTCGGAATGGGTACAAATATGGATCTCTTCCAGTCAGTTGGCCAGGTAGCTGTCTTCCAAATCTCTTGGCATAACCGAGTGAGTGCCTCCAGTGTGACATCTGTTTGTTGAAATATCTCAATGGGTATTCCATCAATTCCCAGAGCCTTATTCTTCGCTAGTTCCTTCATTGCAGCTTCGACTTCCTCCTTCAGTACCATTGGTTCTAGATCAAATGCCACCTCCTGAAATGGATGAAGATTGACCAGTTCTATTTGGTACAGTGACTCTGTATTCTTTCCATTTTCTTTTGATGTTCCCTGTATCATTCAATGTTTTGCCCTTAGAATCTTTCAATATTGCAACTTGAGGCTTGAATTTTTTTCCTCAATTCTTTCAGCTTGAGAAATGCTGAGCGTGTTCTTCCCTGGTGGTTTTCTAATTCCAGGTCTTTGCACATTTCATTATAGTAACTGGCTTTGTCTTCTCGATCTGCTCTTTGAAATCTTCGGTTCAATTCTTTTATCTTGTCCTTTCTTCCATTTGTTTTAGCTACTCTCCACTCAAGGGCAAGTTTCAGAGTCTCTTCTGTCATCCATTTTGGTCTTCTCTTCTTTTGTTGTCTTTTTAGTGACCTCTTGCTTTCTTCACGAATGGTACTCTTGATGTCATCCCACAATTCATCTGGTTTCCGGTCACTGGAAAAAAACATACTGACAGAATATTATGAAAAAATTTACTCCAACAGATTTGGGAACTTAGAAGGGATGGACAAGTTTCTAGAATCACAAGACCTACCTAAATTATTCCACTCAGGGATAGAGTACTTGAACAGACCTATAACAAAAGAAGATATTGAGCAGGTTATAAAAAAAGCTTGCCACAAAGAAAAATCCTGGTCCTGATGGCTTCACTGGAGAATTTTACCAAATATTCAAAGAAGAGTTGACACCTATACTAGTCAAACTATTCCAGAACAAGAGAAAGATGGAATATTCCCAAACTCATTTTATGAAGCAATCGTAACAGTAATACAAAACCAGGGAAAGACACCACTAAAAAGGAAAACTACAGACCAATATGACCAATATCCCTCATGCAAAAATCTTTAACAAATTATAGCCAACAGAATCCAACAACACATCAACAAATTAATACATCCTGACCAAGTGGAATTCATACCAGGTTTACAAGGTGGTTCAACAGCAGAAAAACAATCAATGTAATCTGCCACATAAACCAAACAAAAGAAAAGAACCATATGATTATATCAATTGATGCAGAAAAGGCATTTGATAAAATACAACACCTGTTCCTGTTCACAGCTCTCAGCAAAATAGGGACAGAAGGGAAATTCCTCAACATAATAAAAGACATATATGCAAAGCCAATGGCCAACATCATTATAAACGGAGAAAGACTCGAGGCATTCCCCTTACAAATGGGAACCACACAGGGATGCTCTCTGTCACCACTTCTATTTAACATTGTATTAGAAGTCCTGTCCAGGTAAATAAGGCAAAATAGAAAATTATAAGACATACAAATTAGCTAAGAGCAAGTAAAACTATCTCTATTTGTGGATGATATGATCCTATACATAGAAAACCATAGGGACTCAATAAAAAACTACTAGAACTAATAGAGAGGTTCAGCAAAGTGGCAAGATACAAGGTCAAGATACAAAAATCAGTTGGATTCCTCTACACCAACAAAGAGTCCTCTGATAAAGAAATAAGGGGAAAAATACCATTTACAATAGCTACTAAAAAGATAAAATATCTAGGAATAAACCTTACCAGAGACACAAAAGATGTATACAAAGCAAACTATAAACACTACTACAAGAGACAAGAAGGGCACTACAAAAATGGAAGAACCTACCTTGTTCATGGATAGGTAGACTGAATATTGTAAAAATGTCAATACCACCTAAAGCAATCTACACATTTATCACAATCCCGATTGTTCTGATTACCTAGTGCTGGTCTGACAAGAATATACCACAAACGGGATGGCCTTAACAAACAGAAGTTTATTCTCTTAAAGTTCAGAGGTTTGAAGTACAAGTTCAAACTTCCAGGTTCTAGGGGCTGTGTGAAACCCCTTGAGCTTGGGCTTCATCTCTACCTTTTTTTCCTGGCCCACTGAAACTATTGGCATCTCTTCACTCAGGCAGCTACTGGGTGCTAAGGCTAAAAGGTTGACAAATATATTGGCAGTCTTGATGTTACCAATCCACACAACAGGCTATTAATTTTAGTCCATTTAAGTCCCAAGGTCAGTAGAGCATGGCAGGCTGCTGGACAACAACACAGCTACATGCAGGGTCCAAGTGTGCCATAAGCTAGAAACTATCCCCAAGGCTTCTCCTTATATACATGAAGTAGACACATTTCTAAGGAAGCTACTCAGCTGCTTGTGGTAGATACCACCATGGTGTTGATTTCAAGTCTAATCATAGGGAATAACTCCTACCAGCCACCCAGACACTCAACCAGGCCCAGACAAGTTGACATACAAATTTAACTACCACACCAATTCAGATACCAACAAAAATTTTTAAGGACATGGGAAAGCCAATTATTAATTTTTTATGGAAAGGAAAGAGACCTCGGATAAGCAGAGCACTTCTGAAAAAGAAAAATGAAGTGGCAGGTCTCACACTCCCAGATCTTAAGAATTATTATACAGCCACAGTAGTCAAAACAGCATGGTATTGGTGCAATGATAGACAGATAGACCAATGTAACAGAATCAAAAGTCCAGACAAAGACCATAGACGCATCCATCTATGTATGGCTGATCTTTGACAAAGTTCCAAAACCTATTAAATGAGGAAGAGACAGCCTCTTTAACAAATGGTGCTGGCAAAAGTGGATATCCACTTGTAGAAAAATGAAACAAGACCCATACCTCACCCCATACACAAAAACAAACTCAAGTTGCATCAAAGACTTAAATGTAAAACCCAAAACCATAAAATTCATCAAAGACAAAATAAGGGAAAATCTGGGGGCCCTAATTTATAGCATTAATAGACTATCAAACATAACCCAGCATGCACAGGAAGTAGAAGAGAAGCTAGATGACTGGGACCTTTTAAAAATTAAATTCTTATGCTCATCGAAAGACTTTGTCAAAAGGGTAAAAAGAGAAGCTACAGATTTGGAGAAAATATTTTCCTATGACATATTTGATAAAGGACTTATCTCCAAAATCTATAGAAAACTTCAACAACTGAACACAAAATGACAACCCAATTCACAAATGGGCAAACGACTTGACCAGACTCTTCACCAAGAATGATATACCGGCAGCCAACAAACACATGAGAAATTGCTCGTGATCATTAGTCATTAGAGAGATGCAAATCAAAACAATGAGGGGATATCATCTCACCCCAGTGATAATAGCAAAGTTCAACGGGACAGAAAATAACAAATGCTGGCGAGGTTGCGGAGAGATTAGAACTCTTTTGCACTGCTGGTGGGATCATAAAATGGTACAACCATTGTGGTGTTTCCTTAAAAAACTAAAAACAGAAATACCATTTGACTGAGCAATTCCATTACTAGGAATATGTCCTACAAAGGTGAAAGACAGTGTGCCAACAGACATATGTACACCTATGTTCATCATAGCACAATTCACTATAGCAAAGAGATGGAAACAACCTAAATGCCCAACAGATGAATGGATAACCAAATTATGGTACATGCACACAATGGAATACTATGCTACATTAAAGAACAATGAGGGATACGTGAATCATCTAACAATGTGGATGAGCCTGGAGAACATTATGCTGAGTGAAATAAATTTATCACAGAAGGACAAAAACTGTATGATACCATTACTCTAAAAAGACAAAGAAGTGTTTGCTTGTGAAAGAGGACTCACTTGTAGGTTACCGGAATGGGGAGGGAAGGGGAAGGATTAATTCCAGGCTAGTTGGGGCCCACATGCTGACATGGGTAAGGGGAGGGATATATGGAAATAGTCTATGAACACCATGATAACATTAGGAAAAAGGAGGAGACTGAATTGTGCCCATAGGAGGTAGACGACAGAGGCTAATACCAACCAGCATGCCCACAATACTGCATTACCAGTAACCCCAAATACCAGGCTACAGATAAATACATAAATAACTGAGGGGATCAGATGGGGGTCAGTATACTCTAGACCAAGGATAGATTCAGCACAGCCTAATCTTGCACAGATACCAGTGATACAAAATACTTGCAATCCTTACAGAAACAGTAGAAGAGAGGCACAGATTAATCCCTCACAGACACCCAGACGCTATGGGAGAGAGATCCAATGGATCTACTGTCTCAGGACCATAGTACTGGGGGACACCAGACTCAATTGGCACAACAAAATACATAAAAGCCTTGTCCCTCATCCTACATTGGCGAGAAGTGACTGAGGTCTTAAAAGCTTTCAAGCAGCCATCTAAGATAGACCTACAGGTCTCCTAGTATCAGAAGTGAAGAAGAGTGCCAAAAAAAAAAAAGCAAAGGCATTTAGAAGAAATCAGCCCTCGGACACCATGACCCATGAGACCAGAAGAACTAGGTGGTGCTCGGCTACCAATGCCAACCACTGTGGATCAAATCTGGAGATCCTGGGTAGAGTGGGAGGGAAAATGTGGAACAAAATCCAAAAACTCAATAATGACCAGAATTACTGGTAACATGGAGTCTGGGGAGACCCCCAATACTATGGCCCTTGGATACATTCTAGGCCTGGAATAAAACTTACTCCCAGGGGCTGGCTTTCACACCAATAGCTAACAAGATGTACATGCAGACCACTCAACCCAAGGTGATGGACCAACATGCTCTATGGAAATAGATCCCTATGGAAATAGATCCCTATGGAAATACATCCCTTAGAGAAATAGACCACAGACACCAAAGGGGCAACATTCACATGGTGTTAATGCAGGTCAAACAGGAGTGCATAACTATGAGGGGCACAGGGGGAGGGTTATCAGGCAGGGAGGGGAGTAGCCTGGGTTAGGATTGGGCATGGTAAATGAGGAGTGAAACTAAATGTACATGTAAAGTTGAATGTAAAACATATTCTTAAAATAAAATATAAACAAACAAATAAATAGATAAATAAATAAAATGGTTTTAACTCTTTATATTCTCTCTGTTGTTGTTGATGTTAAGTGCCATTGAGTCGTTTCCGACTCATAGCGACCCCATGCACAGCAGAACAAAACACTGCCCGATCCCACACCAGCCCCACAATCCCTGCTATACTTGAGCCCATCATTGCAGCCACCATGTCAATCCATCTCGTTGAAGGCCTCCCCCTCTTTCATCG
>NW_006921902.1:4210461-4230462 GCF_000298275.1 Orycteropus afer afer | reverse complement strand
ACAGACAAGTTTGTCCTGCTGTTGGAGACCTCTCGTATCACCCCCACCTGGCTGACTGTTCCTCTGTCTGGCTTCCTGGCTTTTAATCCCCTTTCCCCTACTCTTCTGGCCTGCTTCTTTGGGCGTCCCTAAGTTGTCTCTCCTAACCTGTATCCCTGGGGCAGGGATACACTCTCTAGCAGTGTATAAAAGTTCCACTTGCTCCCTATTCTCATCAACACTTGTTATTGCCACCCCAGCTTTCTTTGATTAATGTGAGCATGGTATATATTTTCACATCCTTTTATATTTAATGTAAGTTTGTTTTTATATTTAAGATGAGTGACATTTAAATTTAAAAAAAAAAACAAAAAACTTTTTTACTGGTTTTGTTTACAGAGCAGATTGGTTTTCCATTCAACAGTTATACACATTTTGTTTGGTGACTCTGATTTCAATCCCTACAATTTAACAACACTCCTTTCACCTCCTTCCTGTGGTTATTATTTCCCTTTGTCTTTTTTTTCCTATACATTTATGTCTTCTGAGCTTTATCTTGGGCGAATGCTACCCTTTTGATCTTTTATGCTTGATTGTTCTGAGGACTGCTTTGGTGTTCCTGTTCATCTCATAGGTCTGTCCATTTTTTGGGTGAAATTTAAGCCATAGGAGTGAGTTCAGTTCAAGCACAAGGTGAGTTTCTTGTAGACAGTATAAGATGTGGTTTAATGGTTATTTTAAAGTCATTTTGAGGATCCTTTGCCTTTAAAAAAACCAAACAATTTATTGTGATTTGGGTACAATTTTACAAAGCAGATTCATTTTACATTCAATAGTCTATTTCTACTTTGTTTTCTGACACTGAGTCCAATCCCACAATGTAACTGCTGTCCTCCCACCTCCTCCCTGTGGTTACCCTTTCCCATATTCTCTTCCCTATGAATTCCTGCCTGCCTAGCTTTCTCCCTGTGCAGATGCTGCCCTTCTGATATGCCCTTCTCATGGTTGACTGTTCTAAAGAGTGCATCTCCCTAGTGTAGTTGTTCAGCTTGTAGGTCTGCCTATTTTTTGGCTGAATAGGTCCCATTCCAGACCCAAAGGGTGACTCAGGGCTATAAGTATCAGGAATTCCACCAGTCTCCAACTGACTAGTAATCCTGATCTTTTTTGTGTTTTTGGATTTGGTTCTACACTTTTTTTCCCATTCTATCCAAGATCTCCAATTTTGATGCCTTTCAGAGTGGTTGGCATTGGTAGCCAGGCACCATCTAGTTCTGGTCTCAGGGTCGTGTAGGTTTAGTTTCCCATGGTCCATTGGTTCTTTGCACTAAGTATTTCCATATCTCTTTGATTTTCTTCACTCTTATTTGCTCTGGACAAGGAGAGACCAATAATTGCATCTCAGATGGCCACTTACATGTTTTAATAGCCCAGTTACTACTTACAAAAGTATGTGAGTACTCACAAAAGGATGTAGAACAATGTTTTTATGTATTACTCACAAAAGGATGTAGAACATTGCTTTTTGAGTACTATATTGTGCAAATTCAGCTTCATGTCCCCTGTGACCATGGTTCCAAGCTTAGAGGCCCAGCAACTCACTCCCTTGAGGTGCTTGGTTGTGGCTGAGAAGTTATCCAAACTTGGTCTCCGATTAGCTCTATAATATATGTGGATGTTTTTATAGCACAACAAATATGCATGTAAGAATATCATCTGCTAACTTTATCTGTGGTCATGGGTATATTCCTATTTACCTACCCATACTTGACCTTCTTGCCTATATACCTATGTATCCATATGTAGATTAGTGTTTGTTATTATTGATAATGCAGGATTCTGTATGTATAAGTATTTACTTTTGTTGTCTGTACCTCTTGTGCCCCTCTTTGTCTTCCTTTTCCTTAGTGATATTGTACTCATCACACACTTTTTTTATATTGCCTTTTCCTTCATCCAAATAAACAAATGTCTTTTAACTAGTCATAAGTTTTCTCTCTCCTGCTCTCTCATCCCTGGTAACAACAACAAAAAAATTTCCTTCCCTGTGTAAACCTTTCCTTAACTTTTTATAATAATGGACTCATAGAATATTTGTCCTTCTGTGATTGATTTCACTCAGCATAATGTCCTCCAAGTTAATCCATATTATGAGGTGATTCACAGATTAGTCATTATCCTTTAATGTTGCATAGTATTCCATTGTATATATGTACCATAGTTTGGTTAACCATTCATCCACTGATGGGTGCTTATGCTGTTTCCATCTCTTTGCTATTGGAAACAGTGCTGCGATAAACGTGTCTGTGCATATAGCTATTCATGTCCTGACTCTCACTTCTTTAGGATATATACCTATGTTCTTGTTACCTAGTGACACTCTGACAAGAATATACCATGAATGAGATGGCTTGAAGAAACAGGAGTTTATTCTCTTATAATTTGGAGGCTTTAAGTCCGAGTTCCAACTGACAGGCTCTAGGCGCTAGGTGAAAGCCACTTGACCTTGGGCTTCAGCTCTGCTTCCTGCTCCCAGCCCACTAAAGCCAGATGCATCTCTTCACTCAGGCAGCTATTGACTGCTGAAGCTAACAAGCTGAAGGTCCATGTGATAGTTGGAGCTGTGTGTCAACTTGTCTGGACCACAGTTCTCTGTGCCTTAAGCAATTATGATGTGGGTTATTCCCATGATGGGATCGGATGTATATGTTTTGAACATCCAATCCATTGAAAGGGAGTTTCCCTAAGGGTGTGGCCTGCTTCCAATATATTTATGGACATCTTGGGAAAGGAGACACTCTTCTGTGCGTCTGGATCCTGTTGTGCTGCCTACAATTCTCTGTGAGTGAACAATCACCATCTGGCCTGGATATCTTGGATTTGTCATTCATTGGCATCAACACCCCATACACTGCCCACTAACCTTGAGCTTGTCAGCCCCTATAGCTACATGAATTGGGAAAAGCCTCCAGCTTGCCATTTGATCAAAGAACTTGGGATTTGCCAGCTTCTATAAGTGTGTCCTCAGAAGGAAGGTTGGTCAATCTACTTCCTTAGTGATACTGCCTTGGAAACCCACGGCGGGGTCACTATTGGTTGGGTCCAACTTGATGGCACATAACAATAACACAACAACATAAGTGTGTGAGCCATTTTCCTAAGATAAATTTCTCTTTCTCTATATATATAAGCTTTACTGTTTTTTGATTCTCTAGAGAACCCAGCCTAACACATTTGGTACTGGGAGTGGTTCTAGAGAGACAAAATCATAAGGATGGGCTTCCTAAATTGGTTCTCACCAATTATGTTTTGGTTCTTCAATTTGATTAATCATAAAGGCACTGGTGACCCTGCCTCCATTAGTAAAGAGGGCCCTGCTAATCCATGGCATGAGGTGGCAACATTAATATGCAAAATGTTGTTGTTGTTGTTATGTGCAGTCAAGTTGGCCCTGACTCATAGGGACCCCTCCTTGGGTTGCCAAGGCAGTGTCACTACAAAAGTAGATTGCCCAATCTTCCTTCTGAGGAGTGGCTGGTGGATTGGAACTGCCAGCCTTCTGATTAGCAGTCAAGTGCCTTAGGCACTATGCTACCAGAGCTCCTAATATGTAAAATAGCACCACCAATCAAGTAGATCAAGTACTTCTGAGAAGTGAGCCTCTGGGTGACTGCATATTTGATACTTTTCTGGAATTTTGTCAGCATGAGGAGTATAAGGAAGCTGGTTGGTTGGTCCTACTTACTCTAGACAAAGTGGTGAAAGAGCGAGCTGAGTTACAGTGCTGCATAAAAGACCTCAATGTTTCCAGTTGTGCTCTGAAAGAAAGCCTTATTTCTTCTAGTAACAGAGCTGATATTGCTGAAAACCTAACCCAGAGTCTTATTGTAAGGGTGGTTGAATTAAAATACCAACTAAATTGTCAATACAGAATGGTGTCTGAAGTTAAAGTGAGGGCACTGATTGGTAAAACATGGGATCCTAAACTCTGGAATGGGGACATACGAGTGGATAATCAGGAACATCAGGATCTGGAACCTGTAAATTCTGCTGAATCCCTCCCATCTGAAGGGATTAGTATAAAACCATTATCCCTTCCACCTCAGTTTGATGGAATTAACCCAACTGTTCCTGCTGGGTCATTGCCTGAGGCAAAGGCCATGAAAGACACTGCTGAATGTTCTCAGGAACTTCCCCAACCACCCATTGATGCTGCTAGACCTATAATTAAAGTTAAGTACCAGCAATCCCCAAATGGTGAAATATGAAGTGTCTGGTTACATCATGCCACTTTGGCAGAAATATGCCACAAATGGGATGGCTTGAACTAACAGGAGTTTATTTTCTTACAGTTTTGGAGGCTAGAAGTTTGAGTTCAAAATGCCAGGCTCTGGGATCTGTGTGAAAGCCCCTCGACCTTAGGCTTCAGCTCTGCCTTCTGCTCCTGGTCCACTGAAACTAGAGGCATCTCTTCACTCAGACAGCTACTGGCTGCTGAGGCTAACAAGCCCAAGGTTGACAAATAAAATGGCAAAGTCCCAATGTTACCAAACAACACAGCAGGGCATTAATTCAAGTCCTTTGAAGTCCCTAAATTGGCAGAGCATTGCAGGCTGCTGAACAACGACACAGCTACATGCAGGTTTCAAGTGTGCCATAAGCTAGAGGCCAGTCCCAAAGTTTCTTCTTATATATGGAAAGAAGACCACATCCCTAAAGCAGCTACTCAGCTGCTCCACTACGTTCCACCATGGAGTAAAATACTAATCTCATCATAGGGAGTAACTACCACCAGTTGCCTAACCACTCAACCAGGCCTAGCAAGGTTGACACACAAATTTAACTACCACAATTCCACCCCTTTTCAACTTGGTACCTGTACAGATCTTCAGGAGATGGCATCTGTACAGATCTCTCTCACTGAGAGGCTCCAGTCCCATAGTTCCTGAGTGGCAATCTCACCTCCTTGGCCTGGCTGGCCCTGTTCCTCTACCTCTTGGACATGGCAGCCCTGCCCCCTCTCTCTTGGGTAGAGGCTATGACTCCCTCTCAGTGGCTCAGATGAATGAGCAGCCCTACCCTCCAGAAATAAGTTGGTGAAGGTCTGGCTCTTTGAAACCTAGGGGGCTGTTGTGGTTCCACCCCCAAAGGCCATGGTCCTACCCTTTGAAGCTGAGGCAGCTTTGCTTCCCATTTCCTTGGTCTCTCTGATTCTGCTGATTAATGCAAAAGGCAACTCGCTCTGCCAGAAATCTTCCTGCCCCAAAGCACTCAGCTTTCTTGCTCTGTGGGCCAGCAAACCTGCTACTCTATTTCATGACAGTATTTTCTCCCAATTAATGCCTGAAGGCAGTCCACTCCAACAGGAAGCCACCTACTCAAAGGCATCCAGCTTTCTCCTCCATGGGCTGGTAAGGCTTTCGCTGTCTCATGCTGGTTTCTGGTCTCTGCTCCTGCCATCCCTCTTCCAGGGTGTCGGGTCAAGGATGCACTCCACTCTTGTTTCCACATTTTAGGTATCTGTCAGAGCAGCACCCCATTCTCTTGGTACCATATTCCATTGTAAGTCCCAAGGTTGGCAGAGCATGGCAGGCTGCCAAAGAATGACACAGCTACATGCAAGTTTCAAGCATGTCATAAGCTAGAGACCAGTCCCAAAGTTGCTACTTATATATGGGAAGAAGACCATATCCCTACAGCAGCTAATCAGCTGCTCCAATACATTCCACCACAGAGTTAATTACTAATCTCACCATGGGGAATAACTACATTCAGCTTCCCAGCCACTCAACCAGGCCTAGCCAAGTTGACACACAAACTTAACTACTACACTAAGTGTGACTGAGGACATGGTGTGCTACAGCCAAAAACACCTACTTGATTTTGCTAACATGTACAGAGAGAAACCTTGAGAATATATATGGGAATGGCTACTAAGGGTGTGGGATAATGGTGCAAGGAATGTAATATTGGATCAGTCTGAGTTTATTGATTTAGGCTTAAGTTTGGATTCTTCATTCAATGTTTCAGCTATAGAGAGTTTAGGAAAAGATCTCATTGTTTATTTGGTTAGCTTACTGAAGCCTGGATTATGTGGTGGCCTACCTTAAGTCAAGTTGAAGTACCAGACCTGCCTTGGTATAATATAGAAGAAGGTATCCAGAGGCTTAGGGAAATTGGCCTTTTAGAATGGATTTATCAGATTAGACCCCTAGAGCCATAAACGGAGAGTCCAGAGGACACACCTTTCACCAGGACTGTGAGGAATAAATTTGTGAAGGGAGCCCTAGCATCCTTGAAGACTGCTGTGATTGCTATTTTATGTAAGCTGGATTTGACAGTGGGAACTGCCCTAATTGAACTAAGACACTTAAATATTATGGGGCTGTTTGGACCCCATGGAAGTAGGGGCTAAGTGGCAGCAGTTAATTGACAAAGGCAAGGTGGGCGTGGTTACCATAATGGACAGCAGAATCGGAACAGTAATCAGAATAGTCTGACTCATGTGGAATTACAGCATTGGCTACTTGCTCATGGTGTTCCTCATGGTGAAATACATGGCAAGCCTACTAAATACTTACTTGATCTATATAGACAGAAGAATTCTAGGTCACATGAACAACAACCTAGATTGAATCACCAGACTACAGAGTCATGGCCTCTCAATCAATTCCCAGACTTGAGTGAGTTTACAGACCCACAACCCCTTGAATGAATGGGAGGCCAGGTCCCTTTGAGGAAGGACCCCACTGCATTGCCAAAAACCTATAATGTCAATCTTTCTCCCAGCCTTCCCCAAAGGGATCTGAGGCCTTTTACAAGAGTGATTGTTCATTGGGGAAAAGGAAATAATCAGACTTGTTGGGGATTACTGGACATTGGCTCTGAACTGACACCAATTCAAGGAGACCCAAAGCATCACTGTGGCCCACTAGTCAGAGTAGGGGCATATGGAGGTCAAGTTATTGATGGAGTCTTAGCTAAGGTGCATCTCACAGAGGATCCAGTCTCTCCCTGAACCCATCCTGTAGTGATTTCCCCAGTTCCAGAATAAATAATTGGAATAGATATAATGAGCAATTGGCAGAATTATCACATTGGGTCCCTGATATGTGGAGTAAGGGTTATTATGGTAGGAAAAGCCAAGGGGGAAGCCATTAGAACTGTCTCTACTGACAAAAATAGTAAACCAAAAGTAATACCGCATCCTTGGAGGGGTTGCAGAGATTACTGCCACCATCAAGGACTTAAAGGATGCAGGGTGGTTATTGCCACTACATCCCCATTTAGTTCACCTATTTGGCCTGTGCGAAAAACAGATGGATCTTGGAGAATGACAATAGATTATCATAAACTTAATCAAGTGGTGACTCCAATTGCAGCTGCTGTTCCTGAAGTGGTTTCATTGCTTGACCTAATTAGTACATCTCCCGGTACTTGGTAGGAAGCTATTGATCTGGCCAATGCCTTTTTCTCAATACCAATTTCAAAGAACCATCAGAAACAGTTTGCCTTCAGCTGGCAAGGCCAACAATATACTTTCACAGTGTTTCCTCAGAGATATATCAACTCCCCACCACTATGTCATAATTTAGTCTGTATGGACCTTGATTGCCTTTCCCTTCCACAAGACATCACACTGGTCCGTTATATTGATGATATTATGTTGACTGGAGCTAGTAAGGAAGAAGTATCAATGATTCTAGACTTATTGGTGAGATATCTGATTTCTAGAAAGTGGTAAATTAAGCCTACAAAATTTCAGGCACTGTCCACCTCAGTGAAATTTCTAGGGGTCCAAAGGTGTGGGACATGTTGAGATACTCCTACTAAAGTGAAGGATAAGTTATTGTATCTGGCTTTCCCCACAACTAAAAGGAGGCACAATGTCTGGTGAGACTCTTTGGATTTTGGAGGCAACGTAACCCTCATTTTGGTGTATTGCTTTGGCCTGTTTATCAAGTGACTTGGAAAGCTGCTAGTTTTGAGTGGGACCCAGAACTACAGAAGGCTCTGCAACAGGTTCAGGCTGCTGTGCAGGCTGCTCTGCCACTTGGACCATATGATCCAGCTGATCCAATGGTACTTGAAGTGTCTGTAGTAGATGAAGATGATGTTTGAAGCCTTTGGCAGGTCCCTATTGGTGAATTGCAACACAGACCCTTGGGATTTTGGAACAAAGCCCTGCCATCCTCTGCAGATAACTACTTTTCTTTTGAGAAACAGCTTTTGGCTCATTACTGGGCTTTAGTAGAGATTGAACACCTAATCATGGGCCACCAAGTCATCATGAGGCCTGAGCTTCCCATCATAAACTGGGTGTTATCTGACCCACAGATCATAAAGTTAGATGTGCACAGCAGCACTCCATCATTAAATGGAAGTGGTATATCAGAGATCTCTGGTAGCATAGTGGCTAAGGCACTTGACTGCTAACCAGAAGGCTGGCCGTTCAAACCCACCAGCCACTCCTCGGAAGGAAGGTTGGGCAATCCTACTTCCGTAGTGATACTGCCTCGGAAACCCAAGGAGGGGGGGTCGCTATGAGTCAGGGCTGACTCGACAGCACATAACAACAACAACAACATATCAGAGATCAGTCTCAATCAGGACCTGAAGGCACAAGTAAGTTGCATGAGGAAGTGGCCTAAAGCCTATGATCTCCACACCAGTCACATTACCTTCCCTCTCCCAGTCTGCACCTATGACCTCATGGGGAGTTCCTTATGATCAGTTGGCTGAGAAGGAGAAAACTCGTGTCTGGATTACAGATGGTTCTGTGTGATATGTAGGCACCACTCGAAAGTGGACAGCAGCGGCACTGTAGCTCCTTTCTGGGACTTCCTTGAAGGACAGTGGTGGAGGGAAATCCTCCCAATGGGCAGAACCTTGAGCCATGCATATGGCTGTTCACTTTGCATGGAATAAGAAATGGCCAGATGTGTGGTTGTATATGGATTAGTGGTCTGTGGCTAATGGCTTGGCCGGATGGTCTGGGACTTGGAAGGGGCATGATTGGAAAATTGGTGACAAGGATGTATGGGGAAGAAGTATGTGGATAGATCTCTCTGAATGGGCCAAAGGAGTAAGGATATTTGTGTCTCATGTGAATTCCCAAAAAAGGTGACCTTGGGAGAGGAGGATTTTAACAATCAGGTGGATAAGGTGACACATTCATTGGAAACCAGACATCACTTTTCCCCAGCTACTCCTGTCATTGTTCAATGGACTCATGAACAAAGTGGCCATGGTGACAGAGATGGAGGTTATGCGTGGGCTCAGCAACACAGACTTCCACTTAGCAAGGCTGATTTGGCTACTGCCACTGCTGAGTGCCCAATCTGCCAGCAGCAGAGACCAACACTGAGTCTCAGATATGGAACCATTCATTGAGGTGATCAGGCAGCCACCTGGTGGTAAGGTCGATTACACTGAACCACTTCCATCATGGAAAGGAGAGCATGTTGTTCTTACTGGAATAGGTATATATTCTGCATATGGGTTTGCCTTCCCTGCACACAATGCTGCCAAAACTACCATCCATGGACTTACAGAATTCCTTATTCATCATCATGGTATCCCACACAGCATTGCTTCAGATCAAGGGACTCACTTCACAGCAAATGAAGTGTGACAATTGGCTTATGCTCATGGAATTTACTGGTCTTACTATGTTCCTCATCATCTAGAAACAGATGGCTTGATAGAATGATGGAAAGGCCTACTGAAAACACAATTATGGTGCCAGCTAGGTGAATACCTTGAAGGGTTGGAAAATGTTCTCCAGGAAGCTGTATATGCTCTAAACCAGTATCCAATATACAGTGCTATTTGTCCAATAGCCAGGATTCATGGGTCCAGGAACCAAACTGTGGAAACAGGAGTGGTACCACTCACTATTATCCCTGGTGACACACTCAAAAAATTTTTGCTTCCTGTCCTTGCTACCCTATGCTCTGCGGGTCTAGATCTTAGTCTCAAAGGGAGGAACACTCCCACCTGGAGACACAATACTGATTGCATTGAACTGGAAGATAAGAATGTCACCCGGCTGTTTTGGCTTCCTCATGCCTCTGTATCAACAGACAAAGAAGGGTTTTACTGTACTATGTGTTGTGATAGATCCTGATTACCAAGGGGAAATTGGATTGACATTACATAATGGAGGTAAAGAAGAATATGTTTGGGATACAGGAGATTCTTTAGGACGTTTCTTAGTACTACCATGCCCTATAATTAAAGTCAATGGAAAATTACAGCAATCCAATTCTGATATGACAACTAATGGCCCCGACCCTTCAGGAATGAAGGATTGGGTCACCCCACCAGACAAAGAACCACAACTAACTGAGGTACTTGCTGAAGGCAAGGGAAATACAGAATGGGTGATGGAAGGAGGTAGTTCTGAATATCAGCTATGACCATGTGACCAGTTGCAGAAACGAGGACTGTGATTGTTATATTTTTTCATTGTATATGTGCCTCAGATATTTTTGTTTCCTTCTGTTATGAACTGTGAAATGTAAACAAGGTTAATGCATTTTGGTCGTACATGTGTTAGTGAATTGTGGTAGTTAAATTTTGCTGGGCCTGGTTGAGTGGCTGGCAGCTGGATGTAGTATTCCCCACGATGAGACTAGTAATCAACTCTATGGTGGAATTTATTGTGAGCAGCTGAGTAGCTGCCCTAGGGATTTGGTCTGCTTCCTGTATTTAAGGAGAAGCCTTGGGAAATAGTCTGTAGCTTATGGAACACTTGAACACTGCATGTAGCCATGTTGTTGTTGTTCAGCAGCTTGCCATACTCTCCCAACCTGGAGACTCACAATGGACTTGAACTAATGGCCTGCCACATAGATTGGTAACATCAGGAGAGTGCCTTTTTACTTGTCAAACTTGGACTCAGCAGCCTCAGCAGCCAGCAGCTGTCTGAGTGAAGAAAAGCCTCTAGCTTCAGTGGACCCAGAGCTGGAGGCAGAACTGAAGCCAGAGGCTCAGGGGCTTTCACCCAACCCCTAGAGCTTGGCACTTTGAGGTTGGACTTAAAGCCTCTAAATTGTAAGAATAAACTCTTGTTTGTTCAAGCATCCCATTTGTGGTACATTCTTTTCAGAGCGGTAATAGCTAACCAGAACACATATCTATCATGTTAGGTGCAAATATGACTTTAAAATTGTCCTTATTTAGAGTTATATATGATTAAGATGTGTACAACTGCCAAGATGACAAGGGGTGGACTGTGATATTTGGAGCTGCGTGTCAACTTGGCTGGACCACAATTCTGTGTGCTTTAAGCAATTGTGATGTGGGTTATTCCCATGGTGGGATTGGATGTATATGTTTTGAACAGCCAATCTGTTGAAAGGGAGTTTCCCTAGGGGTGTGGCCTGTTTCCAATATATTTATGGACATCCTGGGAAAGAAGACACTCTTCTGTGGATTGGGATCCTGTTGTGCTGCCTACAACTGTGCGTGAGTAAAAAATCCAACATTTGGCCTGGAGATCTTGGATTTGTCATTCGTTGGAGTCAACAGCTGGTACACTGCCTGCCAACCTTGAGCTTGTCAGCCCCTGCAGCTGCCGTGAGTTGGGAAAACCTCCAGCTTGACATTTGATCCAAGCACTTGGGTCTTGCCAGCTTCTGTAACTGTGTGAGCCATTTTTCAAAGATAAATTTCTCTCTCTCTTTTTCCATATAAGCTTTACTTGTTTTGCTTCTCTAGAGAACCCAGCCTAACACAGTCAACAAATGAAATGGCACTGTCCCAATGTTACCAAACCACACGGTAGACCATTGATTCAAGTCCATTGAAAGTCCCAGGATCGGCAGAACATGGCAGGCTGCTGAACAAAGACTTAGCCACATGCAGGGCTCAAGAATGCCATAAGCTGGAGACCATTCCCAAAGCTATTTCTTATATACAGGAAGCTGATCATATACCCTAGGGCAGCTACTCAGTTGCTCACAGTAGATTCTGCCACAAAGTTGATTATCAGTCTCATCATGGAGAACACTACATCCTGCCCAGTCATTTAACCAGGTTTAGCTAAGTCAACACACAAAGTTAATCACCACAACCTAGTAGTAGGATTGCTGGATCAAGTGGTATTTCCATTTCCAGCTTTTTAAGGAAGTGCCCTACCATTTTCCACAGTGATTTTACCATCCCACCAGCAGTGTATGAGCATTCTAATCCCTCCACACCCTCACCAGCATTTGGTGTTTTCTATCTTGTTGAACTGTGCGATTGTTGCTGGGGTGAGATGATATCTCACTGATGTTTTGAATTGCATCCCTCTCAAAGCTAATGTCTAAGGCACTTGAATGTTCAAACCCACCAGCCACTCCTTGAAAGGAAGATGGGGCAATCTACTTCTGTAGTGATACTGCCTCGGAAACCCAAGGAGGGGTCGCTATGAGCTGAGTCTGACTCTATGGCACATAAAAACAACAACAAAAGCTAATGACTGGACAATGAATACAGTAGACTGTATTGATGTTTTTGAGTTGTGATGTTGGCAAAGAATACTGAAAGCACCATGGACTGGCAGAAGAATTAACAAATCCGTCCTGGATGAAGTGCAACCAGAATGTTTCTTGGAAGAGAGAATGGCCAGACTTTGTCTCACCTACTTTGTCAGGTTGTCAGAAGGGACCATTCCCTGGAGAAGGAGATCATGCTTGGTAAAGTGGAGGGTAAGAGAAAAAGGGGAAGGCCCTCAACAAGATGGATTAACACAGTGGCTGCAATGTTGGGCTCAGGTATAGCAAGGATTGTGAGGATAGCATGTTGCTATGAGTCAGAGCCAACTCAAAGGCACCTACCAACAACAAAAATGGGTAACGACTGTGAGCATTTCTTTATGTGTTGTTGGCTGCCTGAATATCTTCTATGGTGAAACGTTTGTTCATGTCCTTTTTAAAAAAATTGGATTGTTTTTCTTTTTTATCTTGAGGTATTGAATTTTTCTATAAATTTTGGAAATCCTTGCCTTTTATTTGAGGTGTTTAGACAATTTACATTTAACGTGATTATTAATATGAAAGGGTTTAAATGTATAATCTTGTTTTTTGTTTTATATTTGTCTTATCTATTTTCTGTTTTTCATATTTTTTTCTGTCTTTCTTTGGATAAATTGATTATTTCTTAAAATTGCATTTTATCTATCTGTTGGATTATTAACTACATATCTTTGTTGTGTTATTGTAGTGGTCACATTATAATATAAACCTTTAACTTACCACACTTCACATTCCAATGATAATATATTACTTAACAGATAATATGAGAATCTTAAAATGGTCTACTTCTATTTCTTCTCTCTTGGCTTTTCTGTTTTGACATATGTTCTACTTCCAGATATGTTTTAAATTCAGCAATATCTTGTTATTTTTCTTTTTTTGTTCTGTCAATTATCTCCTGAAAGTGTTTAAAAAATAAGAAAATAATCTTTATATTTTCTTTATATTTTATTTCTGATGTTCTTCATCCCTTTGTAGAGTTGAGATTAACATATGAAATAATTTTTCTACTATTTGAAGGAATTTATTATTATTGTATTTTATTGTTTTTGTTGAAAAATTACATTGAAAATTAGGTTTTCATTTAATAATTTCTATGTATATTATTCAGTGACATTGGTTACATTTTTTATAAGGTGTCAGTATTCTCATTGTGTTCTGGTTCTTCCATTTCCATTAATGTAGCTTCCCTGCCTCACTTAACTTCTCATCTTTGCATCAGGTTAAATGTTAATGGTTTCTGCACATACAGATGATTTTTATAATGGAGAACACTATGCACATGTGGTGTTCATTAATTGTTAATTAATCAATCTGTCCTTTAGCTAAAAGGTGATCTCTAGGTGTGGTTTTAATACAAAGTTTAAATGGTATCTTCATGCAATAGTCTCAGGGGTTCCCCTAAGTCTGTTTTTTTTTTTTTTTTTTATATATTTGAGTTTTGTTCTACATTTTTCTCTCATGCTATCTGAGAACATCTATTGTGTTCTTATTCTGTATAGTTGGTAGTGGTGACTGGTCACCACATAGGTCTGGTCTTAAGATAGATGAGGCCATGATTTGTGTAGGTTATTAGTCCTATAGAATAGTTTCTTCTTTGAGTCTTTGGTTTCTTCTTTCTCTTTTGCTCCAGATGAATAAAGACCAGTAGTTATGTCTTAGATGACAACTTGAAAGCTTTTTAGACCACTAACACTGGTCACTTCACTAGGATATAAAATACCAACTTTACAAATATATTATGACTATTGACTGAGTTGTCCCATGAAACTATGGTCCTCATCCAGTAAACCAATTCCATTAGGTATTTGATTATGTCTAGGAAATATTCTTAACTTGCCTCCTATATGCTTTTGATTATGTCTAAGAAGTACCCATAACTGTGCCCCCTATGTGCTTTGTTGTATATATAAATATTTGTGCAGCACACATATACATGTACATACAAATGCCTACAGATATGCCTTTATATGCACCTGTATATATACACATATACTTTCCTATACACATATATGCATACGTATCTACCTCTGTAATTACACATGTACTTTTTCATTGTTCCTGCTGTTGTTGCAAAATTGTCTATGTTATAGCATTTATGAAAAATGTCTCTTATTTTTTGCGTACTCTTTATTGTCATCATTTACCTTGTAAAAATTGTGCACACTTCACCCACTTTCAATGTTGCCATTACTATCACCAAAAATAACAAGTGCCTACTATATATAAATATTTTCCATCCCTCCCCTTCCCATCCCTGGTAACCACCAATGAATGTTGATTTCTGTATCTATACTTATTTCTGTCTTTTTATAAAACTGCAATCATATAATATTTGTCTTTCTGTGATTGACTTATGTCATTCACTCAGCATAATGTCCTCCAGATTCATCCATGTTATAATATATTTTGAGAACTCATTATTATTATTTATAACTGTATAGTATTCCATTGTATGTATGTGCCACATTTTGTTTATATCTTTGTTTCCATCTTTTTGCTATTGCGAATAATTCTGTAGTGAACATATGTGTGCATATATCTATTTCTGTCACTGGTATCAGATCCCTAGGGTATATACTGGATGGATCATAAAATATTTCTTCTATTTCTAGCTTTTTGAGGAAGTGCAAAACCATTTTCCATGGCGGTTGTATTATTTGACAATCCCAGCAGAGTGGATAAGTGATCCAATATCACCAAGTCTTTGCCAGTATTGTTTTCTCTTTCTTTGTTTGTTTTTAGTGCCATTGTTGCAGGGGTGAGATGGTATCTCATTGTAATTTTGATTCACATCTCTCTAAATGGCTAATGGTTATGTGCATCTTTGCATGTGTTTGTTGGTTTCTTGAATGTCCCCTTTCGTGAAGTGTCCTTTCCCAATTTTTCAAATTAATTCTTTACATTTTTATTGTCCAATTGTTGATGTTTTCTGTTTGTTTTAGAGATAAGACCTTTGTCAGATATTTTGTTGTTGTTGTTAAGTGCCGTGGAGACGTTTCCACTCATAGCGACCCCATGCACAGCAGAACAAAACACTGCACAATCCCGCACCAGCCCCAAAATCCCTGCTATACTTAAGCCCATCATCGCAGCCACTGTGTCAATCCATCTCATTGAAGGCCTCCCCCTCTTTCGTTGACCCTCCACCCTACCAAACATGACATCCATCTCCAGGGAATGGTCCCTTCTTACAACATGACCAAAATAGGTAAGACGAAGTCTGGCCATTCTTGCTTCCAAGGAGCATTCTGGCTGCACTTCCTCCAGGACAGATCTGTTAGTTCTTTTAGCAGTCCATGGTACTTTCAGCATTCTTCGCCAGCACCACAACTCAAAAGCATCAACTCTTCTTCGGTCTTCCTTATTCATTGTCCACCTCTCACATGCATACCAGGCGATTGGAAATATCATGGCTTGTGTCAGGCGCACCTTAGTCCTCAAGGAGATATCCTTGCTCCTCAGCACTTGAAACAGTTCCTTCACAGTTGACTTTTCCAATGCTACACGTTGTCTAATGTCCTGACTGCTGCTTCCATTGGCGTCGATTGTAGAACCAAGCAATGTGAATTCTTTGACAAACTCAATCTTCTCTCCATTTATTGTGATGCTGCTCATTGGTCCAGTTGTGAGGATTTTTGTTTTCTTTATATTGGGACATAATCCATACTGCAGACTGTATTCTTCAACCTTCATCAGTAGGTGCCTTATGTCATCCTCACTTTCAGCAAGCAAATTTGTATCATCTGCATATCTCAGGTTGTTAATGATTCTTCCTCCAATCCTGATACCACGTTTTTCTTCATATAGTCCAGCTTCTCGGATTATTTGCTCAGCATATAGATTGAGTAAGTGTGTAGAAATGATACAACTCTGACGCACTCCCTTCTTGATTTTAAACCATGTAGTGTCCCTTTGTTCTGTTCAAACGACAGCCTCCTGGTCAAGGTACAGATTCCTCATGAGTACAATCAAGTGCTCGGGAACTTTTCAACTTTTATCTGTTGTCAGATATGTTTTCCTTAAATATTTTTTCCCCAGTTTGTAGGTTCTCTTTTTACTTTTTTGATAAAGCCTTTTGATGAGCAAAATGATTAAATTTTAGGAAGTCTTGGTTATCTAATTTGTCTTCTGTTGTCCATGCATTTGTAGTTGTTTTTGGTAATCTATTTCCGGAAAAAATTAAAAAATTCCCCTAATTTTGTCCCTATGTTATCTTTCAGGAATTTTATTCCTTTAGTTTTAATACTTAGGTCTTAGATAAATTTAAGGTTAGTTTTTGTGTATGATGTAAGGTAGGGATTCTTTTTTATTTTTTTCAGCAAATGGATGTTAAGTTTTGCCAACACCATTTGCTAAATATACTGTTTTTTCTCCATTGCATCAACTTTTATCTGTTGTAGAAAATGAGTAGCCCATAGAGGGGAAGATTTTCTTCTGGGTTCTCAATTCTATTCCATTAGTCTATGTGTCTGTCATGGAACCAGTTTCAGATTGTTTTGATTACTGTGGTTATATAGTATGATTTGAGATTAGGAAATGTGATACCTCCTACTTTGTTTCTCTCCATCAGTATTACTCTAGCTATTTGGGACATATTTCCTTTCCATATAAAGTTAATGATTAATTTTTCCATTTCAGTAAAGACTTATTGGAATTTGGATTAGCATTATTTTATATCTATAGATTGTTTGGGTAGTATTGATATTTTCACAATTTTAGGTCTTCTGACCTATAAATATGGAATGTTCTTCCATATATGTTGGCCTCTTTAAGTTTCTTATGGTAGTGTTTTATAGTTTTCATTGTATAGATCACTGATTAAGTTTATTCCTAGGTATTTTATTCTTTTGGGGACTATTGTAAATGGTATTGTTTTCTTCATTTCCTTTTAGAAGTTCTCCTTGTAAAGGAACAGGCCTGATTTTGTGTATTGATTTAATACCCTGAAACATTTTGTGTGTGTGTGTGTGTGTAATATTTTGGATCTTCTAAGGAGCTCTGGTGGTGCAGTGCCTAAGGCATTTGACTGCTAACCAGAAGGTTGGTAGTTCAAATCTACCAGCTGCTCTGCAGAGGGAAGGTGGGGCAATCTACTTACCACCTCACAAACCCAATGGGGGTCACTGTGAGTTAGAATCAATTTGATGGCAGTAGGTTTTCTGTTGTTTCCTTTTAATAAGGAGATCTCGTGGTATAGTGGTTAAAGCATTTGGCTCTGAACCAAAAGGTAAGTGCTTCTAACTTACCATATGCTCCATGGGAGAAAGTTGAGGTGATTCGCTTTAGTAAAGATTCACAGCCTTGGAAACCCTATGGGGAAATTCAACTCTGCCTAAAGGATCACTATGAGTTAGAATCAACTTAATGGCAATGGTTTTATAAAAAGTTAAAATTTATCAAAATTTACTCACACAAATACATGTAGACTGTACGTGGCACCATGTGCAGCTGAGAGAAATTTCTACAAAAGTAAAGATACCATATTAAATCATAACTACATAAAATTAGTTGTTGTACATATAGCATTAGGAGACTGGTGGCATAGTGCCTAAGACATTTGACTGCTAACCAGAAGGCTGGAGGTTCAAACCCACCAGCTACTCCTTGAAAGGAAGGTTGGGCAATCTATTTCCATAGTGATACCACCTCAGAAACCCAAGGAGGGGTTGCTCTGAGTCAGATCTGACTCTACAGCAGTGAGGTTTTTTTTTTTGTTGTTGTTAGTTTGCTTTACATATAGTATTACTGTAACAATTTTGTAGCCATATTCTGTTGCTATTACAATAAGCTCAAGTGTTGTATCTGCTTAAAATGCCATGTGACACAAATCATCTCTGTGTGAACAGTTTGTCTCTCCAGTAAATTGTGTACTACAGTACAAAGTGATGTCTTGTGGTTCTCCTGTATTTTTCACAATGTTTACCACAATGCTGTAAACCTTGAATAACACCATAGGACCCCTGTGAAGTGCCATTAGTGATGCTGGAAGTGTTCCCAAAAGCAGAGAAAAATCATGACATTACAAGAAAAAGTTAAATTGCTTGATATGTGTTATAAATTAAGGTCTGCAGCTGCAGTTGCCTGCCATTTCATGATAAATGAATTCAGTATAAGGAACTGTTGTAAAAAAAAAAAAAAAGGAATTTGATGAAGCCATCACTGCAGCTATGCCAGCAGGCTCACAAACCTTGCATTTTTTTTGCAAAATGCTCTTATCTCATTTTGAAAATACGGCTTTTATGTAGGTGCAGGATTGCTATAAGAAAGGCATATATATAGACTTTAATATGATTTGAGATAAAGCAAAGTCATTATTAGATAACTTAAAGCAAAAGGAAGATGATGGGTATAAAACTGGGGAATTTAATGCTAGAAAAGCATGGCTTGATAGTTTTGGAAAGAGGTTTGGCTTAAAAAATTAAAGTTACAGGAAAATCATCTTCAGTCAACCAAGAGGCAGCAAACAAGTTCCAAGATGCCATTCATAAAATCATGAAAGAGAAAGGATATCTGCCTGAGCAGGCTTTTAATGCAGACAAAGGTGCCCTATTCTGGGGAAAAGAAAAAAAAAAATTAAAAAAGCCACAGAGGACATTTATTAGTAAGGAAGAGAAGCAAGAAACAGGATTTAAGTTAGGAAAAGATAGGATAAGTCTACTTTTTTTGTGAAAATGCAATCAGGTTTATGATCAGGACTGTCCTTATTATAAAGATTCTTACCCCCATGACTTGAAGAGAAAAGATAAACACCATCTGTCAGTCTTTTGTTCACACAACAAGAAGGCCTGGCAACGAGAACCTATTTTCTGGATCGACTATCTTGCTAGTAAAATACCACCTTTTAAAATTCTTTTGATATTGGATAATGCCACTGGTCACTGAGAACCCCAGGATTTCAAAAGCAAAGGCACCAAAATGCTCTACTTGCCCCTAACCACAACTTCTCTACTTCAGCCTCTATATCAAGGGGTCATAAGGACCTTTAAAACATTACACATGGTACTTGATAGGAAGGATTATCAACATTAAGGAAGAGAACCCCAACAGAGAGAACATCCTTTGATTTTTAACCTAGTTATGTATTTGAGTCTAAGACATCTCTTTATCTTTGCTTTTTTTAAATTGTGATTTGGGTGAAAGTTTACAGAGCAAATTCACTTACATACAGCAGCTCACATACACTTTGTCTCATGATATTGACTGAAATTTCCTACAACACTATAGCTGCCCTCCCACTTCCTTCCCATAGTTTCCTGTTCCCTGTGTCCTTTCCTCCATGTACTCCTGCCCCTTGAGCTGTCTCTCTGTGCACACACAGCCCTTCTATTATCCCATGATTGTTCTCTCTAAGGAGTATATCTACATAATCTAAATGTTCAGCTCATATGCCTTTCTTTGTTTGGCTGGAAACCACAAGAATGGGTTCAATTCCGGACCTGAAGGGCAGCTAGGGGCCATAGTCTCAGGGGTTCCATCAGGCTCTATCAGATCAGCA
>NW_006921902.1:4207685-4210166 GCF_000298275.1 Orycteropus afer afer | reverse complement strand
GTGGAACAATATTTTTGTGTAGTATGTTATGCCAGTTGAGCTTGATGTCCCCTGGGACTGTTGTCCCAAATGCACAGGTCCAACTACTTGCTCCCTCTGAGTAGCTACTTCTTGGCTTTGGCCAAGAAGTCATTATAGCCTTGTCCCTTGTCAGCTCTTCTATATACCTGGGAATTCTTATAAAACATACAAATACACTTGTAGAAACATTGTCTATCAACCCTATACATGGTCATGGGCACATTCCCCCTGCATAGGCATATCTAATAGTTCAGCCTGTCCACCCTTCTACCCACCCATATAAATGTTTGTAAGGCATGTCTCTTTTAGACAACATATTTATGGATCATTTAAAAAAAAATAAATTCTGCCACTTTCTGCCTCTTGACTGGTACATTTAATCTATTAACATTTAATGTGATTATCAATAGATAAGAATTTACTACTATTATTTAGTTATACATTTTTTGTGTGTGGTACTTATAACTTCTTTTTTCTTCTTTACTTCCTGTACTGAGTTCTTTTTGCAGATGGATTTTCTTTTCCTTTCATTTCTTATTGTTGTTTCAGTGTTTTATGAGTATTTTTGTTTTTCATTTTATTATTTGGGTGTGTAGATTTATTAAGGGAGCTCTGGTGGCATAGTGCCTAGTGCCTAAGGCACTTTTCTGCTAACCAGAAGTCTGGTGGGTCAAACACACCAGCTACTCTTCCTTCTACTTCCATAGACATACTGCCTTGGAAACCCAAGGAGGGGTAACTATGAGTCTCAATCGACTTGCAGTGAGTTTTAGTTTTTATATTTAAAAAGTAGAGGGTCAGCAAAATATGGGAAGATCCTCAGTGAGATGGAATGACAAGTGGTTATAATGATAAACTGAAGCATAGGAACAATTGTGATGATGGTGCAGGACTGGGCAATATTTTATACAGTTGTATGTAGGGTCACTATGATTAGAAAGTGACTGGATTGCACCTAACGACAACATATTTGAAGCCGTCTGTTGTATCTTAAAATCATCTTGACAAATCCTCCATATGGATGTTCTATAACTATAGCATTCATACCTCCTTTAGTTTTGAAGTTGTCATCATTTACTATTTAATATCTCTGGTTCCACAAAATCAACTTTGTAGCCTTTTGTTTTTATGAAGACCTTATCTTGCTTGGTGTGTTGAGTACTTCATTCAGCTCTAACAGAAAATACCACAAAGGGGTGATCTTAAACAAACATGAATTTATTCTCTTACAGTTTAGGAGGCTAGAGGTCTGAGTTCAAAGTGCCAAGCTCTAGGGGCTGGGTGAAAGCCCTTCACCCTTGTGCTTCAGCTCTGCCTCTTGCTACTGGCCCACTGAAACTGGATGTTTTTCTTAACTGAGGCAGCTTCTGGCTACCGAGACTGGCAAACCCAAGGTCAACAAGTAAAAAGTCAGTTCCAAAATTATCAAACAACATGGCAGGCCAGTAATTTAAGTCCAGAAAAAGTCCCAAAATTGGCAGAGCATGGCAGGCTGCTGAACGAAGACTCAGCTATATGCAGAGTCCAAGCATGACAAAAAGCTTTGGACTGCTTTCAAAATTTCTCCCTAAATACTAGAAGCAGACCACATCCCTAAGGCAGCTACTCAGCTGCTCCAATAGATTCCACTGTAGAGTTGATTACAAGTCTCATCATGGGGAGTAACTATATCCAGCATCTCATCCACACAAAACCAGGTCCAGCCAAGTTGACACATAACCTAAGCTACCACACTTGGTATCAAGATGATGCTGTTATGTATCTTTATTTTAGGTTGTGGTCTGATGTCATTAGTTTCCTATCCAAAAGGCTCCCTTTGATACATATTATAAGACTGGCTTTGTGGTTACAAATTCCCTTAATTTCTGCTTATCTGAGAATGTCTTAATATTACTCTTATTTTTCGAAGGACAATTTTGCTGGATTTCAGGACTTTGTATATGTCATCCAATTGCCTTCTTGCCTGACTTTCTAATGAGAAATTAATGCTTAATCTTGAGGTTCCTTTATAAGTGATATTTCACTTTTCACAAGCTATGCTCAAAAATCTTTTTCTTTGGTTCTGGAATATTTGCTTATGATATGTCTTGGTGCTCTTTTGAGTTCTATCCTGCATGGAGTTTGTTGAGCTACATGGATAAGTATCTTCTCATTTTTCCTGATATTTAAGGAAGATGGAGCAATCTACTTCCATAGAGATACTGCCTCAGAAACCCAAGGAGAGGTCGCTATGAGTCGGGTCTGACTTGACGGCACATAACAACAACAAAAACAATGAAATTAAAGTTCATTAAATTTAATTAATGCCATTAATTCTTCAAAAATTCTTTCTGTACTCTTTTCTCTCTCTCTTCCTCTTCAGGAACTCCTCATGTGTGTACATTATTCCTCTTGATTGTTTCCCAAATAACCCTTGTTGTTGTTGTTGTTGTTTGCCGTCGAGTCGGCCCCGACTCATAG
>NW_006921902.1:4203286-4207580 GCF_000298275.1 Orycteropus afer afer | reverse complement strand
GAAGTAGGATTGCCCAACCTTCCTTCCGAGGAGTGGCTGGTGGGTTTGAACCGCCTGCCGTCTGGTTAGCAGGCAAGTGTCTTAGCCACTATGCTACCAGAGCTCCCAAATAACCCTTAGGCTTTCTTTATTTTTCTTCAGTTCTTTTTTGGATTATCCACAAACAAATTAGTATCAAGGGATATCTCCTCCGTTTTGCTGTTTTTTTTTTTTTTTTTTTTTTTTCTTCCATTGATTAATTTCTATTTCTGTGGCTTTCATTTAATTGTTCATTTCTGATATTTTACTGTTAAGCTCATGAATTTCTAGTTTTTTTTTTTTTTTTTCTATTTCTCCATTGAGTTTGTCATTTTTTCTTGTATTGTTTTCCAGAATTTCTCTAGGTTTTCTTTTCTGTGTTTCCCTGGATTTTTTTGAGGAGCCTAAATATTAGTCTCATGAATTCTTTGTCAGGTATATCTATTATCAGTTCTTCCTCAGAAAGCTTTTTCACCCCCTTATTTTGCTTATTTGATTGAGCCAGTTTATCTTGTTTCTTCATATAAATTATAATTGCTATCTTTGAGACATTAAAATTCTGTTTTATTTGTTTAAATATTTATTTACTGATTATATGTTTGTCTTTTTTTTTTTTTTCCATTGTTTTGCTATATACAGAGCTTACCTTTCTCATTTTCTCTTTATATTGTCTGACTTCCTTTGTAGTGCTTTAGTTGATGCTGCCAGTTGGTTGGGAGTAATTTTCTCTCACTGGTGGCTGTGATGGGTTGCATAGGCACAGGGATCTACTGTTGTTGGATACATGTACGATTGCATGAAGATGTGTGAGCAGGACCCTTCCCTGTTGTGGGCCTCCAGGTTTCAAGTGATCAGAATACCTCCACACCTCTTATGGAGATATATCATCCTTCCATGTTAGCATGTCCTGTTAGTGTGGCCTCTAGAGAGTGAAACAAATTTTCTTTACAGACCCTAGGGTACAGTACACCTCTAATGCATGAAGCAGACACTATGCTTATTTATAGATTGGTGTCCTAGTGACAGAAGGAGAGATGGGGGTCTCCACATATATTCAGACAACCTGAAGGAATAGGTAGAGTGTGAGAGGGTCACATGGTGGGCAGGTCACTGGGACCACATCATTTCATGGGCCAGGTGGGGTGTGTGGTGGGCTTGGACAAAGTAGACCAAATGATGACTGGGGAGAGCTGCCTGGATGTTTTGCCATTCAGCCTAATTGGGATCCATGGTGGACTTGGGATGAGCAAGAAGAGCAGTGGAAAATTCTATGTGGTACCTCTTTACATTGGCTAAGTAGGGAGAACAATGGGCTTGTCTTCAGGACTCTTTGCTACACAAATTGAGTGGGAGTGAGTTTTGCACATGTCTCTGGGGTTTCTCTCTGAGCAGGCTTGGGCAGCAAGAGCTATGAGTGTGTCTCCAAGCAGGGGGGAGTTTGACCAGATGTGGGGGAGCAATGGGCATGTTGTGAGTTGGGTAAGTTGTTGAAGGTGTCTTGCCATATGGGGTCTGCTCAAAAGAAAGGTGCCGGAATGATTGGCATGAGGATGATTAAGAGGAAACTTCGGATTATCACTCTGTTATTTCACTGTTCAGGAGCTCTGGTGGTGTGGTGCCTAAGACATTTGACTGCTAACCAGGAGGCTGGAGGTTCAAACCCACCAGCTACTACTCAGAAGGAAGACTGGGCAATCTAATTCTGTAGAGGTAGTGCCTCAGAAACCCACAGAGGGGTCACTATGAGTTGGAACTGACTGGATGGCAGTGAGGTGGCTTTTTTTTTTTTTTTAAATTTCACTATTCAAAGCATGCTTCCTACCCAAATGAACATGCACCACCAATGCTCATAGAATTTCCATCACTATTTTCTAGGTCCCTCTCTTTTCTGAGTTCATCAGAGACTCTGATACTTTTACCCATCTTCATGCACTCATCCTTGTCCCTACATAGAATTCCATTCCTGACCTTATCACTTTCCTGTCTTGGGTCTCCAATGATTTGGTCTGCCCTATGCCATTTTGCTCCAGCAGCATTTCCCTGTGTTTCCCTAGTTTCAAAGCTGTGGGACTCCCTCATGTCTCCTTCTCAGGCTAGTTTGGACCCAACACATAATCTGCCTACCTTTTTTATTTCCATGTTCATTCACTAAGTATCTCTGCTTCCATTTTCTGTGAAGTTGCCTTCTTAGACCCCTCACCTGAAGATGTTGTTTACTGCTGTCTCAAAATGGCCATAGAGTACTGACTAGGTATGGATTCTATGAGAATCTCCATGTCCCTGCTGATTTTCTTCTCTTTTCCTAATCGATACTCAGTCCAGTTTTTCAACCTTCCCTTTGATGTTTAGGGATCCAGGTATTATTTGTATCTGTTTCACTTGGTTTCTTGAATCTTTGTTGTGGGGGAATGTTAAGGTGCATCTATCTGTGTTATCATCTTCTCTTTAGTAAATATTGAAGAGAAAATGTGCTGATAATTCTTTCCATTTTTATGTCATTAGGAGTTTTATTTCATGTTCATTTTGAAAGGTATTTTCATGGGACAAAAAATTATTGGTTAACAGTCTTTTTTTGTTGTTTTGTTTTGTTTTTCCCACTTCAGTACTTTAAAGTATGTAGGGTTTACAAGGTTACTAACAAAATATGCTGTCCTCATTATATCATTATATTTATTCCTCTGTGTAGTAGTATGTGTTTCTTAGCTGCTTTTGAGATTTTATATTTGTAGCTGATTTTTACCAATTTGACTTGGTCTAGATTCTTCAAGGTTCTTGTATGTTAAGGGGCCTGTTAAGATTCTTGGATCTCTGAAGTTGGATTTTTCATAAAATTTGGAAAAAATGACTCCTCAAATTTATGATTCAAATTATTATTCAAAAATAATCATTCAAATATTTACATAATTATAAAATTATTCAAAATTATTTCTTCAAATATCTTTTTTGTACATCTCATCTCTCTTCTCCTTAGTAATTCCAATTATATATATTTCAGGCCACTGAATTTTTTTTTTCCCCCTCAGGTGCTCTGTTAATTTTTTTTCCCTAATCATTCTTCTCTCTCTCTCTTTCTCTCTTTTTTTTTTTTTTATCTGAACACATTCTTTTGCAAAGTATTGTTCATTAATATTTTATGCAATGTCTGAATTTCCATTTATTCCATCTTGTGAATTTTCCATCTCAGACATTGTGGTTTTTATCCCTAGAAGTTTTATTAAAAAAAAAAAAAAAAACCTCACTTCTGTCAAATTGATTTTGACTCATAGTGAACCCTCCTTGGGTTTCCAAGGAGGTATTTCTATGGAATAGATTGCCCAATCTTCCTTTTGAGGAGTGGCTGGTGGGTTTGAACCACCAGCTTTCTAGTTAACAGTCAAATACCTAAGGGCTCTTAAAAATATCTCTAGTATATTTTACTTAACATGTTCAATTTTTAATCTTGAATATGCTCCTTTAACCTATGGAATACACTTTTTAGAAACTGCTTTAATGTCTGTCTACTAATTCTAACATCTTTTTTAAAATTTTTGAGTCAGTTTTGAAAAATACAACTCTTATGAGTTGTATTTTTCTGTTTCTTTACATGCCTGGAAATTATTAACTAAATGTCAGTAATTGTGACTTTTACTTGCTGATTGCTTGGTACTTTCATATTCCTAAAAATACTTCTGAATTTGGTGTTGAGATGAATTTTAGTTACTTGGAAACAATGTGATTTTCTCAGGTCTCACTTTTAAGCCCTGTTAATCAAGATCAGAGACATATTTTGTCCAAGACTGATTTTTTCACCAGTGCTTAGGTAAAACCCTCTGGATACTTTATCAGTTCTCTATGAATTATGAGGTTTTCAACTATTGTTGGGACAATAGTGGAACAGACATTAAGGACAGACATTATTCTAAGCTTCATATGAGCAACACAATTTACTCTCTCTAATCTTTTTGCTTTGTTCTTTTCTGGCCTCACATACATATATTGATTATCTTTAGCTGAATACTTTAGAAAAGTTCTCTGCATATGTCCAGAATTATCATGTACAACTCTATCATCTCTGAAACTTTGCCAGGTTGAATTCTAGTTTCCTTGTTCTCCCTGGATACCCAACTTCATACGTTTAACTCAGAGAGAGTGCTGGGCACTGCCTGGATTCCCCTTTTCTGTGCCATGACCTGAAACTCTATTTAGACAGTAGGCTGGGAAAATAATAAGGCTATCTTTTATTTCCCATATCTTAGCAATCATTGTTCATTAATGTCTGATGTCTAATATCTTCAGA
>NW_006921902.1:4195286-4203186 GCF_000298275.1 Orycteropus afer afer | reverse complement strand
TTTAGGTGGGAAGTTATATCCAGCCTCTGCTACAGTATCTTAGGCCAGTATTCATGTTTTGAGTGCCTTGGGCATTGGTACAAGTTAAAGCAGGAGACTATTCTGCTTGAAATTCACTATGCTACATGATTACAGAGTATGCTCTTCCCTCTGCAGAGAACATTGTTTCCATGTTTTTTTTTTTTCTTCTAACCTAATATTTTAAGTCTTCTATTAGTCCTGTAATTCTCAAGGGAAGCACTTCTTCTTTTGTATTTTTACCCCCACAAGCCTATTTTATGAATATTTATTCTTTGATAGCTTACCTATAAGATGATTTTACGGCATTTTGTGCTTTCACTTTAGCTATACTCATCCACAGTTATAATTTACTTTCCTTGTCTGTCTTCATCACAAGGTTATAAGCTCTATAAAGACAGAATCTGAATGTCTTGTTCCCTGTTTGGTCAAAGTAGGTATGTAATAAATATTTGTTGAATGAACAAATGGGAAAAAATGAAAGCAGTTATTTGTGTTGGGACACTGGTGCCTGGTAGGTGATGGGTACTCAGAGTAATCATTAATTTTGTTTGGTGTGAATTATATGGGAGCTGACTGAAATTAATGACTGAAATTATCTATATGTATATTTGAGATATATGCTACAAAATTCCAAAATACTTTGAGTTTTGGGACAAGGGAAATTCTTTCATGCATAGATTGCTGAAGCAGGTAGAATAAGTAAAACCTTGATTATTGTGATTTTTATCTGTCTTTGTAGGCTAGTGGTACTTGGGGATAGTTAGTCTACAAATATTTTATTTATCATAATGTACAATATTATATGGAATAAATACATACTTTTATTTGTTTGTTGATTGTTTTATCTTCTGAGATGTAAGCTCTATGAAGTCAGGTACTTGATTCCTCATGTTCTCTGCAGTATGCCTGATTCTACAACAGCATTTGTAACATAGCAGGCACTCCATAATTGTTGGCTAACTAAATAAAACATTATTAATTCATTGTGATAATCTATTTTATTTCTGTTTAATTAGTATGCTATAAATTAGTATTTTTGTTTGTTTTTCTTATTAAACACAATTAATTGGAAAAATAACTACATTCTCTCTTTATTTTATCATGCCTACCCACCAGCCACGCCTCGGAAGGAAGATGGGGCAATCTACTTCTGTAGTGATACTCCCTCAGAAACCCAAGGAGGGGTCACTATGAGTTGGGTTCTGATTCGACGGCACATGACAACAGCAACACGACATAGGGAGTCTGGCTACTAAAATTAAAATGGCTTAACTATGTCTCCAATGTCCACTTGGTGGCAGCTTAACTTAATTTCAGTCAATTTGCTTCAGAGGAAATTAACAGCTTTCCAAGAGCTGAGCTTGACAACTCAAATATGTAGAAACCCTAGGTGCCTATGTGTGTGTACACTGTGCTTGGCTTTGGAGACAAGAAGAACTCCATATTAAGTAGTGGAGAGACATCATTAAGGTTTTGATTAAGGTGCCTTGCAGGGCAAAAAAAATATCCTGCTGAAAGAAGGCCAGCAAATTTCTGGCAGTTTTCATTCACAAATCAAAAATAGGAAAAGTATTACTGTCTCAATGTGAAAGTTGGCTCGATAACAACTAGGATGTGCATGGTTGGGTGTGGAGAACCAGAGGTTGAGCAGATATTTGTGTACTCCTAAGTGGTAGAATAAGGATCCCTGGTGTCAGAGTGGTTAAGTGCTCAGCTGCTAACTAAAAGTTTGACTGTTTGAACCCCACAGTTCATCTGTGAGAGAAAGATGTGACATCTGTAAATATTACAGCCTTGGAAACCCTATGGGGGAGTTCTACTCCATTCTATAGGGTTGCTATAAATCAGAAAACTCAATGGCAATGGATTGGTTTATTTGACTTAAGAGATAGAGTTATGGGGTCATCCATGGTCAAGTACAGTGTAAGATGTTCAGTGGGAAAACTTGAGATTTGACCTTTGGAGCCAGAGAGAAGATGTGACTGAGAAGAAAAGCTGAGTGTCAGTTGTTTGGAAAACATGTGTATTACCAGTGATGACTGCAGAGCAAGTAATTTTCATGGTTACCTGATTTACATAAACAGAATAACACCTTTCCCCAGAGTGTCTTTTAATGAAAAGCTAAGCAAATGCCAGCTATTGCTGCTTAGATAGATGTACCACTTGGTCTCTACTCCATGGCTCTCTAGACTCTTGATAATATAGTGGGGGAAAACCATCAAAAGGAATAACCTAAAGGTTGGGTAATCTACTTCCATAGTGATATTGCCTCAGAAACTCAAGGAGGGGTCTCTATGAGTCAGATCCAACTTCATGGCAGTGAGTTTGGTTTTTGAGTTTGGAATCACAATTTCAGAACAGGAAGAGAAAAAGAAAACCACTGAGAAAATTGTTCAAGAGTTGTTAGAAAAGAACTTCCTTCATATGATAAAAGATGAGAATAAGGAAGTCCAAAGAACACCAAAAAGGATAAACCCCAAAGGAAAATCACCAAGACATATCATCATCAAACTCACCAAAACCAAAGAAATAGAAAGAATTCTGAAAGTAGCATGGGAAACATGAAAAGTTACCTAAAAAAGGCAACCAATAAGACTAAACTCTGATTTCTCAGCAGAAACTGTACAGGCAAGAAGGCAATGGGATGGTATATATAAAACCCTGAAAGAGAAAAATTTCCAACCTAGAATTATATACCCAGCAAAATTGTCCCTCAAATATGATGGCAAAATTAGGAGATTTCTATATAAGCAGAAATTAAGGGAATTTGTTAAAATAAGACCAACCTTACAGGAGATACTAAAGGGAGTACTATGAACAGAGAACTAATACTAGCAAACAACAATCAATCATTAATATACAAGATGACATAACCCATAAACCAACACAGCTGTGGAAGTATCCAAAGTAAAACAAGTTTACAAGGTTGTAATCAGGGAACTAGAGACGTCAATTGGTAAATGAGAACAACTACAGACCAAAAAAGGGAAAATATACTGTAGTTACAGAACTAAATGGTGAGGAAGTCAAGAGAGTTGCAAGATAGAATGGACTGTTCTAAACTCAGGGATAAAATTATAAATCACAGGGTAACCTCAAAGAGAAATGGTAAACCTTTAAATGACAATAAAAAGGTGACAAGCACAAATTTAAGTCAATACTAAAATAACAGTAAAGAAGGAAATGACAACACAATTCATGAACAAAATGAGCTCAGCATTGAAAATTTTATGGAACAAAGAAACGAGGAATACCATGAGAAAAACACATAACAAAATGACACCAATCAATTCATACTTATTGATAATTACACTCAATGTCAATGGAATAAATGTATGACTCAAGAGATGAAGAGTTGCAGATTGGATAAGAAAATATAACCCATCAATTTGTTATCTACAAGAGACACACCTTAGAGACAAGGGAAAATAGACTAAAAATCAAAGATTGGAAAAAGATATATCAAGCAAATGGCAACCAAAAAAGAGCAGGAGTGGTGATATTAGTTTCTGATGAAATTGACTATAAGAGAAAAACCACTATAAGAGATAGGGAAGTGCATTATATAATGATTAAAGGACTGATAGAACAAGAAGATATAATCATAATAAATATTTATGGACCCAATGAAAAAGCCCCAAAATACATAAATAAGATTTTAACAGAATTGAAAAGACAAATAGATGACTTCACAGTCATAGGAGGAGACTTTAATACACAACATTCAATGAAAGATAGAACAACTGGAAAGAAACTCAACAAAGATGCAGAAGAACTAAACAATATAATCCACCACCTTGACCTTGTAGACATCTACAGAGCATTTCACCCAACAATAGCACAATATACATTCTTTTTCAGTGCACATGGAACATTCTCCATGTTTAACCATATGTTAGACCATAAAGGAAGCTGAGAGATATTTAAAAACGTTGCAATACTGCAAAGTATCTTCTCAGACCACAAGTATATCAAATTAAAAATCAGTAATAGATAGATCCACAGAAAAAGAGTCAACACATAGAAATGGAAAAACACGCTTCTTAAGAAGGACTAGGTAACAGAAGAAATAAAAAAAATGAAATAAGAAATTTCCTTGAATCAAACAAAAATGAAAACAAACCATAAAAAAAAACAAAACAAAACAAAAAAAAACTTTAGGACAAAACAAAAGCAGTGATCAGAGGCCAGTTTAGCAATAAATGCACAGATCAAAAGAGAAGAAAGAGACAAAATCAACACCTTAAACTAACATCTCCAAAAATTAAAAAATAACAGCAAGAAAAGCCTACAGTCACCAGAAGAAAGGAAATAATAAAGATTTGAGCAGAAATAAATGAAACAGGAAATAGAAAGACAATAGAAAAAATCAACAAAAATACAAGTTGTTTTTTTGAAAAGATAATAAAATTGACAAACCACTGGCAGAAGGACACAATGCCCGGTCCTGTGCCGGCCTCATGATCCTTGCTATACCTGAGCCCATCATTGCGGCCACTGTGTCAATCCATTTCATTGAGGGCCTTCCACGTCTTTGTTGAACCTCCACTTTACCAAGCATGATATCCTTCTCTAGGAAACGGTTCCTTCTGACAACATGGCCAAAGTAGAAGAGATGAAGTCTGGTCATTCTTGTTTCCAAGGAGCATTCTGGCTGCACTTCTTCCAGGACAGATTTTTTAGTCCTTTTAGCAGACCATGGTACTCTTAGCATTCTTCTCCAACAGCACAACTCAAAATCATCAACTCTTTTTCAGTCTTCCTTATTCATTGCCCAGCTCTTCCATGCATAAGAGGTGATTGAAAATACCATGGCTTGGTTTAGGCACACCTAAATCTTCAAGGAAACATCTTTGTTCTTCATCACTTGAAAGAGGTCTTTTTCAGCAGATTTGCCTAATGTTATATGTCCTCTGATGTCTTGACTGCTGCTTCCGTTGGTGTTGATTGTAGAACCAAGTAATGTGAAGTCCTTGACAACTTCAATCCTTTCTCCATTTGCCATGAAGCTGTTTACTGGACCAATTGTGAGGAGTTTTGTTTTCTTTATATTGAAGTGTAATTCATACTGTAAATCTTTAATCTTCATCAGTAAGTGGTTCAAGTCATCCTCACTTTCAGCAAACAAAGTTGTGTCATCTGCATCCTGCAGGTTGTTAATGAGTCTTCCTCCAATCTTGATGCCACGCTCTTCTTCATATAATCCAGCTTCTCAGATTACTTGCTCGGGATACAAGTTGAATAAGTATGGTGAAAGATACAACCTTGACACACTCCCTTCTTTATTTTGAACCATACTGCATCCTCTTGTTCTGTTTGAATGACAGCCTCCTGATCTATGTACAAGTTCCTCATGAGTACAATCAAGTGCTCCGGAATTCCCATTCTTCTCAGTGCTATCCATAATTTGTTGTGATCCACACAATCAAATTCTTCTGCATGGTCAATAAAACATAAGCAAACATCATTCTGGTATTCTTTGCTTTCAGCTAAGATGCCTCTGACATCAGCAATGATATCCCTCATTCCACATTTTCTTCTGAATTCAACTTGCATTTCTGGAAGCTCTCTGTCAATGTACTGCTGCAACCATTTTTCAATTATCTCCACTAATATTTTACTTGCTGAGCTGCTATATGGAAAGTAAATCTGCCCTGTGAATTTTCACCCAAATCACAATAAAAATAATTAAAAGAAAAAGGATATCATATATATAAGAGTTTGTGTGTGTCTGCTGGCTGGGCCATGATTCTAAGTGGTTTAGCAGTTACCTGTAGTTAGTGATACTGCCTTGGAAACCCAAAGAGGGGTTGCTATGAGTCGGATCTGACTAGACAGCAGTTTTTTTGGGGGGATCTCCCAAGATGAGATCTGATGTAATGTAATAATCTCCAAGATGACATCTGCTATGAGCAGCCAGTAACTGTAGGTAGTTGCCTCTGGAGGGTAACCTGCTTCGATATACATATTTGGGCATCTGGAAATGTTCTCTAGTTTTTCTGCTGGATCTGGATCCCACACATGGCTCATCATCATCTGGACTTGAACTAATGGACTGCTTTATTGCCTGCCAATCTTTAGGTTCTAGCCTTCACAGTCTGTGAGCTAATAATCTTCCATTTACCTGCTGATCCTGGATTCATTAGCCTTTGAAGCCAGAGGCCTACTATATTGCCTGCTCTTGGGTTTATCAGACCCTGAAGCTCTGTAATTCAGGAGAAGCCTCCAGCTTGACTTTTGACCCACAGACGGGGCTTACCAGCTTCTACAAATGTGTGAGCCATTTCCTTGAGATAAATTTTTTTTCCTCTCTCTATGTATATACATATACATAGACACACACATGCACACACACATACACACACATCCCACTGCCATCAAGTCGATTATGACTCATAGCTCCCCCCCTTGGGTTTACAATGCTGTAAATCTTTATGGAAATAGATTTCCTCATCTTCCACCTGAAGAGAAGCTGGTAGGGCAGAGCAGCTGGTGGATTTGAATCATTGACCTTCTGGTTAGCAGCCAAAAATGTCTTACCCACTATGTCACTATATACACACACACACACACACACACACACATATGTTGTTGTTACTTGCCATTGAACAACACCATATACATATATATGTGTATATATAATTTCACTGTTTTTTTTTTTTTCTCTAAAGACCCAGCCTAAGACAGAGTTACATAAGAATTAAAAAGAAAAAAGAAAGAATCATAGGATGTTGTTACTTATTCCAAAGGAAGCATTAATGGAGTACAGCAAACAAGAATTTAAAATAAACATAAGAAGAATTTTCAAAGACATAAATGAAAGATATTGGAAACATGATGGAGAAATAATCAGTCATAAAGCAGAACCAGAGTTACATCAATAAAATTGATGGGGTAAATACCTTCAATAATTTTCCCATCATTAAAGCAATGGGAAATATTGGCAAAAATAGTCAGAATAAATTATTTTCAGAACTCTAAAAAGTAGCCAAAAGTTTTAAGAAGGCCAGGGAGCCAAAGTATTAACTTGAGTATATACCACCTGAATTTAGAGACCATTTCAAGAATAGATTGGATGTGATGAATCTCAGTTATTGAAGAACAGAGGAATTGTGGGATGAAATCAAGGACATTATAAGTGAAGGAAACAAAGGGTAACTGAAAAACAGAAGAGAAAGAAAATATCAAAATGGATGTCATAAGAGACTATGAGTAGAGCCCAAGATCAGCTGGTCAGACAGAAGGCCACTGGCCCACAGATTGTCGAGGCTGACAAATCCGAGGATTGGCAGCTAAGAAAGCAAGATGCTTCCTCACAGGCCACAGAGACCAATGAATCTCAAGATTGGCAAGCAAGATGGCAGGCTGCTGGATCACAGGCTGTGGAAGCTGACAAATCCCAAGATCAACAGGAAATAAGGCAAGCTGCTGGCTCAAGTGTCAAGATCCAGAGGTTAGATGACAACAAATATGATGCAGAATCTAGAGCAAAAGCCAGTAAGTTCTGTCAGAATGTACAAATATATTGGATACAAGCCACACACCTGAGGTAACTACACATCAGATCACATTATGGAAGAGATTACATCAGATCACAAAATGGAGGATGATTACATCATTACATAACTGCCAAATTACATAATTACATAACTCCAAACCACTGAGAATCATGGCCCAGCCTAGTAGATTAATAGTCAACCTTAAGGGTCACAATCTACTCCTTGCCAACTTGGCACTTGTACACTTATTAAACTATACAAAATCTATAAAGGCAATTATAAAGTTATACTTTGGGAGCTCTGGTAGCATAGTGGCTAAAGCACTTGACTGCTAACCAGAAGGCTGGTGGTTCAAACCCACCAGCCACTCCTCGGAAGGA
>NW_006921902.1:4183137-4191086 GCF_000298275.1 Orycteropus afer afer | reverse complement strand
CTCTTAAGACTCATAGTCTTTGTTTTCTGCTACTGGTCATTGTCATGTGGTTGGAGTTGGTATTTACAATTACCTTCTTCTACCACACACTCAGGGCCAGCTGCCAGCATAGGTTAGGTGTGTGTGGGGGGAAGCCCCTAGGCAGCAGGGAGCAGTGGCAGACAGGGCTGGCAGGAACAGGTAGGGGGTAGTCCAGAAAGTGAATGGAGCAGTTGGAACAGCTAAGGGTGATGAACGTGTCTGTTGGTTTGCCTCACTGTGGTGGCTTGCATGTTGCTGTGAGGCTTGAGGCTGTGCCAGTAGAGGTGTCCATGGTGGACTGGTTTTGGTGGAGCTTCCAGACTGAGATCGACTCGGAAGAAGGAAGAGGCCATCCACTTCTCAAATATTTGGTTGGTGAAAACCTTATGAACAGTAGTGAAACACTTATATATTACTGGAAAGTTTTATGAATAGCCCTGAAACCTTGTCCAGTACAGTGCAAGAGGATGAGCCCCTCAGGTCAGAAGGCACTCAAAGTATGTCGAGGAAAGAACTGCCTCATCAGAGTAGAGCCTACCTTAACAACATGGATAAAGTAGAGCTTTCAGGGCCTCCATTTGCTGAAGTGGCACAACTCCATATGAGAAGAAACAGCTGCAAATATTCATTGATAATCAGAACATGGAATGTATGAAGTATGAATCTAGGAAAATTGGAAGTTTTCAAAAAATGAATGGAATGCATAAAGATTTATATCCTAGACATTAGTGAGCTGAAATGGACTGCTTTTGGCCAGTGTGAATCAGGTAACCATATGATCTACTATGCTGGGAATGACAAATTGGAGAGGAATGGCATGGCATTCATCACCACAAAGAATGTTTCAAGACCTACCCTAAAGTACAATGCTGTCAGTGATAGAATAATATCCATATGCCTACAAGGAAAGCCAGTTACTACTACTATTATTCAAATACATGCACCAACCACCAAAGCCAAAGATAAGGAAATTAAAGATTTTTAACAAGTTCTGCAGTCCGAAATTGATCAAACATGCAATCAATATGTGTTGATTATCACTATGACTGGAATGCAAATGTTAGAAACATAGGAGAATCACTGGTAGTTGGGAAAATTTGGCTTTGGGGATAGAAATGATGCTGGAGATTACATGATAGAATGTTGCAAGACCAATGACTTATTAATTGCAAATACCTTTTTGCAAGAACACAAATGGTAGCTATACACATAGACTTCACCAGACAGAATACACAGGAATCAGAATGACTACATCTGTGGAAAGAGGCAATGGAGGAGCTCAATATCTTCAGCCAATACAAGGCCAGAGGCTAATTGTGGAACTGACCATCAACTGCTCATTTACAAGTTGAAGTTGAAGACAATTTTAAAAAGTCCATGAGAGCCAAAATATGACCTTGATTATATCCCTCCTGAATTTAGAGACCATTTAAGGAACAGATTTGATGCACTGAACACCAATGACTGAAAACCAGAGGAATTGTGGGATGGCATCAAGAACATCATCCATGAAGAAAGCAAAAGGTCATTAAAAATCCAGGAAAGGAAGAAAAGATCAAAACGGATGTCAGAAGAGACTCTGAAACTTGCCCTTTAGTGGAGAGTAGCTAAAGCAAATGGAAGAAATGACAAAATAAAAGCTAAACAGAAGATTTCAAAGAGCAGCTTGAGATGACAAAGTCAATTATTACAATGAAATGGGATAAAACATGGACTTGGAAAGCCAAAAGGGAAGAACACACAGCATTTCTCAAGCTGAAAGAACTGAAGAGAAAATTTAAGCCTCAAGTTGCAATATTGAAAGATTCTATGGGCAATATCACTATAGAAGTAGATGACCCCATTCTGGATGGGGCCATCTACTTCCACAGTGATACTGCCTCGGAAACCCAAGGAGGGTTCACTGTGAGTCTGGTCTGAATCGATGACACATAATAACAACAATAACATGGGCAATATAGGGAGTTCTGGTGGCATAGTGCCTAAGGCACTTGACTGCTAACCAGAAGGCTGGCAGTTCAAACCCACCAGCCACTCCTCACAAGGAAACTTGGGCAATGTCTTCCATAGTGATACTACCTTGGGAACCCAAGGAGGCAATATATTGAATGATTCAGGAAACATCAAAAGAAGATGGAAGGAATACACAGAGTCACTGTACCAAAAAGAGTTGGTTGATCTTCATCCATTTCAGGAGGTGGCATATGATCAATAACCAATGGTATTGAAGGAAGCAGTCGAAGCTGCACTGAGGGAAGTGGCAAAAGACAAGGCTCTATGTATTGACAGAATACTCATTGAGATGTTTCAACAAACAGATGCTGCACTAGAGGCACTCACTCGGCTATGCCAAGAGATTTGGAAGACAACTACCTAGCTAACTGACTGGAAAAGATCTGTATTTGTTCCTGTTCCAGAGAAAGTGGATCCCACAGAATGCTGAAATTATCAAACAATATCATTAATATCCCATGCAAGTAAAATCTTATTGAAGATAATTCAAAAATGGGTACAGCAGTATATTGACAGAGAACTTCCAAAAATGAAAGCTGGATTCAGAAGAGGATGTGGAACAAGGGATATCATTGCTGAGGTCAGATGGATCTTGGCTCAAACAAAAGAATACCAGAAAGATGTTCCCTTGTGTTTTATTGACTATGCAAAAGCATTCAATTTTGTGGATCTTAACAAATTATGGATAATATTGAGAAGAATGGGAATTCCAGAACACTTAATTGTGCTCCTGTGGAACTTTTACATGGACCAGGAGGTTCTCATTTGAACAAAACAAGGGGAAACTGTATGGTTTAAAATCAAGAAGGGAGTGCATCAGGGATGTATCCTTTCACCATAATTATTCAATCTGTATGCTGAACAAATAATCCGAGAAGCTAGACTATATGAAGAATGTGACATCAGGATTGGATGAAGAATCATTAACAACCTGTGTTATGCAGACAACATAACTTTGCTTGCTGAAAGTGAGGATGACTTTAAACACTTACTGATGAAGAGTGAAGACTACAGTCTGCAATATGGATTACACCTCAATTTAAAGAAAACAAAATTCCTCACAATGGGACCAATAAGAAGCACCATGATAAATGGAGAAAAGATTGAAGTTGTCAGACTTCATATCACTTGGTTCTATAATCAGCGCCAATGGAAGCAGCAATCAAGATATCAGACATCATATAGCATTGGACAAATCTGCTGCAAAGGATATATTTCAAGTGCAGAAGAGCAAAGATGTTTCCTTGAAGACTAAGGTGAGCTTGACACAAGCCATCTTATTTTCAATCGCCTCATATGCATGTGAGAGCTGGGCAATGAAAAAGGAAGACAAAAGAAGAGTCGATGCTTTTGAGTTGTGCTGTTGGCGAAGAATGCTGAAAGTACCACGGACTGCTAAAAGAATTGTAGAATCTCTCCTTGCAGAAGTGCAGCCAGAACGCTCTTTGGAAGCAAGAATGGCCAGACTTCATCACATCTATTTTGGTCATGTTGTAAGAAAGGACTATTCCCTGGAGAAGGATATCATGCTTGCCAATGTGGAGGGACAATGAAAAAGGGGAAGGCCCTCAGTGAGATGGATTGACAGAGTGGCTGCAGTGATGGGCTTGGGTATAGCGGTGATCGTCAGGCTGGCACACGACTGGGTAGTGTTTCCTTCTGCTGTGCATAACTTCGTTATGAGTTGGAGATGAGTCGACGGAACCTAACAAGAAAAACACCACCACCTGTTCCATATTCCCTTTGCCCTCAGTGAGCACCTCAGTTGGTCATGGTTCTTTGCCTTGTCTGGAACTCAAACCTTCATTCCTGAAGGTCTGGGACTTTAGTAGTCATGTCAGAACTGGATTCCTGTACTTTGCCATTGACTTTGATCACAAGACATGATTTTAAGAGACCCTAAGCGATCTGTATTCCAAGCATACTATTCTATACCTTTATTATATAATCCAATTTCCCCTTTGTAGTAAGGATAAATCACATCAGTCAATACAGTAACTCTTTTCTTTGCTTGTTGATACAGAAGAATGAGGATCCCAAAGTGTCATGGCATTTTTAACTTATAGTTCAATGGAATCAGTGTTGTGTTTACTTGTGGGAGCATTCCTCCTTTTGAAATCAAGACCTCTAGACCTGCAGAGCAAATTATCATGAGTATAGGAAGCAAAAATTTTGCAAATGACTCACTAGGGATAATTGTGACTGGTGTCATTTCCATCGCCACCCCTTGGTCTCTGTACCCATGAATCCTGGCTTGTGAGAAACAGCATTATATATTGTGCACTAGTTTAGAGCATATATAGCCTCCTGGAGAACATTGTCCAAATCCTGCAAGGTACTGTTACCTGGCTTGCACCATAATTGTATCTTTAAAGGCAATTCCATTGTTCTATCAAGCCAGTTGTTTCAGCATGATGGGGTAACATGGTGAGACTGTGAATTCCATAAGCATGGGCTTATTTCTGTGCTTCATTTGCTGTAAAGTGAGTCCCCAGTCTGAGGCAATGTTGTGTGGGATACTATGACAATGGGTAGAGCATTCTGTGAGTCAACAAATGATAGTTTTGGCAGGAGTATTGCATGCAAGGAAGGCAAATTCATATTCAGAGTGTCTATCATAGTAGCAAGAAAAAATTTTCCTTTTCCATAATGGAAGTGGTCCATTGTAATCAACCTGCCACCAGGTTGCTGGCTGATTGTCTCAAGGAATGGTGTCATATTGGGGACCCAGTGTTGGTCTCTGCTGATGGCAGGTTGAGAGCTCAGCAATGGCTGTAGCCAAGTCAGTGTTTGTGAGTGAAAGTCCATGTTGCTGAGCCCATGCATTACATCAATCCCTGCCACCATAGCCATTTTTTTCATGAGTCCAGTGGGAGTGTCTGGAGAAAGAAGTTTCCACAGAATACATCATCTTATCTACTTAATTGTTAAAGTCTTCCTCTACTGAGGTTTCCCTTTGATAAACATTCATATTCTCACTTCATTGGGCCACTCAGAGATGTCTATACACATCCTTCTTCCCCATTCCTCCTCGTCACCAATTTTCCAATCATGTTCCTTCCAAGGCCCTGACCATTAAGCCAAACCATTGCCCACAGCCATAAATCAGTATAAAATCACACATCTGGTTATTTCTCCTCTGAAGCAAAATGAACAACCAGGTGCACTGCTCAAAATTTTACCCACTGGGAGGATTTCCCTTTTTCAGTGTCCTTCAGGGAGGTCCAAGAAAGGCAGTGCAGTGCTGCCACTGTCTACATTCTAGTGGTGCCTGTACATCATGCAGAACTGTGTATTAATCAGGCACAAGTTTTCTCTTTCTCAGTCAACTATTCATAAGGAACTTCCCATGAGGCCATAGGTGAAGACTGGGAGAGGGAAGGTACAGAAGTGGAGACCATGGGCATTTGGGCTACTTCCTCATGCAACTTAATTTTGATTTTAAATCCTGATATTGCATCTTCCATTTAATGATGGAGTGTTGTTGTGCATGTCCAAATTTATGACTCTGTGGGCCAGACAGCACCCAGTTGTTGATGGGCAGCTCAGATCAAACAGTGACTTGGTCTATGGTGTAGCATTCAGTTTCTACTAAAAATTAAAAAAACAAACACACTGCCATCTAGTTGGAGCCCACTCAGAGACCCCCCCTTTGGGTTTCTGAGGTGGTATCACTACGGAAGTAGATTGCCCAACCTTCCTTCCAAGGAGTGGCTGGTGGGTTTGAACCGCCAGCCTTCTGGTCAGCAGTCAAATGCCTTAGGCACTGTGCCACGAGAGCTCCTAGTTTCTACTAAGGCCCAGTAATAAGCCAAAAGTTGTTTCTCAAAAGGAGAGTAGTTATTTCAGACTATGGAAGGGCTTTGCTCCAAAATCCTAAAGGTCTGTGCTGTGATTCACCTACAGAGGCCTGCCAAAGACTCCGAACAGCATCTCTATCTGCCACTGACAGTTCACGTACCATTGGATCAAGTGGATCACACGCTTTAAGTGGCAGAGAAACTTGCACAGCACCCTGGATATTTGCAGAGCCTTCTCTCAGCTCTACTTAAAACTAGTAGCTTTTCTTGTCATTTGATAAACAGGCTACAATAGCATACCCAAGTGAGAGATATGTTGCTTCCAAAATCCAAAGAGGCCAATCAGGCACTGTGCTTACCTTTTAGTTGTAAATGCAGCCAGATGAAATATCTTATGCTTCATTTTAGAAGGAATATATAAACATACTCCATACCACTGGAGCCCTGGAAATTTCACTGAGGTGGAAGGCACTTGAATTTTTGTTGGGTTATTTCCCACCCTCTAGCATCTTACCAAAAAGTCTGGATTCATTGATATTTCTTCATTACTAGCCCCAATCAGCATAATGTCATCAATGTAATAGACCATGGTGATATCTCATGGAAGGGAAACATGATCATGATCCCTGCAGACTAAATTATGACATAGTGCTTGAGAGTTGATATACTCTTGAAGTAGGACATTGAAGGTGTATTTCTGGCTTGCCAGCTGAAGGCAAACTTCTGGCGATGCTTCAAAACCAGAATTGAGAAAATGGCATTGGTTAAATCGATAGCTACATACCAGGTATCATGGGATTTATTAATTAACTCAAGCAATGAAACCACATCTGGAACATCAACTGCAATTAAAGTCATCCCTTCCTTAAATTTACAATAACCCACCTTCACTCTCCAAGATCTATCCATTTTAGAAGGATAGATGAGTTAAATGAAGATGTGGTGGGAATTATCATCCCTACATCCTTCAAATCCTTTATGGTAGTGCTAATCTCTGTAATCTTTCCAGGATTTTGGTTTACTATTTTCCTAGGTAGGGGAAATTTTATTGGCTTCCACTTGGCTTTTCCTACCATAATAGCCCTTACTCCACAGATCAGAGATACCATGTGGGGGTTCTGCCACTTGCTGAGTATGTCTTTTCCAATTATGCGTTCTGGAACTGAGACAACTGAACTACATCATGTGTCCAAGAGCCTGCTATAAGATGGACATGAGCTAAGACTCCATTACTAAACTGATTTCCATACACCCCTATTCTGACTGCTGGGCCACAGTGACCTTTTAGGTCTCTTGGTGTCATCTCAGAACCAGTGTCCAGTAATACCCCCAAAGTCTGATTATTTCCTTTTCCCCAGTGAACAGTCACTCTCATAAAAAACTATAAATCCCTGTGAGGAAGGCTTGGAGAAAAATTAAAGTATAAATTTTTGACTGTGTAGTGGAACACTTTATCAAGGGCAGCCATCCTCTTCTTTATTCAGGGGTTGTGGGTCTATAAACTGGCTAATGTCTAAGAATTAATTGAGGGACCTTGACTTTCTATTCTAGTGATTCAAGTTAGACTACCACTCACTTCACTTAGAATTCTGCTTGATAGAGTAAGTAAATATTTAGTAGATTTCCCATCTATTTTACTCCTAGGGACACCATGCCCAAGTAGCCAATGCCATAAGTCCATACAAGTCAGACTATTCTGATTACTGCAGTGACTCTGCTGTCCATTACAGTAACCGTCCTCACTTTGTCTTGTTGAGTGAGTGCAGCCACTTGACCTCTATCACTGTAGGGTCCCATCAGCTACACTGTGGTTAGGTGTCTTGTTAGTGCAGTTTCCACTGTCAAATCTGACTTACCTAAAATAGCAATCACAGCAGTCTTCAAAGATGCTGGGGCTTTTTTCACATTTTATTTATTTATTTATTTTTTTTTTTTTACTCACCACTGTAGTAAAAGTTGTGTCCTCCATTCCTCAACATAATAAAAGGCATTTATGCAAAACCAACAGCCAATATTACCCTCAGTGGAGAGAGACTGAAACCATTCCTCTTGAGAACAGGAACTAGACAAGGATGCCCGCTATCACCACTTCTATTCAACATTGTACTGGAAGTC
>NW_006921902.1:4157671-4180681 GCF_000298275.1 Orycteropus afer afer | reverse complement strand
AAATAAACTATTAGATCTTTCCTAACCTCTCCAGCTGAAACATTGGTTGTAGAATCTGTGTTTATAGGGCCTATATCAATAAACTCAGATAGATCCAAGTTTATGTCCCTTGCACCATTACCCCATATTCTTAGTAGCCATTCCCACACATATTTTCCAGGTTTCTGTTGTATATGTTAGAAAAGTCAAGTAGTTGTTTTGGAAGATAGCATACATTTCCTGAATCACACTTTGTACTACACTTTTTGGAGCTTAAGTCTAGTTATAGATATAAAGCAAAAATGAGTAGTAGGGGTGAGTCTTGGGAACATTCAGCAATGTCTTGTAAGACATCAACCTTAGGTGATGCCCTAGATAATACTCCAGGTCCCACTTCAGGTAATATCTCAGACAAAGACTTATCAGGCACAGCTAGGTTAATCTAATTAGATGAGGGTAAGAGGGCTAGCTCTGCAGGAAGAAATGATTTAATGGAATTTAAGGGCCCAATATCCCCAGCTTCCGTATTATCTGCCTATATGTACTATATGTTTCAAAACCTTTTTTTTTTTTTTACCCCAATCAACGCCCTCACTCTAATGTCAGACACCATTCAAGATTGAGAATTCAATTGCCATTGACAGCAGTGAGTTTGAGTTTATTCATCTAGTTTATCTTCTGCTGTATGTGCATTTTGGGTTATGTTTATAGTCTATTTATACCATATATTATATACTTAAAAAAAAAAAAAAAAAACCTCACTGCCATCAAGTCGGATCCAATTCATAGTGACCCCTCCTTGGGTTTCCAAGGCAGTCACTATGGAAGTAGATTGCCCAAACTTCCTTCTGAGGAGGCTAGTGGGTTTGAACTGCCAGTCTTCTGGTTATCAGTCAAATGCCTTAGGCACTACACTACCCCTAAATTTGCACCTATTTTTCCCTTGAGGAATTTTAGAGTTTTAGGTTTCTTTAATCCATCTGGAGTTAGTTTTTGTGTGTGGTGTTAGGTATTCATCTTGTTTCATTTTTCTGCAAATGGATATCAAGTTTTGCCAGCACCATTTGTTAAAGAGACCATCTCTTCCCCATTTAATGGATTTCAGCCCTTTGTCAAAAATCAGCTGACCACAGTTGGATGGATGTATTTCAGGGTTCTCAATTCTGTTCCACAGGTCTATGTGTCTGTCATTGTACCAATACCAGGTTGTTTTAAGGACTGTGGTTGTATAGTAGGTTTTCAGATCTGAGAGCATGAGACCTCCTATTTTGTTCTTCTTCTATAGTGCTTTGCTTATCCGAGGTCTTTTTTCTTTCCATACAAAATGAGTGATTGGTTTTTCCATATCCTTAAAGAAAGTTGATGTGATCTGGATTGTGATTGCACTGAATGTACAAATTGCTTTGGGTAGAATTGACATTTTCACAATGTTCTTCCTATCTGTGAGTGTGGTGTGTTCTTCCAGTTATGTAGATCTCTTATGGTTTCTTAAACTGGTGCTTTGTAATTTTCTTTGTACAGGTCTTTTGTGTTTCTAGTGAGATTTTTTCCCAGGTATTTTATTTCATTTTATTTTATTTTGGTAGCTATTGTATATGGTATTGATTTCCTTACTTCTTTTTCAGTAATCTCTTTGCTGGTGTAGAGGAATTCAACTGAGTTTTGGATGTTGATCTTGTATCCTTCCATGATGCTAAATCTCTCAGTTCCAGTAGTTTATTTTTTGCTGAGTCTTTTGGGTTTTCTATGTATAGGATTGTATCATCAGCAAATAGAAATAATTTAACTTCTTCCTTACAAATCCAGATGCCTTGATTTCCCTTTCTTGCCTTATTGCCCTGGCTAGGGCTTCCAATACAATGTTGAATAGAAGTAGTGATAGAGGGCATCCTTGTCTGGTTCCTGCTTGGAAGGGAAATGGTTTTGGTGTCTCTCCATTGAGAATAATGTTGGCTATTGGTTTTGTATATATGGCCTTTATTTTGTTAAGGAATGTTCCTTTTATTCCTATTTTTTCTGAGAGCTTTTTTTTAATCAGGAATAGGTGGTTTTATTTATGTCATGGGTAATGTTGATTGTTTTTCTAATGTTGAACCATCATTGGATAACTAATACTAACCCCACTTGGTCATAATGAATTATTTTTATTATTTTTTGGATATGTTGTTGGAGTCTATTGGCTAGGATTTTGTTGAAGATATTTGAATCTATATTCATGAAGGATATTTGTCTGTATTTTTCCATTTTAGTTATGTCTTTTCCTGGCTTTGGTACCAAGGTTATGCTTGCTTCATAAAATGAATTTGGGCAGATTCTATCCTTTTCTATGTTCCGGAACAGTTTGAGTTGGATTGCTGTCAGTTCTTCTCTGAAAATTTTGTAGAATTTTTCTGTCTGGGCTAGGGCTTTTTTTTTGTTGGTAATTGTTTAATGACCTGTTCAATTTCCTCTTTTGTTATGGGTCTGCTCAAAATTTCCACCTCAGTCTGTGTTAGTTTAGGTAAGTGGTATGTTTCTAGAAATCTGTCCATTTCTTTTAGATTTTCAAATTTGTTGGAGTATAGTTCTTCATAGTACCCTGATATTATCCTTTTAATTTCTGTTAGTGCTGTTGTGATGTTGCCCAATTCGTGTTATTTGTATTCTCTCCTTCTTTTCTTTGTTAAGTTTGCCAGTGGTTTTTCAATTTTATTAATCTTTTCAAAAAGACAACTTCTAATCTTGTTTATTTTTTTCTATTGTCTTTCTATTTTCTGCTTCATTTATTTCTGCTCAAATATCTATTATTTCTTTTCTTCTTGTGACTGTAAGCATTCTTTTCTTTCTTTCTTTTCTTTTGCTGCTCTTTCTCTGTTGGAGATATTGGCTTAAAGTGTTTATTTTTGCTCTCTCTTCTTTTTTGATGTATATATTTATTGTTATAAATTGGCCTCTGATCACTGGTTTTGCTGTGTCCCCAAAATTTTGGTATGTTGTGTTTTTATTCTCATTTGATTCCAGGAATTTTTTAATTTCAATTTTTTTTTTCTTCTTTTACCCAATCATTTTCAGGGAGATTGTTATTCAGTTTCCATGTGTTTTTTCTTTTTCCATTGATTTTCCTATTGTTGATTTCTAATTTTATAGTGCTGTGATTTGAGAAGATGCTTTGCAGTATTTCAATGTTTTTAAATGTATTAAGGCTTGCTTTGTGGCCTAACATATGGTCTATCTTGGAGAATGCTCCATGTGCACTGGAAAAGAATGCATATTGTGCTGTTGCTGGGTGAAATGCTCTGCAGATGTCTGTAAGGTCAAGTTGGTGGATTGTATTGTTTACTTTTTCAGCATCTTTGTTGAGTTTCTTTCCAGTTGTTATATCTTTGATTGAAAGTAGTGCCTTAAATATTCCTACTATGACTGTGGAGTCAGATGTTTGTCTTTTCAATTCTGTTGAAGTCTGATTTATTTGTTTTGGGGCTCTTTCATTGGGTGCATAATTATTTATTATTGTTATGCCCTGTTGTTCAATCAATCATTTAATCATTATATAATGTCCTTCCTTGTCTTGTATGGTGGTTTTTCTCTTAAAGTCAATTTTCTCAGAAAATAATATTGTCACTCCTGCTCTTTTTGGATTGCCATTTGCTTGGTATATCTATTTTCTACTTTTGATTTTTAGTCTATTTTTGTCTTTGTTTCCAAAGTTGGTTTCTTGTAGACAGAATATTGATGGGCTATTTTTTTTTTAATCCAGTCTGCAACTCTCTGTCTCTTGAGTTGTGCATTTAATACATTGAAATTCAGTGTAATTATTATCAACAGGTAAGAATCTGTTGCTGTTATTTTTGTATGGTTTTTTTTTTTTTTTTGTGGTGTTGCTGATTTCTTTCTTCCATATAATTTTTTATCTTGAGCATGTTTTGTTTATGAATTTTGTTATCACTTCCTTCATTGGTATTGATTTAGTGTTTGCTAAATATTTGTACTTCTCCTCTTTTTTATTTTGATATAAAGGTTTATCATTTTTCTTTGAGATTACCCTGTGATTTATAATTTTCTTCCCAAGTTTAAAACAGTTCGTTCTATCTTGCAATTGTCTTGACTTCCTCACCATTTAGAGGTTCTATAACTACACAATTTTTTCCTTCTTCTTGGTTTGTAGTTGTCCTCATTTGTCAATTGATGTCTCTGGCTCCTTGTTTACAACCTTATAAGCTTATTTACTTTGGATACTTACATAACTTGATTGGTTTCTGGGTTATGTCATCATGTGTGTTAGTGAGTGGTTGTTACTTGCTGTTCTTCATTCTCTGTTCAAAGGATTCCTTTTAGCATCTCTTGTAAGGTTGGTCTGGATCTAACAAATTCCCTTAATTTCTACTTACCTGGAAATGTCCTCATTTCACCAAATTTGAGGGACAATTTTGCTGAGCATGTAATTCTTAGTTGAATTTTTTTTTCTTTCAGGGTTTTATGTATATCATCCCATTGCCTTCTCTCCTGCATGGTTTCTGCCAAGAAATCTGAGCTTAGTCATATTGGTTGCCATTTTCAAGAAACTTTTCACTTTTCCTGTGCCACTTTTGGGATTCTTTCTTTGTCTTTAGTTTTGATGAGTTTGATGATGATATGTCTTGGTGTTTTCTTTTGGGATCTATCCTGTTTGAGGTTCATTGGACTTCTTGAGTGGATATATTCTCATCTTTCATCATATCAGGGAAAGTCTTTTCCAACAAATTTTCTACAATTTTCTCTGTGGTTTTGTGTTTTCCTGTTCTGGAATTCCTATTACACATAGGTTATTCCTTTTGATAGTATCCCATGTGAACTTTAGGATTTCTTCATTTTGTTTTGATCTGCTATCTGATTGATACTTTTCCAAAGAAGTATTGAAGTATTTGTCTTCAATCTCATTAATTCTGCCTTCCATTGATTCAATTCTACTCCCTTGTTACCTATTTCTGAGAATTTAGTATTGATCTTCTGGATTTCAATATGTAGATTTTGTATCATTTCTAATTTCTCCTTTATTTTGTCATTTTCTTCTTGCATTGTCTTCTGAAATTGTTCTTTAATTTTCTTTGTGGTTTCATCAATTTTGTCAGTGTTTACCTTGATCTATCTCACAATCTGTTGATAGTACCTAAATATCATTCTTTTGAATCCCTTATCAGGGAGTTTCAATGCTGTTTCTTCCTCAGGGATGTGTCAGGGCCTGTATCCTGCTCCCCTGTTTCTACTGCTTTATCTTGTTCCTTTGTATGGACTGTGATGGTCTGTTGTCTCTGAGACATTGTGACTTTGTTGTATTTCTATTTAATTGGTGATTGTATGTTGGAGTAATTCACCCAATATTTTTTTTTATTTTTCTGTTTCTTTTCCTTTTTTTTTTTTTGACATATATGAGTTATCAGAGTATTGTTGTTGTTGTTAGGTATCATCGAATTATCTCTGCCTCATAGCAACCCTATGCACAGCAGATGAAATATCACCCAGTCCCATGCCAGCTCCGTGATACTTGCTACACTTGAATCCATTTCCACAGTCACTGTGTCAGTCAATCACATTGAGGTCCTTCCCCTCTTTCATTGACTCTCCACCTTACCAAGCATGACATCCTCCTCCAGGGAATGATCCCTTCTGATAACATGACCAAAGCAGGTGAGATGAAGTCTGACCATTCTTACTTCCAGGGAGCATTCCAGCTGCACTTCCTCCAGGACAGATTTATTAGTTCTTTTAGCAATCCATGGTACTTTAACATTCTTTGCCAGCACCACAACTCAAAAGCATCAACTTTTCTTTGATATTCCTTATTCATTGTCCATCTCTCACATACATATGAGGCAATTAAAAATATCATGGCTTGTGTCAGGCACACATTAGTCCTCAAGGAGGCATCTTTTTTCCCAGCACTTGGAAGAGATCCTTTGCAGCTGACTTGCCCAGGGCTGTACATCGTCTGATGTCCTGACTGCTGCTTCCATTGGCATCAGTTGTAGAGCCAAGCAATGTTAAGTCTTTGACAACTTCAATCTTTACTCCATTTATTGTGATGCTGCTTATAGGTCTAGTTGTGAGGATTTTTGTTTTCTTTATATTGAGATGCAATCCACACTGCAGACTGTGTTCTTCAACATTTATCAGTAAATTCTTGAAGTCATTCTCACTTTCAGCAAGCAAAGTTATGTCATCTGCATAACACAGGTTGTTAATGAGTCTTCCTCCAATCCCGATGCCATGTTCTTCTTCATATAGTCCAAGTCCTTGGATTATTAGCTCAGCATACAGATTGTCTTCTGAAATTGTTCTTTAATTTTCTTTGTGGTTTCATCAATTTTGTCAGTGTTTACCATGATCTATCTCACAATCTGTTGATGGTACACAGATTGAATAAGTATGGTGAAAAGATACAACAATGCCATACTCTCTTCCTGATTTTAAACCATGCAGTGGCCTCTTGTTCTGTTTGTATGGCACCTTACTCATGAGTACAATTAAGCATTGTGGAATTCCCATTCTTCTCAATGTTATCCACAATTTGTCATGATCCACATAATCAAATGTTTTGTTGTCTCCTACTCAGAGAAAAACAAAGTAAACAAAACACCAGTATACATTTTTCTGGTATTCTTTGCTTTGAGCCAAGATCCATCTGACATCAACAATGATATGCCTTGTTCCACAACCTCTTCTAAATCCAGCTTGCACCTCTGAAGGTTCTCTGTCAATATGCTGCTGCTAACTTTTTCAATTATCTTCAGTAAGATTTTATTTGCATGGGATATTAATGATATTGTTCAATAATTACCACATTCTGTGGAATCACCTTTCTGTGGAATGGGTACAAATTTGGATTTCTTCCAATCGGTTGGCCAGGTAGCTGTCTTCCAAATCTCTTTCATGCCTCCAGTGGGGCATCTGTTTGTTGAAACATCTCAATGGGTATTCCATCAATTCCTGGGGCTTTGTTCTTAGCCAGTTCCTTCTGTGCAGCTTGGAGTTTTTCCTTCAATACTACTGGTTCTTGAACATATGCCACCTCCTGAATTGGATGAAGATCGACCATATCTTTTTGGTACAGTGACTCTTTGTATTCCTTCTATCTTCTTTTGATGCTTCCTGCATCATTCAATATTTTGCCCATAGAATCTTTCAATATTGAAACTTGCAGCTTAAAGTTTTTCTCCAGTTCTTTAAGCTTGAGAAATCCTGAACATGTTCTCCACTTTTGGTTTTCTAACTCCAGGTCTTTGCACATTTCATTATAGTAATTGGCTTTGTCTGCTTGAGCTGCTCTTTGAAATCTTCTGTTCAGCTCTTTTATCTTGTCATTTCTTCCATTTGCTTTAACTACTCTCCCTTTAAAGGCAAGTTTCAGAGTCTCTTCTGTCATCCATTTTGGTCTTTTTTTTCTTTTCTCATTTTTTTTAATGACCTCTTGCTTTCTTCATGGATGATGTTCTTGATATCATCCCACAACTCTTCTTTTCGGTCTTTGGTGTTTAATGTATCAAATCTATTCCTTAAGTGGTCTCTAAATTCAGGAAGGATATATTCAAGGCCATATTTTGGCTCTCGTGGACTTGTTTTAATTGTCTTTGACTTCAAGTTGAACTTGCATATGAGCAGTTGATTGTCTGTTCCACAATCAGCTCCTGGCCTTGTTTTGGCTGAAGATATTGAGTGTCTCCATTGCCTCTTCCCACAGCTATAGTCAATCTGATTTCTGTGTACTCCATCTGGCAAAGTCCGTGTGTGTGGCCACCATTTGTGTTGTTGAAAAAAGGTATTTGCAATTAATAAGTCGTTCATCTTGCAAAATTCTAGCATGTGATTTCCAACATTATTTCTGTCACCATGGCCAAATTTTACAACTACCAGTGATTCTTCTTTGTTTCCAACTTTTGCATTCCAGTCACCAGTGATAATTAATACATCTAGATTGCATGTTCGGTTAATTTCAGACTGCAGAAGTTGATAAAAACCTTCAATTTTCTCATCTTTGGCTTTGGTGGTTGGTACATAAATTTGAACAGTAGTCATATTAACTGGTCTTTCCTTTTGTTGTTGTTGTTATGTGACGTTGAGTAGGGCCTGGTCTTTCCTTTTAGGTATATGGATATTATCCTATCACTGACAGCATTTTACTTCAGGACAGATTTTTTTTTTTTTTTTTAATAAACGACACCACATCCATTTATTTTAATAAGTTACTCAAGATCTCACCTTTCTTAAAGCATTCCAGGAATTAGATGGGGAAAGAAGGGCTAACATCACATTTCTCAAATATTTGCAAAGGTTAAGCAGATAGCCTGTTAAGCAGATAGATGGCAAGTGGAAGAGATAGCACAGAACTGAATAACTGACCCTTATAGTACTTAGGTCCTGAATGAAGTCTTCATCTGCTTCCAGCCAATTGATCTCTTCTGATATGCAGGATGTACAACCGGTTTTTGGTTCTTCTGTAGTTTTCTTCTTGTCTTTCAGCTGTCACTCCTCCAGAGCTTACACACTCGTTTTGCTTTTCTTTGAAATAGGTCAATGAGGATACTAGAGACCAAAAAGGCATTAATTTGACACCAACAGGAAAAGAAATGCTTCAGGACTGATCTTGAAACATCCTTTGTGATGATGAATGACATGCCATTCCTCTTCAAAATGCCATTCCCAGCATAGAAGATCATATTGTTTTCTGATTCAAAATAGCCAAAACCAGTCTATTTCAGCTCACTAATGCCTAGGATATCAATCTTCATATGTTCTATTTCATTTTTCACAACTTCCAGTTTTCCTAGATTCATACTTCATACATTTGACATTCTGATTATTAATGGATGTTTGCAGCTGTTTCTCCTCAATGTGAGTCTCAAAAGCTTTACTTTATCCATATCAGCAAGGTTCATTCTACTCTGATGATATAGCCCTTTCCTAGTCATATTTTGAGAACATTTTGACTTAAGTGGCTCATCCTCCTGCACTGTATTGGGCAATGTTTCCAGGCTATTCATAAAGTTGTACAGTAATATATCAGATAGTTTTTCTTGGTTATTCATAAGGTTTTCCTTGGCCAATTCTTTGAGAAGACAATGTCATCTTCTTTCTTCCTAGTCTGTCTCAGTCAGTAAGCTGTTTTGAAACCTGTGTACTATGTGCAACCCTGCTGGCTTTTGAAACACAGGTGTCATAGCCTTAAGCCTCACATCAACTTGCAAGCCACCACAGTATGACAAACTGACAAACAAGTTTGTCTTCCTTAGCTGTTTGAAACCTCTCCACCCTCCCCTTACCTGGATCCTGCCACTGCTTGGTCAGTCATCACCCGGCTTTTCTTTACCCCTCTTCCATGCCTCTTGGGGGTCAAGCCTGTGTCCTTCCCCTTACCTGTATCAGCAGGGTACTATGCTCCTCTATTCACTAGTCCACAGAACTTATGCACTAACTACCTGTCTCCTGATGGGTGTAATAGAGAATGAGAGTGGATTCACAGGTTTCTGCTAACATTGTGATGAGCAGTTAAGGGTAAGTCAGTCTTTTATTGGTGGTCATGTATCACTGGCCACTTGGTACAGAAGGAAATGGTGGCTCTCACTCAGTAAGTAGAGCTGAAGGAGGTGTGGATGTGGTTGGGTTGTATGGGCATGGTTGTTGTTTCCCACTAAGTTAGATAAAAACAAAATCAAAAAGCCATAAAAAAAAAGTAAAAGCAAGAGGACAAAAACACCGCATAAACACATAGAAACAAAAAAGAAAAAAAAAGTTTCCAACTTTTACATTCCAGTCACCAGTAATAATCAATATAGCTTGATTGCATGTTTTGTCAGCTTCAGACTACAGAAGTTGGTAAATATCCTCAATTCCTTCATATTTAGCTCTAGTGGTTGGTGCACAAATTTGAATAGTAGTCTTATTAACTGGTCTTACTTGTCAGTGTATGTTACTTATCCTATCACTGACAGCATCATACTTCAGGACAGATCTCAAAACATTTTTTTTTTTTTTTTATGATAAATGTGGCACTGTTCCTCTTCAATTTTTCATCCCTGGCATAATAGACCATATGATTGTCTGATTCAAAATGGCCAATACCAGTCTATTTCAGTTCACTAATGCCCAAGATATCAATCTTTATGTGTTCTATTCCATTTCACATGGCTGTAGAGGCTGGCCAGTCCCAAGTCTGTGGGTCAGACATCAGACTGGAGGTTTCTCCTGCATCATATCAGCTGTAGGGGCTGATGAATCCAAGAGTCACAGATCAGATAACAGGTTCCTATCTGCATAGGCTGACAAATCCAAGACAGGCAGGTAATATGGTAGGCCTTTGGTTCAAATCCAAAGAAACAGAAGTCAGATGATAAAGATCCAGATTGAGCAAAAAGCCAGAGAGCTTTGCCAGAATGTTAGATGCAGGTCCCTTTTATTTGATTAGCTGCTCATAGCAGATCTCATCATTGATGTGAATATGTTATGTTAGATCTCATCATGGGGATGATACATCATTACATAACTGACAAATCACTGAGAATCATGGCCCAGTGAAGTTGACAAATAACTTTAACCATCACACTGTGGGTAAATAGTGCTAGTAGGGTACAGATTACATATCAGTAATACATGTTAAATGAATGGAGGGAAAGTAGTACAGTAGTAACAACACATACATTTTTCCATTTTTAAACATTAAACCTCATGATAATCTTATATCTTAATTGCTAGTGCTGCTGTAATAAAACACCAGAACATTGGTGGATTTAAAGCACATAGATTTATTTTTTTTCACAGTTCTGGAAATAAAGAGTTCAAATCAGGGTCTCTGACATGACAATTTATTTAGTGGCCATCTCTCCTAGTTTCTCGGGACAGTTAGCAATACCTGGCATTCCTTTCTTGCTTATTGATACAGCTGCCTCTGTCATCACTGGTGTCTTCCTCTGTATGTGTCTCTCTCTGTGTCTGTACTCTCCTTTATAAAACACTACCCAGAATGGATTAGACTTAGTACCCACCCTACTCTGTTAAAATAAATAAATAAATAATTAAAGTACCTTGCCTGCTATTTTCAAACAATGTCATATTCACAAGTAGAGGGAACAGGACTTCAGTACACATTTTTAAGGGATACAATTCCATAACACTAAGACAGAAATGATAATTTTACCTTCCTGGACTTATGGAAACTAAGTCTCACCCTCTTATATAGTTCAGCATTTATCAGTCTAGAGACTGCTGATCATATGGATGGATGAAACATGATTTATGGTTTTAGGACTTTATTTTAGCTCTTCTCTAATTCTCCTATTAGATTTTATTATTTTTCTACTTTTTTTGTCATTATAAATTCAATGCCATGAACAATCATTTATTAAATGTGTAACTGATAAATTTTCAGAAGTGGAATTACTGACCAAAAGAATGGATACTTTCAGAGCTCTTGTTGCCAAAGGGCCTGGCAGAAGTTTTGAACCCATTTACACTTCTCTTAGCAAATGATTGGATTTTTTGTTTCGCTATCACTTCCCTAAAATTGTGAATGGACTTTCAAAAAATGGAAAAAAAAAAAAAAAAAAGTGTGTCATGCCATCAACTTGCATGTCTTTGGTTACTGGTAATTTTCATGTATTTATTGACTATTTTATCCTCTGTGGTAAATTGCTTGATGTGGCCCTTCTTGCCATTGGTCAGGTGTCAACTTGGCTGGGAACCTGGTAGTAATCACTCCCTATAATGACTGGCAATCAGCTCTGTGGTTGGATTTGCCTTGAGCTGCTGATTGTTAAAGCCATCCACTTGGGTTATTTCCATTGGAGCAACACAGGTGGAATGTATTTTGAGTCCTGCCTTCCTGGAGGGTATAATTCAAATCACCACCCTTACCTTCCTTGAGGGTATACCTATGAATCTCCTGGGAAGGTTCACCCTCCTCTTGCTCTGGTTCTGTGCTTTGGCTCATCCTCCTCTCACCCCTGGATTTGGGACAGCAGCCATCACCTGATCTGCTGATTGAGGTTCATCAAATCCCAAGAATTGGGAGGATCCTCCAGACCCACTCACGGACCTGGGACTCGTCAGCCTGCCAGACTTCACCACTACTACATGAGACGATTTCTTGGGTGTCTGTGAGTTTTGTGAGGTGTTACAGTGAAATACAGAACCCTAAGACAGGGGAAATTACTGGGAGGAGGAGGACAAGGAAGAGTTAATGTCTGAAATGATGGAGTGGTATGATAGTTTGGACATTTGGGACATCTTTAACCTCTGCCTCATGAGGAAGAACCAGCCTTGTGCTGATCTTTCTGAGAGAAATTGTTGAAGCAATTGGTGTCAGAATGGTGGGATTTGCTGCAACAGCCCAGACTCACTGGAATATGTGGTTTTGGGAGAAAGGAGATAAACAGAAAAGTAAGAAACCTTTGGCTTCTGGATGGGATAAAAGACACCCATGGATTGAAGCAGCTCTTTTGCTGAGATCAGTCACCCAAGGCAGAAGCTATTCATGGGATTTAGGAGAGGTGGATCTAACTCCTGAGGAATTAGCTAGTTGTATGTATATGAAAATACAGAATGATGAGGAAAAGTCAAGACTTACAATTCTTTGGTTGCTGTTATCGGCAATAGCTGCAATGACAGGGAAAATGAATGTAGAGCTAGGTTGTAGCACTGAATTAAGCTCAGATCTAGTCCAATTAGAGCTACGGCCCCAGTTTAAGGGCCTACCCAGAAAGGAAAAATTGTATCAGAACAACAGGCAGTACTGATACAACCACTGGTCACCAAAAAGGTAGTCTAGGAAGGGAATGGGCAAAGCCAAGAAACTATTGAAAGCAGAGGGTATAGTGTGAAAGAGCTGCTTCAGTTTGTAGATAGGTATCAGTCAGCTTCCCAAGGAATCTTTACTAAAATGGACTGTGAGAGGGACTAATTTAGGGGCAGCATCTTTAGTTTTGAATACTGCCGAGTGGAAGAGTATGTTTGGATTGATGCAAGACCCACAACTTACTATGGAACAGGCACAAATGTTAATCCAAGATCCATTTACAGGGTAGGTTAACCCAGAGGGGGAAGTCAATCTGTTGGAATGGATAAAATTTGCAATCAGATTTGTGTATCCTGAGAAGGGAAACTGCCCCTCTCCTCCTCTAAATACCCCCCTGGAACACTCCACAAGAAGCAGCTAATGGGCTGCTTATGCAAGCTATGCTGGAATGGCTTTAGGGTGATAGAGATATTCACCCAATGAGAATGCTCCTTACACAGGTCATGGAAGATACAGTAATCAAGGGAGCCCCTTCTACATGGGCACCCCATGTAACTCTGCTGTTGCAAAACAAAGCAAGAATTCGAGAAGCCATGTCAGGTCTATTAGCACAACTTCCCCGCATGGGCCTTACAAATGCAAGAACGTAAGAGTGATTAATAGGAGAATGGAAAGAAGCAATAGGGAAAGAACTTATCTCACCAGGTCAGAGATTTTTTGATGGTTGTTAAGGAATGGGATGAATATAGTAGACGTGGATGGAGTTGAGACAAGCATACTGATGCAGCACTACAGGAGATTGAGTGGACCAATGGAAACTCCTGCTGGTCCCCCCACCTTAAGGAGGCCTACACAAGTTTGTTCTATTCACTCCACTCAGGAGGAATTTAATAATAGTAACCCCCATCTGGGATCAGTTGAAGCAGAAACACAGCTAATTGGTGAAGCCAGAGACTGACAGAGGGGCCAGGGTCTTCTAGTCCAGCCCCCAGCAGGGAACCTGAAGCCATATGCACATGTGTGGGTAAAATGGCCTTGGGGTGGGGGAGAGACCTTCTTGGGACTACTGGGCACAGGAGCCCAATGTACCATTATGCGAATACCTGTCTATGAAATTTTGAAGGGGCCTAAGTTTAGACTAGGGGGATATAGAGATGTAACAGTTGTTGGGACTAAGGTGAAAGTTTGGATGAGAATTGGAAGATTTAAACAGATGTTGTATGAAGTAGTTACATCTCCTTTACCTGAATATATTATTGGTATGGATATTATGTCTAATTGGAGAAATTTCCCTCTACCTGATATAAAACTGAAGGCTTATGAGCCAGCCCTTTAGGCCTTTATCTCCCCCAGTTTTAGACAACAAATGTTTCAATTGCCCATTCCAGTTCTCTATCAAAGCATTACTTTGAGGATGGAATGCAACATGGTATGTCCACTTAATATGATATTTTTTGGCCCATTGCTGCACCCTACAGGATGTAAAGTGCATTCCTTGGTCTGAGGAAACATAACTTAGTGGCCCAAATTGGTACAGTACCTTTTGTTCCAATCCTTTAATGGTGGTTTTGGCATTTTCATCTGTCACAGGATAAGCAAACCCCAGTCCAGAGTATTCCTGTGATGACCCATTTACAGCCACCTTGAGCCACTCATATTATTGGTCCTATATAATCAACTTGCCAGCTATGTGCAAGGCCTTCCCCCTGGGGAATCTACCCCACAGCCATTTGTAACCTGTCTTTCTTGCTGACAGACAGAGCAGTCCTTATTGGCATCTTATGCCTCAGAGGTGTAAGAGGGATGTGCCTTGATTCAGACCATCTCTGCCTTGCTGCATCACCCCCCTGTCCACTCAGCTCACGAAGCCAATTGGCCACCTCACAGGAGCATACCAACATATCCACTTGCTGATTCCAATCACCTTCTGATCAAGGAAAGGCTTCTTCTGATGGGCATTGACATGACTTACTCTAATGTGTCCTATGAACTCCCAGAGCACTTTCCATAAGTCCATGCCCCACACAGGTGTCCCCTTAGTAGTACAATTTTCCATTGCCCATTTGTGTGGCAGTTGCCCATGAATTAGTGAAAATCCAAACATATGGGCTTTCACCATTGCCCAATTCTTCCATAACTAAGAAGACAGCATGCATTTCAGTCCATTAGGCTGACTTATTTTTATCTTCTTCAATAAATGAACCAAGCAGCCTTCTGTTGATCCATAGAAAGTTGTTCATGGGGCATTGTCCATGTGGTGATGGGTTCTGGAAGCTCCTTGGGTGGTTCCAGGGTAGGACTTATAGGAAAGGAGGCTACCTGCTCATGGATATGATGGGTGCTTCCTTGCATCCCTCCAGTTGCTCATTCTTGAATAAACTATTTCCATTTTACTATTTTGGGCATCATCTTCCTTATTAGAGTGTTTTTTCTCTGATATCACCCAAGACATTATGGGTATTTCAAGTCTCATAATAATTTTATGGCCTTCTGTCCTTGAGGTAGTCTCAATCAATGCCCAATAGCAGGCAAGCAATTGCCTTTCAAATGGTGTTGCAGTGTAGTAAATTACATAGTATGGCTTTTTAGCCATAAGTCTTTGTAAACTCCATGGTGGAATTTTCCCTAGCAACTGAATAGCTCCTGATTGTTAAAGTTATCCACCTGGGGTATTTCTGTTGAGAACAGGAAGCAATCTTCTGGGAAGTTCATTCTCTCTCAGGTATATAAAATTCTGATGTTGGGATTGGTTAGTTTGGCCACTCTTCCAGGCTCAAAGAGGAGCCCTCCTAGAGGCAGAAAGACGTCTCTCTGATTGCTGACTGAGGAAGATGTGCTGCTGAGAGAAATTTGCTCCTGAGAGACATGTGTTCCTGAGAGACACACACTGCTGAGAAAGAGACACTGACAGGTATGCATTGTTGGGAGAGTGGCTGAGAGAGACTGTTGGCTGAAAGACGGTGGGCTGAGACAGACTGAAATTTTTCCTGAACTTGAATTGTAGGTGCTTCCCTAATAAACCCCATAGTCTGTGAATTCTCTGTGGCCACTGCAGTGAATTATCAAATCCAGCAGAAAGGTGGTGAGTGCTGCAGGAGGGACAGTTGGTGTCAGAGTTGGTGAAAGGGCTGGAGGGAGGCAGCATATCTGGCCTCGCAGGAATAGACCTTGGGCTACTGATGGTGATTCTGTCTTCCTCTTGTGGGGTTAGAGGAGGTCAGAAGATGTGGCCTCCTTGCCCTTTTGACAGGCAGGTATCATGCTGCAGCATCTGGAAACTTTCTAGTCCAAAATCCCAGTGATCGTCATAGGGCAGCATTCTCAGGTTTTTGCCGTAAGCACTTGTAGCAGATAACTCTAATATCATGTTGGAATGTGGATCATAAGGACCTAAAGGCAAGGACAGTAAGATCACTTTCTGTATTTCAGACATAGCCTGCTGTTACTCCGGCCCCCATTCAAATGTACTTTTCCTCCTAGTGGCTTTATGGATAGGAGCCAGCAATATACCCAGATGTGGAATATGTGTTCTCCAGAATCCAAATAAACCAGTTAAACATTGGTCATTCTGCTTAGTCTTGGGGGTAAGAGTGACAGCAACTTATTTTGGTTACCTGTGGAATGTCACTGGTGGCTCCTGCCCAAGTTATTCCCCAGAATTTCACTGTTTGAGCAAGGCCCTGGATTTTTGCTGGATTTATTAACCAGCCTTTAATGATCATGTGGGCCACCACTGTTTTCAAATCTTCCCTAGCCTGTTCTTCTGTGTTTTATATCAACATAATGTCATCAATGTAATGTATCACCATACTTGAAATCTGCACCAAGTCCAATTCTCTCCTAACCAAGCCATGACAGTAAGCTGATGAATTCAAATAACCCTGGGGAAAAACTCTGAAATTTTGGATTATTATTTGGTTACTTTGATTGGTGTTACCTATTAAAGGAGATGATTGATCGTGTGGCTAGGGCTTTTGGTTACTACCAGCCAGAGGCCCAAGTCCGTATACATAGAATGGGAAAGTAATCAAGGTGGAGAGATGAAACTGGAATGTCTTAAAAAGTATTAGGTATTTATCTGAATATACTATGGGTACTGAATATTCTCTTACCTGCTTGTACATTAGAAATGATTATGAGGTCTGGACAACAGAGAGCGGGTAAGTCCTCCTTCAGCTGATACTTGATTGGATATGTTAAAAGGGGAAATAGAATTTGTCCAGCAGAAACACAGGTTTTTGTTTCAAGCTGTGAGTGTAGAGTATTAGGGGCTTAGGTAGAAAACCTGAGCCCCAACCAGAACTACTGAGAAAACAGAAGATCTGCATTTAAAGACAGGACCTACAGAGAGGGGGGGCAAAAAAAAAGAATGACTGTTTGGCTTTTTGAATTTTGAGCAAGCAGTTAGGCTTTGGATGCATCAAGGCAGGAAAGTCATGGTCCATGAGAGAAACCCCTTCCAGGACTGAAAGTTAAAGGAAGCCAGCGAGTAGTAGGCTTCTATGCTGCTCACTTGTGACCACCTGGGTCCACCTGAGTGGAAATTGGGGAAGTGCAGTAAGGAAGAAATGGACTGAGTTTGATACTCTTTGACCTAGGCCATGGAGGCTGGGGATGGGAGGAAGGGCTAGCTGGTCTGAAGTGCAATGAGCTGTGAGCCTACAGGCATTGAAATAGTCCCTGAGGACTGAGGATGTGAGAGAAGGTGCTGGCTGGTCTAAAGTGAAGGGAAGAATGTGACTCCCAAACTTGGCAGCTGGTACCCATGACCTAGCTGGGATGGCTAGGGTTGAGCTGAACAGAACCCTACCAAATGAAGAGGAAGGTGTTTTACACTGAGATGGTGTTAAGTTGCTGCAATTTGATGGCTTTCACTGGGATGGACTTTGCTTGTTTATGGATGCAGATGCCCAAAGTTTCCAAGCAGAACACAAGATTCTCCAGAGAGAAAGGACCATACTTGTCTCCTCAGAGTACTGATAGGGATGGGCAAATTAGAAATTGGGTATTTAATTGACCCATGTCACTTTAGTTTGTGTATTTCACTGTACATAAATTATATTTCAATAAAATTCATTACAAAAAAAGAAAGAAATTGGGTATCTAAAATGGGGGGAGATAAAGGCATGAAGTGTCTGGCTTACACAATTTCATGGGTGTGGTTATTTTTAAATTGATGGTGAAGGGGATGTTAATTTTTGAAGTATAAAAGGGATAATGGCTAGAAAAGACAGGGGGTAGCCTGTGGTATAGTAAATTACCTGGTATGGCTTTTCTGCCATAAGTCTTTGTAAACTCCATGGTGGAATTTGTTGTGATCAACTGAGGAGCTCCTGATAGTTACAGTTATCCACCTGGGGTATTTCTGTTGAGCATGGCACAAAGCAAAGTTCTGGGAAGTTCACTCTCTCTCAGGTGCTTAGAATTCTGATGTTATGATTCCTTAGTGTGGTCACTCTGCCAGGCTGAAGAGGAAGCTTCCTAGAGGCAGAAGAAGTCTATCTGACTGCTGGTTCTCTCAGCAGCATGTCTTTTGCTACCAGAAAAACACGCTCCTGAGAGATATGCTGCTGAGAAAAAGATACCAAGAAACATCCATTGTTGGGAGAGAGACACCAAGAGACAAGCACTGCTAGGAGAGAGACTGAGAGAGACTGTTGGCATTGTTCCTGAACTTGAATTGTAGCCTGGTACTTCCCTAATTAAACCATAATCTGTGAGTTCTGTGTGGTCACTACAGTGAATTATTAAACCCAGCAGAAAGGTGATGGGTGCTGAGGGAGGAATGGTTGGTGTCAGGGTTGGTGAAAGGACTGGAGGGAGGCAGCATGTTTGGCCTGGCAGGAATAGGCCTTAGGTTACTAATAGTGATTCTGTCTTCTTCTTGTGGGGTTAGAGGAAGTCAGAAGATGCGGCCTCCTTGCTCATTTGGCATCCTCTTAAAAATTCAATCCACATGTTCATTATATCTTTCTGTTTTAACTATATAATTTAAGACAGTTATAACCCAACACAGAAATATAACTAAGTAAATATTTTAATCGTTGCAAATTCATGTTCATCGAGGAACCCTTGATTTCTTTTCTATTAACCTTCCCAAATTTAACAATTTCTCTTGTGAAATATAGTATTCATATATTTTTTTCCTTTTCCTATTCTCTTTAACCCTAACAGATATTCAGACAGTTGAAACTAGGAACTCTTGGGTTATGAGAGGGCAATGTATGGACAACATATTTATTGATCTCTAATCTCGATGGCAAACAACAACAACAACAACAACAATCATGTGTTTAAATGAATGCACCAAACTTGCAACTATAAATTTAAGTTTGAAAAATAATAATTGACAGAATTAACTAACAGAAAAGTCTAAACTATTATTTAAGTTTATATATAACATTACATCAACAAGTGTTAATTTATGCTCTGTTCCTTGTAGAATGATTGAGCTGTTGGTAGTTTTATTTATAAATAAATGCTTAGGTTGATTTCGTTGCTCTGATAATATTGAGATAATGGGAATTTGTAGTTGGCTCCAACAAGAATCCATAAAAAAATGACTAGATGTTTTCTCTAAAGCTATAAGCTCAATTGTAACATAAATTACTTAATAATTGTTATTAATGAATCCACTGTGGTTGGTATATAGGCACAGCTGGAAATCTCATGTGCTATTCCACAGCCTGGATTGAATATAGTACAAACACTGCATGGAACTAATAGCTACAATGGGAAATGACATCACTGGAGCCATAAGAAGTGCCCATGGATATTAGCCACATTGAGACAGAAGAGATAGAGAGATAGATTTTAGGAGAGATAACTTAGAGCATTAGGCTGTTTGTTTTTATTTTCTTGCACATAGATCATAAGTGTCTTGAATTGTGAGTAAGATTTCTAAGGTCCTTCGATATATCAGCTATTAGTAAAATTTATGTCTTATTTTTTTAGATAAAAGGAAATAAAAATAGTCCAAATTCAGCCTACTAAGTTACTTTTCTAGGCTAATCTGCTATTCCTATTGAAACACCATATTGTTCATAGAAATTTGGTTATTGCCTCTGTTTTTATAGACTTGTCCTTTTATGTCTATGTGCTTTTCATTATGTTTTACCTACATTTGGGGCTATTTCCATCAAATTATTTCAAACAGCAAAGATATATTTTTGTGTATTTACTTCATTACTTACTTCTATTTGTCCCCTCTCCCAACTTTAATTTCCCTTTTTCACCATAGGTATGTCATTCTAAAACACTTGATACATATCATTTGTTATTATGTTGTTGTTGTTGTTGTTATGTGCCATCGAGTCAGCCCTGACTCATAGCGACCCCTCCTTGGGTTTCCGAGGCAGTATCACTACGGAAGTAGGATTGCCCAACCTTCCTTCCGAGGAGTGGCTGTGTTATTATGTAGTCTTATAAAATATATTTTAGTTTTTTGAGTGCTTGTATTTTTAAGTTATGGAAATTGTGGTAAATTATAGATCTCATTTTACTTAAGACTGATTTACCAGCCATGTGGTATCTGTGAATATAAAGTCCATTATTACAAACACTTCATAAAACTCATGGTGTGTATTCATCAAAATTGACCTGCCAACTTTCCTGATAGGTGACGGGCACTCAGACTGCTCTGAATCTCTACCCTATAAATAAGGCAACAGTGGATATTCCTGCACATGTCACCTGTGGACCTGCAGGATCATTTATTTAGGCTTCATAACTGGAAGTGTAATTAGTGGATCCTAAAATATTTGTATTAAGTATTAAGGCTGGGGCTTGAGGTTGACGGGCCTGGGGTTTGGAGGCAGCTTTTCACTTGGGGGTGGCTTTATATTAAGGTTGAAGCCTGAGGTAGGCTAGCCTAGGGCTTGGAGGCTACTTTTTATTTGGGGACATACCTCCAAGATATGAGGTAGTCAGGCACTGGGGTTTGGAGGCTTCTTTTCATTTGTGGGTGGCTCTATATGAAGGTCGGGGCCTGAGGTAGGCAAGCCTGAAGCTTGGAGGCTGCTTTTCACTTGGGTGTGGCTCTTTATTAAGCACTGGGCCTGTGGTAGGCAGTCTGGGGCTCATGGGCTTCTTTTTGCTTGTGTGTAGCTTATTTTAAGTACATTGCCAGAGGTAGGCAGGTGTAGAGGGGTTACAAACCACTAAGAGAGATGAACTTGTCTGTCAATTTGTTGTCCTGTGGTGGCTTGTGTGTTGCTCTGAGGCTGGACACTATGCCACTGTGTTGCAAAATGCCAGCAAGGTTACCCATGGTGGGCAGGTTTTAGCAGAGCTTTCAGGCTAAGACAGACTCAGAAGAAGGAAGAGGCTTTCCACTTCTCAAATAATTGGCCAGTGAAAACCTTATGAATAGCAGTCAAACAGTGTCTGATACATTTCTGGAAAACTTTATAGATAGTCCTGAAACATTGTCTGATATAGGGCTGGAAGATGAGCCCATCAGTTCGGAAGGCACTCAAAATTTGACTGGGGAAGAACTGACTCCTCAGAGTAGAGACAACCTTAATGATATGGGTAGACTAAAGCTTTCGGAACCTCCATTGGCTGATGTGGCATGACTCAAAGTGATTAGAAACAGATGAAAACATCCATTAATAATCATAACATGAAATGTACAAAGTATGAATCTAGGAAAGTTGGAAGTTGTCAAATATGAGATGGAACGTATAAACATCAATATTCTAGACATTAGTGAGCTGAAATGGACTGGTTTTGGCCATTTTGAATCAGAAAATCATGTTATATTATGTCAGGAATGACAAATTGAAAAGGAATGTTGTGGCATTCATCATCACAAAGACCGTTTCAAGATCTATCCTGAAGTACAATGCTGTCAGTGACAGGATAATATCCATACACTTACAAGGAAGACCAGTTAACACTATTATTATTCAAATTTATGCACCAACCACCAAAGCAAAGATGAGGAAATTGAAGATGTTTACCATCTTCTGTCTTCTGAAATTCACTGAATGTGCAACCAAGATGTGTTGATAATCACTGGTGACTGGAATGCAAAAGTTGGAAACAAAGAAGAGTTACCAGTAGCTGGAAAATGGGGCCTTGGAGATAAAAATAACACTGGAGATGGCATGATAGAATTTTGCGAGAGCAATGACTTATTCATTGAAAATACCTTTTTCAATAACATAAGAGACAACTATACACATGGACTTCACCAGATGGAATACACAGGAATCAGATTGACCACATCTGTGGCAAGAGGTGATGGAGAAGTTCAATATCTTCAGAAAAAACAAGTCTAGGAGCTGATTGTGGAACAGACCATCAACTGCTCATATGCATGTTCAAATTCAAGTTAAAGACAATGAAAAAAAATCCACGAGAGCCAAAATATGACCTTGATAATATCCCTCCTGAACTTAGAGACCATTTAAAGAATGGATTTGATGCATTGAACACCAATGACTGAAAACCAGAGGAATTGTGAAACGACATCAAGAACATCATCCATGAAGAGAACAAGAGGTCATTAAAAAGACAAGAAAGGAAGAAAAGACCAAAATACGTGTCAGAAGAGACTGAAACTTGCTCTTGAGTGGAGAGTAGCTAAAGCAAATGGAAGAAATGGCAAGATAAAAGAGCTGAACAGAAGATTTCAAAGAGCAGCTCAAGAAGACAAAGCCAATTACTATAATGAAATGTGCAAAGACCTGGAGTTAGAAAACCAAAATGGAAGAACGGGCTTGGAATTTCTCAAGCTGAAACAACGGAGGAACAATTTAAGCCTCGAGTTGCAATAGTGAAAGATTCCATGGGCAAAATATTGAATGATGCAGGAAACATCAAAAGATGGAAGGAATACACAGAGTCACTGTACCAAAAAGAACTGATCGATCTTCATCCATTTCAGGAAGTGGCATATGATCTAGAACCAGTGTAAATGAAGTAGCAAGTTAAAACTGCAGTGAAGGAATTGGCGAAGAACAAGGCTCCAGGAAGTGACGGAATAACCATTGAGATGTTTCAACAAAAAGATGCCCCACTGGAGGCACTCACTTGGTTATGCCAAGAGATTTGGAAAACAGTTACCCGGCCAAACTGACTGGAAGAGATCCATATTTGTAATCATTCCAAAGAAAGGTGATCCCACAGAATGTGGAAATTATCGTACAATATCATTAACATAACACACAACTAAAATCTTATTTTTAAATTGTGATTTAGGTGAAGATTTACAGAGCAAATTCACTTTCCATACAGCAGTTCACATATACTTTGTCTCATGTCATTGACCACAGTTTACCACAAGG
>NW_006921902.1:4144971-4149919 GCF_000298275.1 Orycteropus afer afer | reverse complement strand
AAGAATAGGAATTCCAGAACACTTCATTTTACTCACGAGGAACCCATGCATAGATCAGGAGGCTGTCATTCAAACAGAACAAGGGGGTACTGCATGGTTCAAAATCAAGGATGGAGTGGGTCAGGATGGTATCCTCTCACCATACTTATTCAACTTGTATACTGAGCAAATAATCCAAGAAGCTGGATTATATGAAGAAGAACGTGGTATTACGATTGGAGGAAGACTCATTAACAACCGTGATATGCAGACGACACAACTTTGCTTGCTGAAATTGAGGATGACTTGAAGCACTTTCTGATGAAGATTAAAGACTACAGTCTGCAGAATGGATTACACCTTAATATAAAGAAAACAAAAATCCTCACAACTGGTACAATAAACAGCTTCACAGTGGGTGGAGAAAAGATTGAATTTGTCAATGACTTCATGTTACTTGGTTCTACAATCAACACCAATGGAAGCAGCAGTCAAGAGATCAGAAGACGTATTGCATTGGGCAAATCTGCTGCCAAAGTCCTCTTTCAAGTGATGAAGAGCAAAGATGTCTCCTTGAAGACTAAGGTGCGCATAACCCAAGCCATTTTATTTTCAATCACCTCTTATGCATGTGAGAGCTGGGCAATGAATAAGGAGATCAAAGAATAGTTGATGCTTTTGAGTTGTGGTATTGGAGAAGAATGCTGAGAGCACTATGGTCTACTAAAAGGACTGTTCTGGTTACCTAGTACCACTCTGACAAGAATGTACCACAACTGGGATGGTTTGAACGAACAGGAGTTTATTCTCTTATAGTTCGGGAGGCTAGAAGTCTGAGTTCAAAGTGCCAGTCTCTGGGGGCTGGGTGAAAACCTCTCAACCTTGGGGTCCAGCTCTGCCTCCTGCTCCTGGCCCACTGGAACTAGAGACATTTCTTCACTCAGACTGCTTCTGGCTGCTGAGACTGACAAACCCAAGGTTGATAAGTAAAAAGGCACAGTCCCAATGTTACCAAACCAGACAGAAAGCCATTAACTTAAGTCCATTGTAAATCCCAAGGTTGACAGAGCATGGCAGGCTGCTGAACAATGAAATGGCTACATGCAATGTCCAAGCATACCATAAACTCGAGACTATGCCCAAGGCTTCTCCCTATATACAGGAAACAGACCACATTCCCTAAGGCAGCTACTCAGCTGCTCAGAGTAGATTCCACCATGGAGTTGATTACCAGTCTCATCATGGGAGATACTACATCCAGCTGCCCAGCAACACAACCAGGCCCAGCCAAGGTGACACACAAACTGAATTACCACAAGGACTAACAAATCTGTCCAGGAAGAAGTGCAGCAGGAATGCTCCTTGGAAGCAAAAATGGCCAGACTTCATCTCACCTACTTTGGTCATGTTTTCAGAAGGGACATTTCCCTGGAGAAGGATATCATGCTTGGTAAAGTGGAGGGTCAACAAAGAATGGGAAGACCCTTAACAAGATAGGTAGACACAGTTGCTGCAACAATGTGCTCAGGTATAGCCAGGATCATGGGACTGGCACAAGACTAGGCAATGTTCTGTTCTGCCGTGCATAGGGTCACTGAGTTGATCACTCAATGGCACCTGACAACAACAACAATGTATTTGTGAACTTAATTTGTTTAAGGGCTGACAGGTGTCTTCCCTGAAAGACTCCACCAGTCTTTTCCCACTAGGAGTAAATGTAGGTTCCCATAGCCCCACATTTCTGCCAAATATTGAGGTTATTTAGTTTAACCAATTAAGAATGATAAAATGATATCTCATTATTACTTACATTTATTTCTGAAATAGCTACTGAGTTCGAGCATCATTTCATTTGTTAATTAGCTTTTGAGGTTTGTTCTAATTTAATTGCTTATTCATATTTTTGTCCATTTTTTTCTCTTGTGTTATCTCCCTTTCTGGCTTAAAAAAGTTCTCAGTATATTAGCATGCTTTTAGCTTTAGATATTGCAAATATATTCTTACATTTTTTCATTGTTCTTACATTGTTTCTTTTAACTGTACTTATGTTCTTCTCCTTTGAAAAAATACTTAACTTTGATATAAGCATAGTCAACATTCTTTTGCCTAATGATTTCTGCTTTCAAGTATTTTTAAAAAATTTTTTCCTACATCTAAATCAGAAATATTTATTCTGACATTTTCTTCTATCTCCTTTCTTTTCTTTCTATTTTATTTTTTATACTCTCTCTGAATTCTACCTTTATATGTGATGATACTTAGAGATTTAGTTCTATTTTCTTCTAAACAACATATACAGAAAAATCTATCCTTTCACTTTAGATTCTGGTACTATATTTCTATAAGTATGATATGTTAAAATTTTATATACAAATGATCTTTCTCTGAGTTTGCTACTTTGTTCCAATGATCTATCTATTCATCTGTTCTTACATCAATACAGTTAATCTATTCTTAAAATCAATTATTGTTTTGGAACAGATAGTGTTCCATGGGCCTAGGATGTCCCTTACCATCCCTACAGGTTATGCCAAACTACAAGACTTATCTGTCCCCAGATATCAAGCAGTTTCTGTAGATAGTCACATAGGCAGCTAAGTACTCCAAGTGACCATAGGTTTACTACTTCTCACTGTCTGGTGGAGACAGAAGAAAACTGTTTTCTTTGCTGGTTACTACAAATGGTGCTGACTCCATGGCTCTATGTTCCATTGTTTTTGTTAGGTGCCATCAAGTCATCTATGACTCACAGTGACCCTATGTACAACAGAACAAAACATTGCCCAGTCCTGTGCCAGCCTCACAGTCCTTGCTATACCTGAGCCCACCATGACAGACACTGTTCCAGTCCATCTTGATGAGGACCTTCCCCTTTTTCATTAACCCTCCACTTTACCAAGCTTGATACCCTTCTCCAGGGAATGGTTCCTTCTGGCAACATGACCAAAATAGTTGAGATGAAGAAAGCCATTCTAGCCCATAAAGCTGCACTTCTTCCAGAACGGATTTGTTAGACCTTTTAGCAGTCCATGGCACTCTTAGCATTCTTCTCCAACACCACAACTCCAAAGCATCAACTCTTCTTCAGTCTTTGTTATTCATTGTCCAGCTCTCACATGCATAAGAGGCAATTGAAAATACTGTGGTTTAGGTTAGGTGCACCTTAGTCTTAAAGGAGACATCTTTGCTCTTCATTACTTGAAAGAGGTCTTTGGCAGCAGATTTGCCCAATGCAATACATCTTCCGATGTCTTGACTGCTGCTTCCATTGGTGTTGATTATAGAATCAAGTAACATGAAGTCCTTGACAACTTCAAAGTTTTCTCCATCCATCGTGAAGCTGTTTATTGTACCAGTTGTGAGGATTTTTGTTTTCTTTATATTGAGGTATAATCCATACTGCAGACTGTAGTATTTAATCTTCATCACAAAGTGCTTCAAATCACCCTCACTTTCAGCAAGCAAAGTTGTGTCATCTGCATATCATGGGTTGTTAATAAGTCTTCCTCCAATCCTAATACCATGTTCTTCTCTATATAATCCAGTTTCTTGGATTATTTGCTCAGTATACAAGTTGAATAAGTATGGTGAAAGGATACCACCCTGACCCACTCCATTCTTGATTTTAAACCCTGCAGTACCCCCTTGTTCTGTTTGAATGACAGCCTCCTGGTCTACATACAGGTTTTCCAGGTTTTGCTTAAGTCAGTGAGAGTACAGTAGGCTAGGGGAGAAAATTGGGGATATGAACTCTTCTGGTTCTTTCTTTATTTTATCCTGTGCTTATCTTACTATGTTCGCTTGAGGGTAAGGATTACAAATTCCATTTGCTGCCCTTGGAAATTGAGTTAAATAAAGAAGAAAAGTGGAACGAACTGTCACCATTTAGGTGGGGTGTTTGGACTCTTGTTTGTGAACCTCTTCTGTTACTCCCACTGCTGAATTTATAATTAATATTGATAGTTTACATGATTGTGCTGTGAATTCTCATAAAATTCAAAGGGGATTGTCCCAATTGAAAAGAGCTATTTATAGACAGAAGATAGTAGGATATAACAGACCACTAACAGGGTTCCAATTCCCTGCCATGGTATACAACAGAAACAATATAGAATTCCAGTAAGAGAAAGGAATTTACAGCCTATGGCCTGTAAATCTCAGGAACCTTTTGAACTACAAGCATCTGTCACTGATAACTATGCTGAGTAGAACCAATTTTGATGGATTCCCTGTCAACACTTGAAAAGAATGTGTATTCTGTTGTTTTTTGAGTGGAAAGGTCTTTTTATATCAACTAGGAGATCTAGTGGCGTAGTGCCTAAGGCATTTGACTATTAACCAGGAGGCTGGTGGTTCAAATCTACCAGCCACTAGTCGGAGGAAAGTTGGGCAATCTATTTCTGTGGTGATATTGCCTTGGAAACCCAAGGAGGGGTGGTGATGAGTCAGATCCAACTTGATGGTGGTGAATTTTGTTTTGTTTTTATATTAAGTTGATTGATAGTGCTGTTCAGGTCTTCTATATGCTTACTAATTTCTATCTCTGTCTTCTGTCAGTTATTAATTAAGGAATGTTGAACCCTCCCATTATAATTGGGGCTATATCTAGTTCTCATTTCAGTTTTATCAGCTTTTACCTCACATATTTTGAAGCTCTATTGCTTCTTGTTATTGTTGTTATGTGCCGACGAGTTGGACCCGACTCATAGCGACTTCTCCTTGGGTTTCCGAGGCATTATCACTATGGAAGTAGATTGCCGCATCTTCCTTCCGAGGAGTGGCTGGTGGGTTTGAACCGCCAGCCTTCTGGTTAGCAGTCAAGTGCCTTAGGCACTATGCTACCAGAGTTCTCACAATGGAACACTACATAAGAAAAATGAGTTCCTATTTTTCCTATATCATTAAGAAATATTTTTCTTTATCTCTGGTAATAACACTTGCTCTGCAGTTTATTTTTATATAATCATAG
>NW_006921902.1:4141640-4144871 GCF_000298275.1 Orycteropus afer afer | reverse complement strand
GTTTCTAAGAGATCATTTATAATTTTTTTCCCCCAAATATCCAATTTTAGAATCTCTGCTTTTAAATTAGAGTGTTTAGAGCAGGAATAAAAACTTTTTTCTGTAAAGGGCCACAGAGCAAATACTTTTTTTAGTTTTTGGTGGCCATATAGTCTGTGTTGTTGTTGTTGTAGTCTGTGTAGCAACTGTTAAACTCTGCTGTTGTAATGTGAAAGCAGCATAGACAATATATTCATGAATGGGCATGGTTGTACTTCTATGAAACTATTTACCAAAAGAAAAAAAGAGAATATGGTATGTCAGGCTATGGGCCATAATTTTCAGAATTGTACTTTATGTACCTCACACTTAATGGAATCTTTGATTTGGTCAAGTTTAAATTATTTGACTATAGCTTTTTATATGTTCAATATGATATTATTGCACATTTCTCCCTTCTTTGTCTACCTCATTTTAGATGGAGTAATTTTTAGAATTCCATTTTATCTCCTTTTATAAAGATATATATATATATATTACTTATTAGCTATACCTCTTTGTGTCATTTTTTAGTGATTTCTCTATTGTTTACAATATATATCCTTACATTTTCATAGTTTTCTTTAAAATAATACTATAGTAGTTTATGGATAATATACGAATCTCATAGTACATTCATTTCCCCACCCAGTTGTTTGTATTTTTTCTGTCAAACATTTTACTGCTATTTGTGTTATAAGCCTACAATGCATTACTATTACTTTTGCTTTGTACAATCAATTATCTTTTAAAGAGATTCAAAATGAGAAAAAAATTGTATTTACATACATGCTTACAATTTATGTCTGTCTTTATTCTATTGGGTTGATTCAAATTTCTATCTGGTAATATTTTCCTTCTGCCTAAACAACTTCCTTGAACTTTTATATAGCTAAAGGAATTTTATTTTGATATGCCTTAGTATTTTTATTTTTTTTAAACAAAATTCACATTTTATTTAGATTGAAATAAACTGTAGAAAATTGATTTTCTTCACCAAAAAGAACTAATATTTTCTGTGTTATTCCTAGATAAACCAGGTTTTCCAGGTTTTGCTTATGAATCAAGATGAGGCAGTAGATACAGTCATGGTAAAAGGTAGAAGAAAATATATATCAGTTGTTAGTGTCCATGGCCTCTGATCTTGTCTTGATCATGAAACAGAAAATGTTCACCATATTCCTGCCAAGTAGTTTATGAAGGTATAGGCTCAACAAAGGAATGTAAACAGCAGCAACCAGATGTGGAAGAACAATGATAAACTCTTCTATTCAAACTTGAACTATAACTTGTTCTTTAAGTTCATTTGATAATAACAAAATCTACATTGAAATCCATTTGGCGAGCTCAAAAGTTGTCTCACTGTGGTAATTTCCTTATCTGTCCATTTCAGAATTTTAACATATTTAAAACTCCCACTAGTCAAAGATTAGTCTTGAGATTCATTGTAATATTTTATAAAATGTATTCCTTCCTCCACACCTCCTCAAAATTTATTTCTTAAAAGAACTATAACTCAATACCTGATCATTGAATCCACAGTGATAATGTTATGTCTAAAATGTCTTAACTAAAACAATGCAAGTGCCACAACAAAGATCAAACAAACAAAATATGGTACTTTCACTGCTATCTTCTGGAAGAAAGGATACATCTTTAAAGCATGAGAGTTCAAAGAGGGGCCATTCACATAGGTGGATTAACAATGGCTAATGTATTCAATCAGAGGTCTATATGTAAAGATATTCAGTGATTAAGTGGCATATATACACCTTACAGCTTTTCCTCCAAATAGCAAATGTAACAAAAAACTTATTTAAAAACAGTCTCTTAGTTTTTTTCAACAGTTTCTGAATTACCTGTAGGAAGCTCTGACTTAGTTGTATAGAGTTTGATATATGTATCCACCATTAAATCCAGATCATGTTTTATATTAAAATTTATGTTAAGTAAAGCCAACTTACTTGACCTTTGGTCTGTCAAAGTGTTCCTTAGGTATAAGCATACCTAAGACTCTTTTGTCCATTTTAATAGCATTCATTCTCAACCTTCATCACAGGAAGTATACACAAGCCCTTCAGTAATGCATAAACATTAGGAAAAAACTTGATGTCAGGCAGATGGAGGGCTTCATAAATGGTGGATAGAAGCTCTGTATCTCTTCCTCTGTGTTTCCACTTAATTCGCCAACAATGAAGGTCGGCTGACAGTGTGTCACGATTCGGTAAGTCACTTCTGTACATGTCAGCATGGTGTTCCTCTGATGTATTGAATTTGAGCTGTCCCATGACAGAGGGTACCAGAGATAAGCATTTAAGACCTTTGAGGTGCTTTTCTGAGAATATATCTTTAAGTTCCTGAATAATGTGCTCCACTGTTGGGACACCGAGGGTTTCTTTATAGTAACTCTCAGAGGTTAGCTGAGAATCCAGGTTACCTTTCTGAGCTCTGCGGAATTTCCCAGGGAGTTTCATTTAAATATCAAGTTTGGTTGCCAAATTTGTGGCCTCCTCAAACCAAAATTCATGATAAACTTCAATATTTTCCATCACTTCATTTAGTGAATGAAGCACTGCAGTCAAGCTGCTGTCTGCAAAGAAGACATCAGAAGTTTGACCCTGGAGATTTTTCCCAAAGCCTCTTGTAAAAGATAGAACATTTTTAAGAACAACAATGGTGTGGTGTAGTAAATTACTTGGTGTGGCTTTTCTACCCATAAGTCTTTGTAAACTCCAAGGTAGGATTTTCTATGAGCAACTGATGAGTTCCTGATTGCTAAAGTTGTCCACCTGGAGTATTTCTGGTGGGAGTGGCACAAAACAATGTTCTGAGAGGTGCCCACTCTCTCTCAAGTGCTTAGAGTTCTGATGCTATGATTGGCTAGTTTGACCAACCTGCGGGGCTCAAAAGGAGGCCTCCTAGAGGCAGAACTCTCTCTGACTGCTGGTTGAGGAAGACGTGCTGCTGAAAGAGACACCCGCCCCTGAAAGAGACACAAGAAACATGCATTGCTGAGTAAGACACCCAGGGACCTGCACTGCTGGGAAAGAGACTGTGAGAGACTGTTGGCTGAGGGACGGTGGGCTGGGAGAGAGGCTGAGCATTTTTCCTGAACTCGAATTGTAGCCTGTGGTGCTTCCTTAATAAACCCCATCATCTGTGAGCTCTGTGTGGCCACTGCAGCAAATTAGTGAACCCAGGGGAGAGGTAGCG
>NW_006921902.1:4134082-4141540 GCF_000298275.1 Orycteropus afer afer | reverse complement strand
ATTTAGTGAATGAAGCACTGCAGTCAAGCTGCTGGCTGCAAAGAAGACATCAGAAGTATGACCCTGGAGATTTTTCCCAAAGGCTCTTGTAAAAGATAGAACATTTTTAAGAACAACAATGGTAACAATGAAATCAAAATCTGTTACTGCACTACAGAGTACAAATGCTCGGCCAGCTATACAGTTATTCCATCTAATATTTGTGTCATTATTTATACCATCTAAACATAAAACAAGTGCTTGTAGGAGGTCCACTAAAATCTCAAAAGCATCATGCCTGCCTGTCCACTGAGAATGGCAGATTTCCTTCAGTTCATTTTTTTCTGTTTCAGTGTCCTGATTTCATCTTCACTCAATTCTTTTATTTTCTGTGTCTACTATGTGGATTGTTCAAATGACTGGCAAGATCAAATATTGTTGGTATAGCATTATTTCGAAGAACTGTCCTATAAGGACTAGTTCTACAGATCATAGAGGTCTCAAAATCGATAATGTTTATTAAGCTGCTCAGGAGTTTTATCTTCTAAATCAGCTCTCCTACAATTCTCCACCCACTTCTGAAATCTGGCAGGATCCCACGGGAACCTGAAGAAGGCCAGGTCGGACTGTGTACTCTTTCAGGTGCAGTTGAGGGCAGCACAGGAGTGGAACATCATTGTCTCTCCGCGGGCCTGCCCAGATCTCCCCTCCCCGCTTCCTCAGGGCACCCCTCCCGCCCCGTCCTGGGCCGGGAGGGGAGCCAGGTTTGCCTGCCGGCTTGCAGGGCCAACGTGCAGAGGGGAGGAGGAGTATTTTTCTTTCTTTTTTGTTATGCTTATACTGCCTGAGTTTGTGAGTTTCTTAATTCTGATCGTTTATACTTTCCATAAAATTTGGAAAAATTTCAGGTGTTATTGCTTTAAATAGTCTATCCTTCGCCATTTCTGGAACTTTAATTACTTGTATTTTAGATTATGTAAATATTGGTTTGTAGTTCCCTGATCTCCATTCACTTTAGTCAGTCTTTAATTTTTTTCCTTTCATTTTAGAAAGTTTCTATTACTATATTATCATAATAAATGCTCTTTTTTTTTGTTTTGTCTATTATGATTCTAATCCTATCTAGTGTATTTTTCATTTCAAATAATCTGTTTTTCTTTCTTGAAAGTTTTATTTATGGACTTATTGAAATATAATTTATGTACAGTGAATTACACAAAACTAAAGTGACAATGGTCAATGCGCTTTTTTTTTTTCAGTGTTCCCTCCCCTCCCCTCCCACCCCTGGCAACCAACAAAGAAAGTTTCCCTCCATATATAAACCTTTCCTTGACCCTCCACAACAATGTACTAATACTATATTTGTCCTTCTGTGATTGACTTATTTCACTCAGCATAATGTCATCTAAATTCATCCATATTATCTGGTGTTTTGCAGACTCTACATTATTCATTAGGGCTGCATAGCATACCGGTATGTATATGTACCATAGTTTGGTCATCCACTCTTCCTCTGATGGGCACATAAGTTGTTTCCATCTTTTTGCTATTGTAAATAGTGATGTGATGAACTTGAGCATGCATGTATCTGTTCCTATCCTGGCTCTCACCTCTCTAGGATTTATGCCTAGTAATGGGATTGCTGAGTCAAATGGTATCTCTAATTCCAACTTTCTAAGGAATTGCCATATTGCTTTCCACAGTGGTTGTGTCACCTCACAGTCACACAAGCAGTGTATGAGAGTCCCAATTTCTCCACATCCCCACCAGCATTTGTTATTTTCTGTCTCATTGAACCTTGCCATCAGTGCTCTCATTGTTGTTTTGATTTCCATCTCTCTGATGGCCAATGAGTGTGAGCATCTTTTCATGTACTAGCTGACCACCTGAATATCCTCCTTGGTGAAGTGTCTGTCATGTCTTCTGCCCTTTTTTCGATTGGATTATTAATTCCTTTGGTGTTGAGGTGTTGGAATTTTCCATCAATCTTAGAGATAAGTCCCTTGCCAGATATGTAATTATCAGCAAAATATGAATTTGTTGCTGTCATTTTTTTGTCATGTGCTTTTTCATTGTGTCGATTTCTTTGTTCCATATAATTTTCTATGCTGAGCTTGTTTTGTTTGTGAATCATGTTATCACTTCCTTCGTTGCTATTGTTTTAGTATTTGCTGTATATCTATACTGGTCCTCTTTTTATTTTGATGTGAAGGGTTATCATTTTTCTTTGAGGTTACCCTGTGATTTATAGTTTTCTTCCAAAGTGTAGAACAGTCCATTCTATCTTGTAGTTGTCTTGACTTCCCTACCATCTAGAAGTTCGGTAATGACACAGATTTTTTTTCCCTCTCTTTGGTTTGTAGTTGTCCTCATTTGTTGGCTGGTGTCTCTGCTTCCCTGTTTACAATCTTGTAGGTGTATTTACTTTGGATACTTCCATAGCTGGTTTGGTTTCTGGGTTATAGCATCATGTGTGTTAATTGTCAGTTGTTGTTGGCTGTTGTTGCTTCTCTGTCCAAAGGGCTCCCTTTAGCATCTCTTGTAAGGTTGGTCTGGTTTTGATAAATTCCCTTAATTTCTGCTTATCTGGAAATGTCCTAATTTCACCATCATATTTGAGGGACAATTTTGCTGGGTACACAATTCTTGGTTGGAAATTTTTCTCTTTCAGGTTTTTATATATACCATCCCACTGTCTTCTTGCCTGCATGGTTTCTGTTGAGAAATCCGAACTTAGTGTTATTGGTTGCCCCTTGTAGGTAACTTTTCGTTTTTCCCGTGCTGCTCTCATGATTCTTTCTTTGTCTTTGATTTTGGTGAGTTTGATGATGATATGTCTTGTTTTTTTTCCTTTTGGGGTCTATCTTGTTTGGGGTTCATTAGACTTTCTTAATGGATATATTCTCATCTTTCATGATATCAGGGAAGTTCTCCTCCAACAAATCTTTGACAATTTTCTCAGTGGTTTTATTTTTCTCTTCCTGTTCTGGAATTCCAGTGACATGTATGTTATTCATTTTGATGGCATGCCACATGAACCTTAGGCTTTCTTCATTTTGTTTTGATCTTTTTTTTTTTTTGATTGATCCCTTTCCAAAGAAGTATTAGGTATTTGTCTTCAATCTCATTAATTCTGTCTTCCATTGCATCAATTCTACTCCTTTGCCCTTTTAATGTGTTTTCTATTTCTGACACTTTAGTGTTAATCTTCTGGATTTCCATCTGTATATGTAGAATCATTTCTAATTTTTCATTTATCTTGTCATTTTATTCTTGTATTTTCTTCCAAAATTCTTCTAGGGTTTTTTCTGTGTTTTCCTTGGTCTGTCCCTCAATCCTTTGAAAATACCTAAGTGTAATTCTTTTGAATTTTTTATCAGGGAGTTCCAATGTTGTGTCTTCCTCAGGGATGTGTTTTGGGTCTGTATTCTTGTCCCTTGTTTCTCCTGCTTTTCTTGCTTCTTTGTGTGGACTGTGATGCTCTGTTGTCTCCAAGGCATTGTGACATTTTTGTGTTTTTATTTAATTGGAGATTATATGTTGGAGTGACTGCCCACAATTCTCCTTTTTTTGTTATGTATGTATGCTATCTATACAGGCAGTGTACTGTGCTGTGCTCTTCTATTCACTAGTTGACAGCACTTATACACTCACCACCTGTCTCCTTTCCTGTTGTCAGCCTCTCGTATGTCCTTGCTGCCTCTGGTAAACAGAGCCTGTTCTTAGCCTTGGAATCCAAATGAGAATGCTATCACTTTAAAATTCAAAATGTTGCCACTTGTAAACTTTCAAAATGGCTGAGTCCTAAGTCACTTTAAATATCCAAAATGGTCACTGCTTGTAAACATTCAAGATGGCTGCCCCCGCAGTCACTTTAAATATCCAAAGTGGCCACCACTTGTAAACATTCAAGATGGCTGTGCCCTCAGTCACTTTAAATATCCAAAATGGCTATGCCCTCTGGGCAGCAGAAAGTCCATAGCTCAGTTTGTCTCCCTCCTTGCTGTTTCCCTTCCTACTTATAGGCCACCAGAGCAGTTGTCTGTGCAGCCCTTGATGACAAGGACTGATTTTTAGGTCAATTCTCAGGTCCCAACACCACTTGGAAATATTCAGGGTGTTGGTCTCATCAGAGTAGCTGACAGTCTGCAGCTCCAACCATCTCTGTACTCACTGTTTTCATTCAAGTTTTTCCACTAGTTGGTGCCTAATCCACTTCTGTATAGTTGCTTTCAAAGATCTGGGTTCCAGGATTATCTTCTGTATCTCTGTCAATTGTTTTTTCTTTTCTTTGTTGAAGAGAGTCTCTGTTGCTTGTCTGCCTATTCCTTCATCTTAATGGAAGTCTAATTCCAACTTCTTAAGGAATTGTCATACTGCTTTCCACAGTGGTTGTACCATTTTACAGTCCCACCAGCAGTGTATGAGAGTCCCAATCTCTCTGCATCCTCTCCAGCATTTGTTATTTTCTGTCTTGTTGAACTCTGCTACTAGTACTGGGGCAAGAAAGCAACATTCTTACAGTGACCTACAAAGACCTATCTGATCTTCCACATTCTACTTCATCTCCTTTTACTTCCTCCCACCTTGCTCACTGCCATCCAGCCATAAGACTTCCCACTTATTTCTCAAACATACCAAACATTTTTTCACCTCAAAGTCTTTGTACTTGCTATTCCATCTGCCTAGATGTTCTTTTCCAGTATTTAGGCATTTTTATATCATAATTTCTTTTCTCATAAGTTTTGTTATGAGAAATTGTTGGTTGGAATTGCATCCTGTGATTCACTTTTACATGTACTGGGTTTTGACATTTTCCTTTAAATTGGGTTGATCTCTGTTCAGGTTTGCAGCTAAGTTACATGAAATTGATTTGATTCTTTCAAGATGTGCTTTAAAAGCTTAATTAAGATGTGCCTTTACAAAACTTTAATAGAGTTGTTTTGGTTACGTCTAGTGCCACTCTAACCACAATACTACAGATGGATGGCTTTAACAAAAAGAGTTTATTCTCTTACAATTTTGGAGGCTAGAAGTCTGAGTGCAAAGGACCAATCTGTAAAGGCTGGGTGAAGACCCTCGACCTTGGGCTTCATTCAGGTCTGCCTCTTGCTTCTCTGACTCACTCAGGCAGCTGCTTGCTCCTGAGGCTGAAAAACCCATGGCTGACAAATAAAAAGGCAGAGTTCCAATGTTACCAAACAATATGACAGACCACTGATACAAGTCCAATAACAATCCCAAGATTGGCAGATAACATGGCAGGTGACTGACATAAAGACTCAAACAAATGCAGGGTCCAAGCATGCCAAAAAACTGAAGATAAGTCTCAAAGCTTCTTATATACTGGAAGCAGACCACATTCTAAAGCAGCCATTAAGCTGCTCAAGGCAGATTCCAACATAGAGTTGATTGCCCATCTCATCTGGGGAATAACTACATCTAGCTGCCCAGCCACTCAAAAACCAGGCATAGCCAAGCTGATACATAACCTTAATTACCACAATTGTTGTTGTTGTTGTTATGTGCTGTCGAGTCGGCCCCGACTCATAGCGATCCCTCCTTGGGTTTCCAAGGCAGTATCACTACGGAAGTAGGATTGCCCAACCTTTCTTCCGAGGAGTGGCTGAATTACCACAATGTTGTTGTTGTTGTTATGTGCCATCGAGTCAACCCGACTCAAAGCGACCCCTCCTTGGGTTTCTGAGGCAGTATCACTACAGAAGTAGGATTGCCCAACCTTCCTTCTGAGGAGTGGCTGGTGGGTTTGAACCACCAGCCTTCTGGTTAGCAGTCAAGTGCCTTAGGCACTATGCTACCAATAGTATTCATTTATTACCACTTTTAAGGCCATACCTTTCTGAGAACAGTACCTGATGATTTGTGTATTACGAGGTCTTTGTACTCTGGTTGGTGGGAACAAACTATCCATAGTTATGTGTTCTGGGAAATTTTCAGTGTACTTATATTCAGTGATTCTTTCTCAAGTCCTGTTTCCTTTTGTGTATGCATAAAACATTACTCAGTTAAAAAGTCAAGGGATCCTTCTGCAGATCTCCAGAGAACTCTTTCTATGAATATCTTTCCACTCTGGTATGCCATCTCACAAATGTCATCACCTTTATCTCCCAAAGAGAATATGATTACAAAGGCAAAACACCCTTAAAGAGTACAGTAACTATAGAAGAAAGACAGATAACTAAAGAACATATACAATATAAAAGAGAAATATTTGAAAAGATGAAGCAAGAATTTAAAATACAAATGATTTATTTATAACAATTATTATAAGATATTTATAATATTTTATTTATTATATAGTATTATGTATAGTAATAGTTTATAGTAAAAACATATTTACAATATGAAGCAAGAATAAGAAAGGTGAGAATATCTGAATAAAATTTTGGCATGAAAATGTAATAGTCTAAAGGAAAAACACAAAAGATTGGGAAAACTTGATGAGCAGGTTTAGCTGAAAATCATATTAATGAATTGAAGTGACAGATCAAGAAATTTTTCATAGAAAACAATAGAAAAGAAGAGAGAAAAAACAAAAATTTTTAGAGATAGGATAATGCTGCTTTAGACTATGGTGTAGTATCAGGGACTATACATGTCTTCCTACCTTAAATGATTGAAACCCAAGATAATTTATATAAGTCAATGTGTTAGGCTTGGTTCTCTAGAGAAACAAACAAAAACCAGTAAAGCTTATATATGTGTGTGTGTGTGTGTGTCTATACACACACACACACACACACACACACATATATATATATATTTATCTTAGAAAAATGGCTCACACACTTAAAGAAGCTAGCAAGTCCAAAGTTTCTGGATCAAATGTCAATCTGGAGGCTTTTCCTGGCTCTTGCACTGCAGGGGCTGAGGAGCTCAAGGCTGGCAAGCAGTATACTAGCTGTTGACTCCAATGAATGATGAATCCAAGATCTTCAGGCCAAAAGGTGAACTGTTCACTCACAGACAGTTGTAGGCAGCACAACAGACTCCCGATCCACAGAAGAATGTCTCTCTTCCCAGGATGTCCTTGGACATACTGGAGGCACGTCACACCCCGAGGGAAACTCTCTTTCAACAGATTGACTGCTCAAAACATAATCATCTGATCCCATAATGGGAACAACCACACCACAACAGCTCAAACCACACAGAATTGTGGTCCAGCCAAGTTGACACACAGCTCCAACTATCAAAGTCCACCACTTGTCAACTTGGCAGTTGTACACATCTTCTTAAACAAACATAATCTCTAAATAAGGACAATTATAAAGTCATATTTGTGCCTAACATGATAGGCTAACACACATACGACCAAAATGCATGAACTTTATTTACATTTCACAGTTCATAACAGAAGGAAACAAAAATATTTGATGCACATATACAATGAAGAAATATAACAATCACAGTCCTCATTTCTGCAGCTGGTCACATGGTCGTAGCTGATATTCAGAA
>NW_006921902.1:4131661-4133272 GCF_000298275.1 Orycteropus afer afer | reverse complement strand
GTGTGGGATACCATGACGGTGGATAAGGCATTCTGTAAGTCCATGGATGGTAGTTTTAGCAGAAGCATTGCATGTAGGGAAGGCAAATCCATATGCAGAATAAGTATCTATTGCAGTAAGAACAAAATGCTGTCCTTTCCATGATGGAAGTGGTCCAGTGTAATCAACCTGCCACCATGTTGCAGGCTGATCACCCCGAGAAATGGTTCCATATAGCGGACTCAGTGTTGGTCTCTGCTGTTGGCAGATTGGGCACTCAGCAGTGGCAGTAGCCAAATCAGCCTTGGTAAGAGGGAGTCCATGTTGCTGAGCCCATGCATAACCTCCATCCCTGCCACCATGGCCACTTTGTTCATGAGCCCACTGAGCAATTACAGAAGTAGCAGGGGACAAAGGACAGCTGGTTTCCACTGAATGTGTCATCCTATCCATCTGATTGTTAATGTCCTCCTCTGCCAAGGTCAGCTTTTGGTGGTCATTCACATGAGACACAAAAATCTTTACTTCTTTGACCCATTCAGAGAGATCTATCCACATAACTCTTCCCCATACATCCTTATCATCAATCTTCCAATCATGCTCCTTCCAAGTCCCAGACCATCCAGCTAAGCCATTAGCCACAGCCCATGATCCGTATATAATCTCACATCTGACCATTTCTTATTCCATGGAAAGTGAACAGCCATATGCATGGCTCAAAGTTCTGCCCATTGGGAGGATTTTCCTTCACCACTGTTCTTTAAGGAAGTCCCAGAAAGGGGCTGCAGTGCCACTGCTGTCCACTTTCAAGTGGTGCCTGCATATCATGCAGAACCATCTGTAAACCAGGCAAGAGTTTCTCTTCCTCAGTCAACTGATCATAAGGACCATGAGGCAATATGTGCAGAGTGGGACAAGGAAGGTAATGTCACTGGAGTGGAGTCCATAGGCATTTGAGCTACTTTCTCATGCAACTTACTTGTGCCTTCAGGTTCTGCTTGAGCCCAATCTCTGATATACCACTTCCATTTAATGATGTAGTGCTGCTGTGCACGTTCAACTTTATGACTCTGTGAGTCAGACAACACCCAGTTCATGATGAGCAGCTCAGGCCACATGGTGACTTGGTGGCCCATGGTTAGGCATTCAGTCTCTAGTAAAGCCCAGTAACAAACCAAGAGCTGTTTCTCAAAAGGAGAGTAGTTATCTGCAGAGGATGCCAGGGCTTTGCTCCAAAACCCCAAGGGTCTGCATTGTGATTCACCAATAGAGACCTGTCAAAGGCTCCAAACAATACCTCTATCTACTACAGACACTTCAAGCACCATCGGATCAGCTGGATCATATGGCCCAAGTGGCAGAGCAGCCTGCATGGCAGCCTGAACCTGTTGCAGAGCCTTCTGTTGTTCTGGGCCCCACTCATAACTAGCAGCTTTCTGAGTCACTTGATAAATAGGCCACAGCAACACACCCAAATGAGAGATATGTTGCCTCCAAAATCCAAAGATGTCCACCAGATGTTGTGCCTCCTTTTTAGCTGTGAGGGAAGCCAGATACAATAACTTATCCTTCACTTTATTAGGAATATCTCAATATGCCCCACACCATTGGACCCCTAGAAATTTCACTGAC
>NW_006921902.1:4123016-4131541 GCF_000298275.1 Orycteropus afer afer | reverse complement strand
CAATCCTACTTCCGTAGTGATACTGCCTCAGAAACCCAAGGAGGGGTCGCTATGAGTCGGGTTTGACTCAACGGCACATAACAACAACAACAGCATGCATAAGTCTCAACAATAAGTCTAGAGTCATCAATACTTCTTTACTAGGTCCAATCGGCATAATGTCATCAATATAATGGACCAGTGTGATGTCTTGTGGAAGTGAAATGCTATCAAGATCCTTATGGACTAAATTAAGACATTGTGCCAGGGAGTAGATATAGCTCTGAGGAAGGACTGTAAAAGTATACTGTTGGCCTTGCCCGCTGAAGGCAAACTACTTTTGATGGTCTTTTGAAATTGAAATCAAGAAAAAGGCATTGGCCAGATCAATAGCAGCATATCAAGTACCAGAAGAAGTACTAATTTGGTCAAGCAATGAAGCCACATCAAGGATAGCAGCTGCAATTGGAGTCACCACCTGATTAAGTTTACAGTAATCTACTGTCATTCTCCAAGATCCATCTGTTTTTCGCACAGGCCAAATAGGTGAATTAAATGGGGATGTGGTGGGAATCACCACCCCTGCATCCTTCAAGTCCTTGATGGTAGCAGTAATCTCTGTAACCCCTCCAGGGATTCGGTATTGCTTTTGGTTTACTATTTTTGTAGGTAGAGGCAATTCTAATGTCTTCCTCTTGGCTTTTCCTACCATAATAGCCCTTACTCCATCAGGGATTCAATGTGGAATTCTGCCAATTGCTGAGTATATCCATTCCAATTATGCATTCTGGCACTGGGGAAATCAATACAGGTTGGGTTCAGGGACCCACTGGACCCACTATGAGACACTCCTGAGCTAAGACTCCATCAATAACTTGACCTCCATATGCCCCCACTCTGACTGGTGGGCCACAATGACTCTTTGGGTCTCCTGGAATTAGTGTCAATTCAGAGCCAGTGTCCAGTAATCCTTAAAAAGTCTGATTATGAGTTCAGACTAGTCCTATCTTACATTCCTTGCACCATTATCCCACACCCTCAGTAGCCACTCCCATACATATTCTCCAGGTTTCTGTCTGTACATGTTAGCAAAATCAAGCAGGTCTTTTTGGGTATAGCGTACCACCTCCTCAGGTCACACTTTCTATTTCACCTTTTGGAGCTCACTTGGACTTAACTTTAGTTATTGGTCTGGCAGCAACAATGGGTGGTTGAAGTAGTTCCTGAGAGCATTCAGGAATGTGTTTCATGATCTCTGCCTCAGGCAATGACCCAGTAGGACTGGTTTGACTAGTCCCCTCAAACTGAGGGGGAGGGGATAATGGTTTTACAGTATTCCTTTCAAATGGGAAGGATTCAACAGAATTTACAGGCTCCATATCCTGATCTTCCTGATTATCTGTCCATATGTCCTCATTCCAGGTTTCAGGATGTCATTCTTTTTCCAATCAATGCCCTCACTTAAACATCAGACACCGTTCTGGGTTGGCAATTTAATTGGCATTGTAATTCAGCCACCCTTACAATAAGACTCTGGGTTTGGTTTTCAGCAGTATCAGCTCTGTTACTAGAAGAGATAAGGATTTCTTTCAGAGCACAACTGGAAGCACTGAGATCTTTTATGTGGTGCCTAAGCCAAGACTCAGCAGCTCTGAACTCATCTCACTCTTTTACCACTTTATCTAGTGTAAGTAGGACCAACCAACCAGCTTCCTTATACTCCTTATGCTGACAAAATTTCAGAAAAGTATCAAATATCTGATCATCCAGAGCATCACTTCTCACAAGTACTTGATATATTGGTGGTGCTATTTCACATATTAATTTTGCCACCTCACACCATGGATTAGTAGGGCCCTCTTTACTAACAGATGCAGGGCCACTAGTGTCTTTAAGGTTAATAAAACTGGAGAACCAATTTAGGAAGCCCATCCTTATGATTTTGTCTCTCTAGAACCTCTCTCAGTACCAAATGTGTTACACTGGGTTTTCTAGAGAAACAAAAATCAATAAAGCTTATATATATGTATATTTATAGAGAAATTTATCTTAGGAAAATGGCTCATACACTTATAGAAGCTGGCAAGTCCAAAGTTCCTGGATCAAATGTCAAGCTGGAAGCTTTTCCTGGCTCTTGCAACTGCAGGGGCTGAGGAGCTCAAGGCTGGCAGGCAGTACACTGGCTATTGATGCCAACAAATGATGAATCCAAGATCTCCAGGCTGAAAGGTGGATTGTTCACTCATGGACAGTTGTAGGAAGCACAGCAGACTCCTGATCCACAGAAGAATGTCTCTCTTCCCAGGATGTCCTTGGATATACTGGAAGCAGGCCACACCCCTAGGGAAACTCCCTTTCAACCAATTGGCCACTCAGAACATAGTCATCTGATCCCATCATGGGAACAACCACACCACAACAGCTCAAACCACACAGAATTGTGGTCCAGCCAAGTTGACACATAGCTCCAACTACCACAGTCAATATTTTTCAGACATTGAGTAACTGGCAGCACAGATATATGATTCCTGAGGGAAGGAAAAAGAAAAGGTGAGCTCTCTAATTGTCCCAGTCTATTTCCTGTAAGCAGTTTCCAGTCTTGCAGCACAAGGAAGGAAAACAAACAAACAAAAAAAGCCTAGATGTTGAGTTGAGGAGATTATGATGATTGGAGTTCAAAAGAAATTGAATTTAAGGAGAAATATTGGTGTGGAAGTTATGGTTTTGTGTCAATTTGGCTAGGTTATAATTTTGAGTGGTTTGGTAGTTGTGATGTAGTTATTCCCCCATGATGAAATTGACAGTGGTATAATCACCTCCATGGTGAAATTTGCTGTGAGCAACTAGTTAGTTGAAGAGGAGTTGCCTTCAGGGTGTAGCAATATATATGGAAAACCTTTGTGAAAGGTCTCTAGCTTTTTGTTCAGTTTGGAGCCTACATTTGGCCTGTTATCATCTCCAGTTCCTGGACTTGAACCTGCTTTGTTGCCTGCCAAACTTGAGATTGCTCCCTTTGCAGCCTGTGAGCCCACAATCTGCCATTTAACTTACCGGTCTTGGACTTGTCAGGATTAGCAGCCAGCAGCCTGCTACACTGCCTGCCAATCTTGAGTTTGTCAGCTCCTGCAGCTAAGTGAGTCAGGAGAAGCCTCCCGCATCATGTTTGATCAACAGACTACACCTGTGTTAGCCATTTTCCTTGATTTTGATGTCTACAGTCATGGTTTCAAGGAACATCTCATTAACTGGCCTAATAAAATGATTGGTATTTCAGTTCTAACTCCTAGTTTGTTGTGTACTGCCTTGGTTCTTAAAAACTTGCAAATGGCCATCTAATGCACAATAGTTGGTCTCTATTCACCACTCATCTGTCAGTGTGTCATGCTGTGGTGGCTTGTTTGTTGCTGTGAGGCTGAAGGCTATGGCATTGGTATTTCAAATTCCAGCAGGGTCACCCATGATGAACAGGTTTCAGAGGAGCTTCCAGACTAAGACAGAGTTGGAAGAAAGAAAGAGTCATCCACTTCTCAAAGAATTGGTCAGTGGAAACCCTATGAATAGCAGTGAAACACTGTCTGATATATTACTGGAAAACATAAATAGCCCTGAAACATTGTCCAATATAGTGCCAGAAGGTGGGCCTCTCAGGTCAGAAGGCACTCAGAGTAAGACTGGGGAAGAGCTGCCTCCTCAGAGTAGAGATGACCTGAATGATGTAGATGGACTAAAGCTTTTAGGACCTCCATTTACTGATGTGGCATGACTTAAAATGGGAAGAAACAGCCACAAATATCAGTTAATGATTGGAACATGGGATATACGAAGTACAAATCTAGGCAAATTGGACGTTGTCCAAAATTAAATGGAAAGCATAAAGATCTATATCCTAGGCATTAGTGAACTAAAATGGACTAGTTTTGGGCATTTTGAATCAGACAAACATATTATCTACTATGCTGAGAATGACAAATTGAAGAGGAATAGCATGACATTCATTGTCACAAAAAAATGTTTCAAGATCTATCCTGAAGTGCAATGCTGTCAGTGATAAGATAATATCTATACACCTACAAGGAAGACCAGTTAATACTACTATTATTCACATTTATGTATCAACTCCCACAGCAAAAGATGAAGAAATTGAAGATTTTTACCAACTTCTGCAGTCTGAAATTGACCAAACAAGCAATCAAGGTGTGTTGATTATTCCTGGTGATTGGAATACAAAAGTTGGAAACAAAGAACTATCACTGATAGTTGGAAAATATGGCCTTGGTGATAGAAATGACACTGGACATTGCCTGATAGAATTTTGCAAGACCAAACACTTATTCATTGCAAGTACCTTTTTTCAACAACATAACAGTGGCTATACATGTACACTTTCCCAGGTAGTGTATACAGATCAACTATATCTGTTGAAAGAGGCAATGGAAAAGCTAAATATCTTCAGCCAAAACAAGGCCAGGAGCTGACTGTGGAACAGACCATCAACTTCTCATTTGCAAGTTCAATTTGAAATTAAGACAATTAAAACGAGTCCAAAAGATCCAGAATATGACTTTGATTATATCCTTCCTGAATTTAGAGACCATCTAAAGAACAGATTTGATGCACTGAACACCAATGACTGAAAACCAGAGGAATTGTGGGATGACATCAAGAACATCATCCATGAAGAAAGCAAAAGCTCATTAAGAATACAAGAAAGGAAGAAAAGACCAAAATGAATGTCAGAAGAGATTCTGAAACTTGCTTTCGAATGGAGAGTGGCTAAAACAAATGGAAGCAATGACAAGATAAAAGAGCTAAACAGAAGATTTCAAAGAGCAGCTCGAGCAGACAGAGCCAATTACTATAATGAAATGTGTAAATACCTGGAGTTAGAAAATCAAAAGAGAAGAACACACTCAGCATCTCTCAAGCTGAAAGAAATGAAGTAAAAAGTTTAAGCCTCTAGTTGCAATACTGAATATGCTTAAAATGTTGAGCAATGCACAAAGCATCAAAGGAAGATGGAAGGAATACATAGTTACTGTACCAAAAATAATTGCTCGATGTTCATCCCTTTCAGGAGATGGCATATGATCAAGAACCAATGGTACGGAAGGAAGAAGTCCAAGCTGCACTGAAGGAATTAGTGAGAAACAAGGCTGGAATTGATAGCATTGCCACTGAGATGCTTCAACAAACAGATGGTGTGCTGGAGGCACTCACTTATCTATGCCAATAAATTTGGAAGACAGCTACCTCACCAACTGACTGGAAGAGATTCATAACTGTAGCCATTCCAAAGAATGGTGATCCCACAGAGTGCAGAAATTACCAAATAATATCATTAATATCACACACAAGTAAAATCCTGCTGAAGATAATTCAAAAACAGCTGCAGCAATAGATAAGGAACTTCCAGAAATGCAAGCTGGATTCAGGAGAAGACATGGAATGAGAGATATCACTGCTGATATTAGGAGAATCTTGGCTGAAATCAAAGTATACCAGAAAGATGTTTACTTGTGTTTTATTGACTATGCAAAAGCATTTGATCGTATGGATTATAACAAATTGTGGATAACATAGAGAAGAATGGGAAGTCCAGAACACTTAATTGTACTCATGAAGAACCCATACATTGACCAGGAGGCTGTAGTTCAAACAGAACAAGAGGATACTGCATGGTTTAAAATCAGAAAGGGAGTGCTTCGGGGTTGCATCTTTTCACTATACTCATTCAATCTGTATGCTGAGCAGATAATCTGAGAAGCTGGACTATAAGAAGAGGAATGTGACATCAGGATTGGAGGAAGATTCATTAACCTGCAATATCCAGTGGACACAACTTTGCCCACTGAAAGTGAAGATGACTTGAAGCACTTACAGATGAAGATTAAAGACTACAGTCTGCAGTATGGATTACACCTCTCTCTCTCTCTCTCTCTCTATATATATATATATATATTTGTATGTATATATATATACACATATATTTATACATATATATATTTATATGTGTACCTATATATGTGTGAACACACACACATATGTATGTATATATACATACATACATAAATGCTCACAAAAGGACCAATAAACAGCATCATGATAGATGGAGAAAAGATTGAAGTTTTCAAAGATTTCATATTGCTTTGTTCCACAAGCAACACCAATGGGAGCAGCAGTCAAGAAATCAGATGACGGATTGCCCTGGGAAAATCTGCTACAAAAGACCTCTTTAAAGTGATGAAGAACAAAGATAATTACTTTAAGGCTAAGGTATGCCTATCCTAAGCCATGGTATTTTCAATTGCCTCTTATACGTATGAAAGCTGAACAATGAATAAGGAAGACCGAAGAAGAGTTGATGCTTTTGAGTTGTGGTGTTGACAAAGAATACTGAAAGTACCAATGGACTGCCAGAAAAAGTAACAAATCTGTCCCGGAAGAAGTGCAGCAAGAATGCTCCTTGGAAGTGAGAATGTTTAGACTTCTCTACTTTGGTCATGTTGTCAGAAGAGACCATTCCCTGGAGAAGGATATTATGATTAGTAAAATGGAGAGCCAATGAAAAAGGGTAAGACCTTCAATGAGATGGATTGACACAGTGACTGCAATGATGGGCTTTGGTATAGTGAGGACTGTGAGGCTGGCACAGAACCAGGTAGTGTTTCGTCCTGTTGTGCATGGGGTCACTATGAGTCAGAGCTGACTTGATGGCACCTAACAACATTCACCTGGATCAAAAGAGGAAAAAGGGAAGTTGACAATAGAAGGTGTATATGAACCATGTGGCTAATTGCCTCCATGCACAATTACTTCTTTATCCATGAGGCCAAAAGAATTGGATAGTGCCTGGCTGTCATTACTGAAAATCTTGGTCTAAAATACCATAGAAGAATCCTCATCAAAAGGAGGAAAATGTATAACAGAATTTCAAATTCTCATGGACTTCCAACTCCTTGGAGCCATGAAGTTTGGATGATCCCTGAAAATATTGTGCTAAAATAACTTTTAAATATTAAACCAAAAATATTCCTTGAAATGTGAGAAGGTGAATGGGACTTTAACCATGAATATATATAGGTTGGACAGGGGATATCTCTACATATGTATTTACATGTACTGTAAATATATCCATGAATATAATAGAGCATGCAGGATGTAAAGTTATGAAAACTTCTCAGTCATAACCAACACCTTGAGGGAACCAGTTGCTGGGAATAGGGGCTTAGGATCATAGTCTTGGGGGACATCAGGGTCAACTGGCATAACATAGTCCAGAAAGACATTATTCTGCATCCTATTTGGTGAGTAGTGACTGGGGTCTTAAAACTTGTGAGCCACCATCTAAGGTGCAGTAATTGTTCTTTCTGCATCTGCAGCAAGAAAGAGTATAGAAAGTTACAGACACAAGGAAACAATTAGTCCAAATGACTAATAGACCACATGAAGCCCAGTCTCCATGACCCTGAGAACAGAAGAACTAGATGATACCTGGATACCACTGCTGACCACTCTGAATGGGATCACAAAAGGAGGTCCATGATAGAGTGGGGGCAATGCAGAACAAAACTCAAAATCATAAAAAAAGATCAGACTTACAGTTCTGGTAAGGTCATAGGTTGTTATGAGTCAGAATCTACTCAATGGCAGTGGATTTGTTTTTTGTTTAATGCTCTAATATAGGCTGGTGGAAAGCCCAAGACTATAGCCCTTAGGCAACCTTCAAGCTGGGAACTGAACTCAATCCTCATGGTTCAACTTTCAGCCAAGTGTTAGACAAGCCTATAAGGTAAATGATAATACCAGGAAGGTATGCACCCACTAGAAAAACCAACCATATAAAATCAAAAGGGCAGCAATTGCCCAGAGGTAAAGCTAAGAAGGCAGGAAGAGATAGGAAAGAAGGAGGAAGGGAAGTGGTAAACATACGGAGGAAATGAGAAGAATCTTATTACCCTATGGGGATTGCAACAAATGTCACAAAACATATATGAATTGTTTAAATGTAAACTAATTTGCTCTATAAACATCCACCTAAATCACAATAAATAATTATAATAAATATACCCTAAAGTCTTGTTAAAACCAAACAATGTTATGGTCGTTTGATATCATCACGTCAGCTCTGACTCATAGAGACCCTATGTACAGCAGAACAGAACTCTGTCTGGTCCTGTGCTGTGCCATCCTCATAGTCCTTGTTGTGCTTGAGCTCATCATTGCAACCACTGTGTCAATCCAGCTCACTGAGGGTCTTACCCTTTTCTACTAACCCTGTACTTTACCAAGCATGATATCCTTCACCAGGAACGGTCCCTTCTGACAACATGACCAAAGTATGTGAGATGAAGTCTGGCCATTCTTGCTTCCAAGGAGCATTCTGACTGCAATTTTTCCAGGACACATTTGTTAGTTCTTCTGGCAGTCCATGATACTTTCAATATTCTTTGCCAACACCACAATTCAAAATCATCAACTCTTTGGTCTTCCTTATTCATTGTCTAGAAGGTTGAAGAATACAGTCTGCAGTATGGATTACATCTCAA
>NW_006921902.1:4104741-4122525 GCF_000298275.1 Orycteropus afer afer | reverse complement strand
ATTTTGGTCATGTTGTAAGAAGGGACCATTCCCTGGAGAAGGATGTCATGCTTGGTAGGGTGGAGGGTCAAAGAAAGAGGGGGAGGCCTTCAGGGAGATGGATTGATACAGTGGCTGCGATGATGGGCTCAAGTATAGCAGGGATTGTGGGGCTGGCGTGGGATCGGGCAGTGTTTCGTTCTACAGTGCATGGGGTCGCTATGAGTTGCAAACAACTCGACGGCACTTAACAACAACAACAACAAAGCTTTCACATGCATGTGAAGTGATTGAAAATACCGTGGCTTGAGTTAGGCACACCTTAGTCTTCAAGAAGACATCTTTGCTCTTCAGCACTTTAAAGAGATCTTTTGCATTAGATTTGCCCAGTGCAATATATCATCTGATTTCTTGAATGCTGCTTCCATTGGTGTTGATTGTGGAACCAAGCAATATGAAATCTTTGGCAACTTCAATCTTTTCTCTATTTATCATGATGCTGCTTATTGGTCCAGTTGTGAGGATTTTCATTTTCTTTATGTTCAGGTGTAATTCTCACTGTGAATTGTAGTATTTAATCTTCAACAGTAAATGCTTTAAGTCATCTTTCAGCAACCAAGGTTGTGTCATCTGCATATTGCAGGCTGATAATGAGCCTTCCTCCATTCCAGATGCTGCATTCATCTTCACATAGTCCAGTTTCTTGGATTATTTGCTCAGCATACAAATTAAATAGGTATGGTGAAAGGATACAATCCTGACACACTCCCTTCTTGATTTTAAATCATGCAGTATCCCCTTGTTCTGTTCGAAAAACAGTCTCCTAGTCTGTACAGGTTCCTGATGAACACAATTAAATGTTTTGGAGTCCCCATTCTTCACAATAGTACCCATAATTTGTTATGTTTTATAGAGATTAATGCTTTTGTATAGTCAATAAAACACAAGTAAACGTCTTTATGATATTCTTTGCTTTCAGCCAAAATCCATCTGACATCAGCAATATTATGCCTAGTTCCACACCCTCTTCTGGATCCAGCTGGCATTTCTGGAAGTTCCGTCAATACACTGCTGCAACTCTTTTTGAGCTATCTTCAGCAAGATTTTATTTGCCTATGATATTGATGATATTGTTTGACAATTTCCACATTCTGGTATATCGCCTTTCTTTGGAATGGGTAAAAATATAGATCCAAACAACAGTTTAGCTTAGCTAGTTTAGTTTAGCTTAACTAGTAACAAAATCCTCACAACAGGACCAATGATTAATATAAGAGAAAAGATTGAAGTTGTCAGGGATTTTATTTTACTTGGATCCACAAGCACCACTCATCAGTGCAGCAGTCAAGAAATCAGACTTTTTATCACACAGGGCAGATCTGCCATAAAAGACCTCTTTAAAGTGTTAAGAAGCAAAGATGTCACTTTGAAGACTAAGGTGCTCCTAACTAAAGCCATGGTATTTTCAATAGCCTCAAATGCATGTGAAAGCTGGACAATGAATAAGGAAGATGGAAGAATTGATGCATTTGAATTGTGATGTTGATGAAGAGTACTGAAATGTCATGGACTGCCAGAACAATGAACAAATCTTTCCTGGAAAAAGTGCAGCCTGAATGCTCCTTAGAAGTGGAAATGGCCTGACTTCGTCTTCTATTGTGAGAAGGAACCATTCCCTGGAGAAAGATATCATACTTGGTAAAGTAGAGGGTCAATGAAAAAGGAGAAGACCCTCAACAAGATAGATTGACACAGTGGCTGAAATAATGGGCTCAGGAATAGCAAGGATCGTGGGGCTGGGAAAGGACTGGGCAGTGTTTCATTCTGTTATACATATAGGGTCGCTATTAGTTGGAGTGACTTGATGGCAACTAAAAGCAACAGTGAAAAAAATCAGTAAAAATATTTAACATGTTTATTTGTATACTTTCCACGATAGAAACTTTAAAAAATAACTAACACTCTTTGTCAGAAATTGCACCTCTCTGGATATGTTTACCTGCTTGTAAAGTAGGAATAATAGCATGGCTCTCCATAACCTGTTTCAAAATCCTGAATGTTAAATAAATCAAGGTGAAAACATTTTGGAAAGAATATATCTATCCAGGTTTCTCTGTGTGCATGCCACTTTTCAAAAATGATGGAACTTCCTTTAAGTGTCTCAGTTTAGTTCATCCTCCTGGCTACTGTCACAAGACTCAATATTGTGATAACAGAGCTGCTATTGCAATTTATCCTCAAGGAAACTCTGTGTCTCCTACTTGAAAAAATTGTTTAACTGAGCAGAGTAGTCAAATAATATTTTACCATTTTATTGTTTCCATATTGAAAAGTCAGTTGTAAATCTAAGTAAGTCATTTGTAAGTAATCAATGCTTACTCTGACTGCTTTTAAGATCATTTCCTTGTTTTTAGTATTCTGTTATTCCCCTACATTGTGTCCAGATACAGATTTATTTTTTTAATTTATCATGCATGGTCTATATAGTGCTTTCTGAATCTTTATCATCATATATTTTGTTAGTTCTAGAGAAGTCTGTTTATTATTTCATGTCATAACTTCTAAAACTTCATCTAGCTTGATGTTACACTTTTTTATACTCATTTTTAACTTTCTTTTCATATTTTATGTTTCTATTTTTCTTCTTAGAATTCTGTGATGAATTCCTGGTAAATTATTGACATGTATTCCTGTACACTAATCTATTTTTTTTTTTTTTTTTTAGGAGCTCTGGTAGCATAGTGCCTAAGCCATCTGACTGCTAACCAGAAGGCTGGCAGTTCAAACCCACCAGCCACTCCTCAGAAGGAAGATGGGGCAATCTACTTCCCTAGTGATACTGCCTTGGAAACCCAAGGAGGGGTCGTTATGAGTCAGGTCTGACTTGATGGCACATAACAACAACAACAATCTATTTTTTATCCAATGTGTATTTCTAAATTGTCATATTTTTAAATGCTATTTCATATCTGCCTGGTAATTTCATATTCTTAAATACATAACATATTGTCATCACCTATCCATGCAAGGCTGATCTTCTTTTTCAATTTATTTTTCTTTTTGATTTCATTCTTTTCCTCTACTTCCATTCATCTCATACAGGAACATTTTAATGTATTTACTGTATATACTTTTATTTCATGTTGTTGTTATGTGCTGTTGAGTCAGGCCTGACTCATAGTGACTCCTCCTTGGGTTTCTGAGGCAATATCACTATGGAAGTAGATTGCCCAACCTTCCTTCCGAGGAGTGGCTAGTGGGTTTGAACTGCCAGCCTTCTGGTCAGCAATCAAATGCCTTAGGCACTATGCTACCAGAGCTCCTTAATATAAAAAACTGTTGTGTGTGTGTGTGCATGAATCATCATCAGCAGAACCAGCCCAAGGCTGATTACTTTGAGGCTGAGGTCAGATATACCACCATCCTTCAACCTTTTACCAAATCTGATGCCAACTGTCAATCCCATGACACACTCCACTTCTCTGCTGAGATTAATAATTTGCTGTAGTGGCCACACAGAATTCACAAATATCATGATTATGTGGTTTATTAGGGAAGTGTTGGTGTTGTTAGGTGTTGTTGAGTCGTCTCTGACTCATAGCAACCTTATACATATACTTATGTATTTGTTCTGTGCAGCAGAACAAAACAGTGGCCTTGTCCTGTGCCATCCTCATGATTCTTGCTATCCCTGAGCTCATCATTACAGTCATTGTGTCAATAAAACTTGTTGAGGGCCTACTCCTTTTTCATTGACCCTACACTTTACAAAGCAGGATATCCTTCTCCAGGGAACGGTTCCTTCTGACAACATGACCAAAGTAAGTTGAACAAAGTTTGGCCATTCTTGCTTCCAAGGAGCAGCTGTACTCTTCCAGGGTAGATTTGTTAGTTCTTTTAGCAGTCCACAGTACTTTCAGTGTTCTTTGCCAACACCAAAACTCAAAAGCATCAACTCTTTTTCAGTCTTCCTAATTCATTTTCCAACTCTCACATGCATAGGAGATGATTGAAAATACCATGGCTTGGGTTAGGTGCACCTTGTTCTTCAAGGAGACATCTTTGCTCTTCAGCATTTGAAAGAGGTCTTTTACAGCAGAATTGCCCAATGCAATGCATTGTCTGATGTCTTGACAATTGCTTCTATTGGTGTTGATTATATAACCAAGTAATATGAAGGCCTTGATAAGTTCAATGTTTTCTCTGTTTATCATGATGCAGTTTATCGCCCCAGTTGTGAGGATTTTTTGTTTTCTTTATTTTGAGGTGTAATCCATACTGCAGACTGTAATTTTTAATCTTCATCAGTGAATTCTTCAAGTCATGCCCACTTTCAGAGAGCAAAACTGTGTCATCTTTGCATCACAGGTTGTTAATGAGTCTTCCTTCAATCCTGATGCCACATTTATCTTCATATAATCCAGTTTTTTTGGATTATTTGCTCAGCATACAGAATGAATAAGTATGGTGAAAGGATACAGCCATGACACACTCCCTTCTTTATTTTAAACCACACAGTATTCCCTTGTTATGTTTGAATTACAGCTTCCTGGTCTATGTACAGATTCCTCAATTAAGTATTCTCGAATTCCTGTTCTTCTTAATGTTATCCATAATTTGTTATGATCCACACAATCAAGTGTTTTTGCATAGTCAATAAAACATAAGTCAACATCTTTCTGGTATTCTTTGTTTTCAGCTAAGATCTATCTGACATCAGCAGTGATATCCCTCATTCATACCCTGTTCTGAATCCAGCTTCCATCTTTGGAATTTGTCTGTCAATATACTGTTGCAGCCGTTTTTAAATTTTCTTCAGTAATGTTTTACTTGCATATGATATTAATGATATTGTTTGATAATTTCCACATTCTGTGGGATCACCTTTCTTTGGAATGGGTACAAATAGGGATCTCTCCCAGTCAGTTGACCAGGCAACTGTCTTCTAAATCTCTTGGGATAGCCAAGTAGCATCTTCAGTGCTGCATTTGTTTGTTGAAATATCTCAATGGGTATTCCATCAATTCCTGGAGCCTTTTTCTTCACCACTTCCTTCAGTGCAGTCTTGACTTCTTTCTTAAATGTCATTGGTTCTTGATCATATGCCACCTCCTGAAATGGATGAACATCAATCTATTCTTTTTGGTACAGTGACTCTGTGTATTCCTTCCATGTTCTTTTGATATTTCCTGCATCATTCAATATTTTGCCAGTAGAATCTTTCAATATTGCAACTTGAGGCTTATTTTTTTTTTTCAGTTCTTACAGCTTAAGAAATGCCAAGTGTGTTCTTCTCTTTGGGTTTTCTAACTCCCGGTCTTTGCACATTTCATTATAATAATTGACTTTGTCTTCTCAAGCTGCTCTTTGAAATCTTCTGCTCAGCTCTTTTATCTTGTCATTTCTTCCATTTGCTTTAGCTAGTCTCCATTCAAGGGTAAGTTTCAGAGTCTCCTCTGACATTCATTTTGGTCTTTTCTTTCTTTCCTGTCTTCTTATTGATCTCTTGCTTTCTTCATGGATTATGTTCTTGATGTCATCCTACAATTCCTCTGGTTTTTGGCCATTGGTGTACAATGTGTCAAATCTTTTCTTTAGATGGTCTCTAAATTCCAGAAGGGTATATTCAAGGTCATACTTTGCCTCTTGTGGATTTGTTTTAATTGTCTTCAGCTTCAGCTTGAACTTGCATATGAGCAGTTGATAGTCTGTTCCTGCCTTTTTTTGGCTGAAGATAATGAGCTTCTCCATTGCCTCTTTCCACAGATGTTGTCAATCCGATTCCTGTGTCCTTCATCTGGCAAAGTCCACATGTATAGCTGTCATTTGTGTTGTTGAAAAATGTATTTGCAATGAATAAGTCATTGGTCTTACAAAATTCTATCATGTGATGTCTAGCATCATTTCTATCACCAAGGTCATATTTTCCAACTATCAGGTGATTCTTCTTTGTTTCCAACTTCTGCATTCCAATCACCAATGATGATCAACTCATCTTGATTATTTGGTAAATTTCAGACTGCAGAAGTTGGTAAAAATCTTCAATTTCTTCATCTTTGGATTTGGTGTGAAACAGGAACTCTGGTGATGCAGTGCCTAGGGCATTTGACTGCTAAGCAGAGGGCTGGTGGTTCAATCCCACCAACCACTCCTTAGAAGGGTATGTAAATGTGAATAATAGTAGTATTACCTGGTCTTTCTTGCAGGCATATGGATATTATCCCATCATTGACAGCATTGTACTTCAGGACAGATCTTGATGGTTGTCTGTTTCAAAATGGCCAAAATCAGTCCTTTTCTGCTCACTAATCCTAGGATTTCAATCTTTATGTGTTCCATTTCATTTTTAACAACTTCCAATTTTCCTAGATTCATACTTCATACATTGCATGTTCTTATTATTAATGGATGTTTGCAGCTGTTTCTTCTCATTTTGAGTTGTGTCACATCAACAAATGGAGGTCACAAAACATTACTCCATCCATATCATTAAGGATGACTCTACTCTGAGTAAGCAACTCTTCCCCAGTATTATTTTGAGTGCCTCTTGACCTGAGGGGCTTATCTTTTGCCACTATATCAGACAATGTTTCAGGGCTATTCATAAAGTTTTCCAGTAATATATCAGGCAGTGTTTCAATACATTACATAACGTTTTCATTGGCCTATTCTTTGAGAAGTGGATGGACTCTTCCTTCTTTTCAGTCTTTCCTAGTCTGGAAGGTCCACTGAAACCTATCCATCATGGGTAACCTGGTTGGCATTTACAACACCAGTGACATATCCTCCAACCTCATAGCAACATGTAAGCCACCACAGGAAAACAAACTAACAGAGATGTTAGTCTCCCTTAGCTGTTCCAAACCACTTCACTCATTTGCTGGCCTTCCTTAAAGTTGCTACAAACCCCGTGCCTGGTTCTCCTTCCTTGCCTCTCTTAAAACAAGCTTCAAAAGTTTCTAGGGCCCACCTTCCCTTCCCAGCCACTCTTTAAAGCCACCTCCAAAAGACCCTGGTGCCCAGCTCTGCTTCTGGGCCACCCCTTAAGCAACTTCCAAAAACCCATAGTGCCTGGCTCCACTTCCAGGCTGCCCCTTAAAGCCATGTCTAAAAGCTTCCAGAAGTAACAGGTTACAATTCAGGTACATGAACACTCATGATATAATTCTTCAATCAGGACAGCTTCTTCTCAGCCATGCTACAGTGCAGGCACACTCTGTCTATTCTCATCCTCTGCCCTGCTCAGGTCAGTGTTACAAAGCTCTGTTAGCTTTGCAGATAGGTGCCCAAAGAAGCAGCAGAAGTTCTACTTCTCCAGCAAGTCTCTTGCCTGAAGAGACTAAGTTTTCTTGCTCCATGGGCTGGAAAGCCTTCAATTCTGTTTTATGTCAGTCTTTTGGTTCTATTGCCTCTGCTACTGCCATCTCTCTGCTGTCTTTCTGTGATCTCTCCTAGTGAAGGGATCTCAGATGCAAGAATGTGCTCCATTCCTGGCTCTTCTCTGTTTATAGCAGTGATATCTCCCTTTCTTCCTCTAGGATGGCTCATTTTAAGCCTAGTGGATGGCAAAACTAATTCATCCCCATGTTAGGTTTCCATGTAACTTATTTCCATGACCCAACCCCAAGGGTGCCATGTGCCTTATTTACCTTTTTAGCAAGCTATTTTATCCCTTTGGTGGGTCAAAAGCACTTACATCTGCATAGTCCCACCTAATCATCTGGTGGGAATCACAAAAAAATAGCTAGAAGAACCATGAACCATGTTAAGTAATTCACTGCACCACATGTTTGAATCCTTTGTAAATATTGTGCCAACTCATCTCATCTCATTGAGGATTTTCCTTGTTTTTGTTGTCCTTCTACTTTACCAATATGACTTTTTTTTTTTTTTTTTTTTTTTTTTAGTAATTACTCTTTCCTGATGGTGTGTCTAAAGTAAGTGAGTCAAAGTCTTGTCATTGTTATTTGTAAGGAGCATTCTGGTTATATTTCTGCTCAGACTGAATTGCTCATTCTTTTAGAAGTCCATGGTATAATCAATATACTTCAGTAACACTAAAATTTGAACACATCAATTCTTTGTCTTCATTACCCAATTTTTGCATGTATATGAGGTGATTAAAAAGAAAATATAAATGTGAACTCATATTTACTCAATCTTCATCTGAGGGACTCCTGAAGGTCTAAATTTGCTATTTAATTTTCTCTAGAGAGATTTTTATCTCATTGTTCCAGAAGCCAAGAGACACTAGTTACTGATCTGGATCTACTTTTTTCTTCTTCCAGAGTCCCTGTTTCATATGGAAGTCTCAGTTTTCGCTCATCCATCTGGCTGCTATTTCAAGCTCAGTATTATGAGCACAACGCATTGGCATTTGTCCTCAAGGAAATTCTGTTATCTCCCGGTTTTTCGTTATTCATTGCTCTTAGTTTTTAGCTTTAATTTAAACAAAGCCTTTTTTTTTTTTTTTTTTTTTTTTTGAGTGAGGCAAAAAGGAGTGGTCCTTAGAGACTTCCCCCAATTTATGAGATCCCATTCACACATCAAAATAATCTGCTATCCAAGATCTAATTATTTTGCAGGATTACCACTCTCCCACACCAGATTAGACAGTGCCCCATAATGCCAAAAGCAAAAGTCGTTATTTCCTTAAGTGTAACTATTTTAATTGGAGCTCAGAAGCAGACAATTGAAATATTCATATTCTGAAATCCATGACACATCATCATCACTTCCCCATGCAAGGCTGATCTTTTTAAAATATATTTTTCTACTTGATTTCATTCTTTTTCTACTTTCATCCATCTCATAAAGGATCATTTTAGTGCATTCACTATATTCTTTTATTTTATACATTCTTGTAAAGAAGTTTTTTTGTGTGCATGAATTAATTTAAATGGTAATATGCTATGTATTAAGGAGCTCTGGTAGCACAGTGCTTAAGGCACTTGACTGCTAAACAGAAGGCTGATGGTTCAAACCCACCAGCCACTCCTCAGAAGGAAGTTTGGGAAATCTGCTTCCATAGTGATACTGCCTTGGAAACCCAAGGAGGGGTTGCTATGAGTCGGGGCTAATTCGATGGCACACAACAACAACAACAACAACATGCTATGTATTTAATTTACTCTGACTTTTTTCCACTAAACTCGATCTTTTTAAGGTACACCCAGGTTGCCCTATATATGTTTAGTCTGCTGTTAGTAACTTTGTCCTACAACTGCATATTTATCTAGCTATCAATACATCCAATGATAAACATATTGCCTACAAATCCCCATTGTTGTGCTGTTAGGTGCCATCGAGTGGGGTCTGATTCATAGTGACCATATGTATAACAGAATGTAACACTGCTCAGTCCTGCACCAGTCTCACAAGCCTTGCTATACTTGAACCCATTGTTGAAACCACTTTGTCAATCCATCTTGTTGAGGATCTCACCATTTTTGCATGATATCCTACTCCAGGGAATGGTCCCTTCTGACAACATGACGAAAGTAGTGGAGATGAAGTCTGGCCATTCTTGCTTCCAAGGAGCATTCCAGCTGCAGTTCTTCCAGGATAGATTTGTTAGTGCTTCTGGTAGTCCATTGTTCTTCACCAACATCACAACTCGTAATCATCAAGTCTTCTTTGGTATTCCATATTCATTGTCCAGCTTTTATGTTTATATGAGGCAATTGAAAACATCATGGCTTCAAAGAGACATCTTGCTCTTCAGCACTGTAAAGAGTTCTGTGTTTTGCAGCAGATTTTCCCAGTGTAATACATTGTCTGATTTCTTGACTGCTGCTTCCATAGGTGTTGACTGTGGAACGAAGTAATATGAAATCTTTGACTGTGTGGTTCATAAGAAATCATGGATAACATTGAGAAGAATGGGAATTCCAGACATTTAATTGTGCTCCTGAGGAACATGTATATAGACCAGGAGGCTGTTGTTGAACTGAACAAGGGGATATTTCGTGGTTTAAAATCAGGAAATGTGTGTATCAGGGTTGTATTCTTTCACTACACTTATTCAATATATGTGCTGAGCAAATAATCTAAGAAGCCCAATTATATGAAGAAGAACATGGCATCAGGATTGGAGGAAGGCTCATTAACAACTGTGATATGTAGATGACACAACCTTGAATGCTGAAGGTAATTATGACTTGAAGCACTTATTAATGAAGATTAAAGACTGACATTCTGCAGTATGACTTACATCTCAACATAAAGACAATGAAAATCCTCACAACTGGACCAATAAGCATCACCACATCACAAATCCCCAAAGACATCATTATTTTAGAAATGTGAAAATAGATCATATGAAAGGTAAATTCTTACCTAAGGTAAATTACTAAGATTTCTGTCCCCTTCTTCCCCCGCCCCCTTTTTTTAAGCTTATGTGGCTTAGCTCTTAATCCAGTAATAATTCTACTATATCTTCTTATCTATCCATGCTTCCATGTTTGCAACTAATAGCCCACCTATGCACAGTTGATCTTTGACAAAGGGTCAAAATCCATTTAATGGGTTAGAGATGGTCTCTTTAACAAATGGTGCTGGCAATACTGGATATCCATTTGAATAAAAATGAAAATAATCCATACCTCATACCACACACAAATACTACTCAAGATGGATCAAAGAAATGTAAAACCTAAAACTATAAAGTTCATGAAAGAAAAAATCAGGGCAAACTTAGGGGTCTAATTTATAGCCTAAATAGATGACCAAACATAACCAATAATACACAAACAGCAGAAGATAAAACTAGATGGCTGGGACCTTCCAAAACTTAAATTCTTATGTGCATCAAAAGACTCCTCCAAAAGAGAACACACAGATTTTTTGGGAAAAAAAAAAAAAAATTGGCAACGACATAGTGCTGGAAGACAAGCCCTTCAGGTTCGAAGGCATTGAAAATATGACTGGGGAAGGGCTGTCTCCTCAAAGTAGAATCAACCTTAATGATATGGATGTAGTAAAGCTTTCAGGACTTTCATTTGTTGACAGGGCATGACTCAAAATGGGAAGAAAAAGCTGCAAACATTCATTAATAATCAGAATACAGAATGTGTGAAGTATAAATCTAGGAAAATTGGAAGTTGTCAACTATGAAATAGAACTGATAGAGATCAATATCCTAGGCATTGGATATTGTAAGTAAGCTGAAATGGACTGGTATTGGCCATTTCAAATCAGACGATCATATGATCTACTATGCTGGGAATGACAAATTGAAGAGAATTGGCACTGAATTCATCATCAAAAAGAACATTTCAAGTTCTATGCTGAAGTAGGTAATATGCGTGCAACTACAAGGAAGACCAGTTAATATGACTATTATTCAAAGTTACACACCAACCACTAAAGCCAAAGATGAAGAAATTGAAGATTTTTACCAACATCTGCAATCTGAAATTGAACAAACATTCAATCAATATGTATTGATTATTGCTAGTGATCAGAATATGAAGGTTGGAAACAAAGAAAAATCACTGATAGTTGGAAAATATGGCTGTAATGATACAAATGGAGCTCTGGAGGTATAGCGGATAAGGCACTTGACTGCTAACTGGAAGGTCAGTGGTTCAAATCCACCAGTTGCTTCATGGATGGAAGATGGGGCAATCTACTTCCACACAGATTTATAGTCTCAGAACCCAATGGAGTTCTCTATGAGTTGGAAATGACTTGATGGCAGTGAGCTTGATTTTTTTCTGTGTTTGTTTGTCTTAATGATAGAAATGTGGCTGGAGAATGCATGATAGAGTTTTGCAAGACCAATAATTTATTCATTGCAAATGTCTTTTTTCAACAACACAAATGGCAGATTTACACATGGATCTTGCCAGATGGAATGCATAGGGAATCAACTCGACTACATCTGTGGAAATATCATCAGTCAAAATAATGCCAGGAACTCACTGCGGAACAGACTATCAATTGCTCATATACAAGTTCAAGTTGAAGCTGAAGAAAATTCAAACAAGACCATGAAAGCCAAAATATGACCTTGTTTATATTCTACTTGAATTTAGAGACCATCTGAAGAATAGATTTGATGCACTGAACACCAACGACCAAAGACCAGACGAACTGTGGAATGAAATTAAGAACATCATACATGAAGAAAGCAAAAGGTCATTAAAAAGATAGAAAAGGAAGAAAAGACCAAAACAGATGTCCAAGTGACTCTGAAACCTGCTCTTGAACATAGATTAGCTAAAACAAATGGAATAAATGATGAAATAAAAGAAAAAACAGAAGATTTCCAAGGGCAGTTCAAGAAGACAAAATGCTTTCATGAAATGTGCAAAGACCTGGAGTTTGAAAACCAAAAGGGAAGAACAAGCTTGGCATTTCTCAAGCTGAAAGAACTGAAGAAATAATTCAAGCCTCAAGTTGCAATATACATGTATATCATTCCTAAGTTTTGGGTTTTTTTTTTTAAGTAAGTTAAATATCTAGCCTGACATCCTTTAAACTTCACACTGTTATCCAGGTGTTATCTGACATTGCAACGTCCACATCTAATAGACAGTTAAATTTAACATGTTCAAAAATAAACTTTCTCCCTATAAATACTTCTTCTGTAATTTCCATATTAATTAAGGGAAACTAGATTGGGGTTTATCAGGCCAAAACAAAATCCAGAGTCTCCTTTACTCTCATTTGTTTTTCTCACATCCTTTTTCCATTTATTATAAATATATTATCCTCATAAAACTATGTTAAAAATGTTTGTAAAACTCATTTGAATTCCAGGGATCTATGAATAGTCTCTGTTTGCCAAGGATGACAGGGACATACGGGAGGCTGACCACAGGAAAGGAGACAGGTGGTGAGTGTATAAGTGCTGTCAACGAGCGAATAGAGGAGCACAGCACAGTACCCTGCTTACATAGATAACATACAAAGAAAACAAAAATCATGGGCAAGACACTCCAACATACAATCACCAATTAAATATAAACACAAAGATGTCACAATGCCTCAGAGGCAATGGAGCATCGCAGTGCACACTAAGAAGTATGATACCACAGGAGAAACAAGAGACTAGGATACAGACCCAAAACACATCCCTGAGGAAGAAGCAGCATTGGAACTCTTTGATAACGAATTCAAAAGAATTGTATCTAGGTATCTTCAATGAATTGAGAGGCAGATCAAGGAAAACACTGACAAAATTGAGAAAAACCCTACAATAATTTCAAAATACAATATAAGAACAAAATGACAAAATAAATGAAAAATTAGAAATGATACAAAATCTACAAATAGAAATCCAGAAGATTAATACTAAATTTTCAGAAACAGATAAGACATCTAATAGGTAAAGGAGTAGAATTGAATCAATGGAACACAGAATTAATGAGATTGAAGGCAAATACTTCAATACTTCTTTGGAAAGTGATCAATCAGAAAAAAATATCAAAACAAAATGAAGAAAGCCTAAGGTTCATGGGGATACCATCAAAAGGAATACCTACATGTAATTGGAATTCTAGAACAGGAAGAGACAAATACAACCACAGAGAAAAATTGTCGAAAATTTGTTGGAAGAGAATTTTCCTGGTATGATGAAAGATCCGAATATATCTATTTAAGAAGTCCAACAAACCCCAAGCAGGATAGACCCCGGGAGAAAATCACCAAGACATATCATCATCAAACTCCTAAAACCAAGACAAAGAAAGGCAAAACAAAGAAAGTGCAGGAAAAACAAAAATTTATCTACAAGGGGAAACCAATAAGACTAAGGTCAGATTTTTTGGCAGAAACCATGCAGGTAGGAAGACAATGGGATGGTATATATAAAACCCTGAAAGAGAAAAATTTCCAACGAAGAATTATGTACCCAGCAAAATTGTCCCTCAAATGTGACAGTGAAATTAGGACATTTCCAGATAAGCAGAAATTAAGGGAATTTGTTAAAACCAGAGCAACCTTACAAGAGATGCTAAAGGGAGTCCTTTGGACAGAGAAGCAACAACAGCAAGCAACAATTGACCATTAACATACATGATGACATAACCCAGAAACCAACCCAGTTATGTTGTTGTTGTTATGTGCTGTCGAGTTGGACCCGACTCATAGTGACCCCTCCTTGGGTTTCCAAGGCAGTATCGCTATGAAAGTAGATTGCCCAACCTTCCTTCTGAGGAGTGGCTGGTGGGTTTGAACTGACAGCCTTCTGGTTAGAAGTCAAGTGCCTTAGGCACTATGCTACCAGATCTCCTAACCCAGATATAGAAGTATCCAAAATAAATAAGCCTACAAGATTGTAAACAGGGAACCAGAGACATCAATTGACAAATGAGGACAACTACAAACCAATAAGAAGGAAAAACTGTGTAATTACAGAACTTCTAAATGGTCAGGAAGTCAACAGACTGTTCTAAACTTGGGAAGAAAACTATAAATCACAGGGTAATCTCAAAGAAAAATGAAAACCTTCACATCAAAGAAAAAAAAGGAGCAGCACAAATATTTAGCAAATACTAAGACAATAGCAACTGTGATAGTTGGAGCTGTGTGTCAACTTGGCTGGACCACAATTCTGTGTGGTTTAAGCAATTGTGATGTGGGCTATTCCCACGATGGTTTCGGATGTGTATGTTTTGAGCAGCCAATCCATTGAAAGGGAGTTTCCTTAGGCTATGGCCTGCTTCCAATATATACATTGACATCCTGGGAAAAGAGACACTCTTCTGTGGATTGGGATCATGTTGTGCTGCCTACTACTGACCGTGAGTGAACAATCCCCTATTTGGCCTAGAGATCTTGGATTCATCATTCATTGGAGTCAACAGCTGGTATACTGCCTGCCAACCTTGAGCTCGTCAGCCCCTGCACCTGCATGAGTCAGGAAAACCTTCCAGCTTGATGCTTGATCCAAGAATCTGGGACTTGCCAGCTTCTATAATTATGTGAGCCATTTTCCTAAGATAAATTTCTCTTTCTCCGTATGTGTATATAACCTTTACTGGTTTTGCTTCTCTACAGAACCCAGCCTAACAGCAATGAAGGAAGTGATAACATGATTCATAAACAAAACAAGCTCAGCATAGAAAATGATAAAGAACAAAGGAATCAACACCACAAAAAAAAAAAACCACATAACAAAAATGGCAGCAACACATTTATATTTGCCGATAATTACATATCTGGCAAAAGACTTATCTCTAAGATTATAGAAAACTCCAATGCCTCAGCATCAAAAGAATTAACAATCCATTTGAAAAATGGGCAGAAAACATGAATAGACACTTCACCATGAAGGATGTTCAGGTGGCCAGCAAATACATGAAGAGATGCTCATGATCATTGGCCATCAGATAGATGCAAATCAAAACAACAATGAGCTATCACCTCACCCCAGCACTGATGGCAAGGTTCAACAAGACAGAACATAACAAATGCTGGCAGGGATGTGGAGAGAATGGGACTCTCATATACTGTTGGTGGGACTGTGAAGGGATACAACCACTGTGGGAAGCAGTATGGCAATTCCTTAGAAAGCCAGAATTGAAGAAACTATTTGACCCAGCAATCCATTACTAGGTATATATCCTAGAGAGGTGAGAGCCAGGACAGGAACAGATACATGCACACCCATGTTCATACCAGCAATATTTACAATAGCAAAAAGATGAAAACAACCTACGTGCCCATCAATGGAAGAGTGGATGACCAAACATGCACACAATGGAATGCTATGCAGCACTAAAGAATAATGTAGAGTCTGCAAAACACTGCATAACATGGATGAACTTGGAGGACATTATGCTGAGTGAAATGAGCCAATTACAGACGGACAAATATAGTATTAGTCCATTGTTGTGGAGGATCAAGGAAAGGTTTATATGTGGAGGGAAACTTTCTTTGTTGGTTTCTAGAAGTGGGAGGGAAGGGGAGGAGAGGGAACACTCCAAAAAAACAAATAAACAAAAAAAAAATGCATTGACCCATGTCACTTTAGTTTTGTGTATTTCACTGTATATGTATAAAAAAAAATGTGAAGTTAAATCACTTAATTTCTCTCCTCAAAACTCTCAATGGCTCCCCATAAAACTCATAATAAAAGCAAAAGTGTTGTAGTAGCATGGATAATCACATATCCCACTATTGTTCTTGTTATTAGGTACTGTTGAGTCATTTCCAACTCATAGCCACCTATGTACAACAGAATGAAACACTGCCTAGTCATGCACCATCCTCATAATTCTTGCCATGTTTTTTGAGGCCATCATTGCAGTCACTGTGTGAATCCATCTTGTTGAGGTTCTTCACCTTTTTCACTGACCCTCTACATTACCAAGCATGATATCTTTCTTCAGGGAATGGTTCCTTGTGACCAACAACATGACCAAAATATGATAGACAAAGTCTAGCATTCTCAGTTCTTGGAAGCATTCTGGCTGTACTTCCTCCAAGACAGATTTGTTCATTTTTCTGGTACACGGTACATTCAATATTCTGCACCAACACCACAATTCAAATGCATCAATTCTTCCTCATTCTTCCTTATTCAGTGTCTAGTTCTCACATGCATAGCTCTCACATACTGAAAATACTATGGCTTGGGTCAGGTTCACCTTAGTCTTCAGAGTGACATCTTTGTTCTTAAACACTTTGAAGAAATACTTTTTCAACATTATTTCCCCAATGCAATACATCATCTGATTTTCTTGACTGTTGCTTCCATGGGCATCAATTTGTGGATCCAAGTAAAATGAAATCCTCGACAACCTCATTTTTTTCTCCATTTATCATGATGTAGCTTATTGATCCAGTTGTGAGGATTTTTGTTTTCTTTATATTGAGGTGTAATCCATATTGAAGACTGTAGTCTGTGTAATTGCTTGAAGCCTTCTTCACTTCCAGCAAGGAAGATTATGTCATCTGTGTATCACAGGTTGTTAATTAGTCTTCCAGTCCTGATGCTGCATTCTTCTTCATACAGACCAGCTTCTCGATTATTTGCTCAGCCTACAGATTGAGTAAGTATGGTGAAAGGATGTAACCCAAACACACACCTTTCCTGATTTTAAACCACACAGTATCCCCTTGTGTTTGAATGACACAGGTTAGTGTCATTCTTAGTCTATGTACAAGTTCTCTATGAGCACAATTAAGTGTTCTGTAATTCCCATTCTTCACAATAATTTGGTATGACTCACACAGTCAAATGCCTCTTCACAGTCAATAAAACACAGGTAAATATATTGTGTCTCTGGTTATAGTCTCTTTATTTATTTATTTATGTTTTCATGATCTACACTGGTGCTGAAATCAATGGATGTGGTTCTTCATTGAGACTTTTGTATCCAATTCTTCCATGGTTTGAATGCTTTTCCCTAAATATCTACATGATTCACTTCCAGATTTCTTACCAGGTTTTTTTTTTTTTTTTTAATAAAATTGCCTTCTTACTGAAGTTTATTTAAGATTGCATTCCCCATACCTAATCTTTGTTTCTCTCTATTTGTAACCCTTCTTTTAAATTTCTTCTTTTTATTTGTCACCTTTTTAGTATGTGACTTATTTTGTTTGGCTTTGGTTCTCCCTAAGTTCACTGCTTTTATAAAAGTCCTTTTTAGGATACATCATGTGAGTCAATCTGAAGCCAGAGTTCTAGTAGCCTCCAGGAAAATCTTTAACCAGAAACCTTTTAGTGTCAGCAATACTAACAGGACTTTTGGAATTCTAAACACTCCTTAGGGCTTTTATCTGCCCTCCAGTCTCAGCAGGTATCAAGGAACTTCCTCCGAACTCAGCACGCATCACAAAAGCCATCCAGAT
>NW_006921902.1:4102308-4104503 GCF_000298275.1 Orycteropus afer afer | reverse complement strand
GGGGTCTTTTGCTCAAGCCACTGATCTGGTAAGGGCAGAGACCCTAACTTAAGTTAGCTAATAAACCCTCCTATTGCTTTTGCATTGTCGTGTGTTGGCATATTTCTCTCGCCGAGGAACTCCTTCATAACCTGGGCACAACAATCACAATTCTACTATGCTATTTGATTACTTTGTCTTATTTTCTTTCTTCCCCAGAATAATAATCCTCAATAGGAAAGAAATGTTTCTTGTTTGGTAAACTGCTGAATAAGCAGTGCTAAAAAAGTGCTAAAATTACTCAGATTTGTGTGTGTGTGTGTGTGTGTGTGTGTGAGAGAGAGACTGATTGTAATCACATAGAATATCTTTCTGTCCTTCCATATTAATATAGAAAAAATCATCAGTAGAAACTTGCAGGTTTCAGCTGATATATTTAAAGGTGAGTTGTCATCGGCCTCAGCAGGGTTACTGGGTTCTTTTAATTTCTCCTAGAGTGAAGACTCACTCTCTGTAAAAATAAAATTAAAAGACTTATTGAAAATCTAGAGATAGTCAAGACTGTGAAAATGTCCAGATTGCAGAGGGAAGATGGGCACTGCACTGGAAAAGAAAGAAGCCAACATTTTTATACAGTTGAAGCAGGATCTAAATCTTCAAAATTATGATGGGCTGAAAGACAACCAGGGAATATGAAGGTGAGATATATGAGACTAAGGATTTAATGGGAACTGGTGAATCAATATAGGTGAGATTACATGATTGGTTAAGGGTATATAATTGCAAGCATATGAGCTCTTCAGTTAATTACAGGTTGGTCACAGGAAAATGGCAGGATAGTTTTTTCTGGGAATCTGCTATTAAAATTGCTTTCTCAAGCATGTTTGCCCCTGGGGGTCCATTGTATAGAAGATTTATTGATAAAATTGTGTGTCAAGACCCTCAGGCAAAGGCTTTTGTCACCTGCATCAGCTGACCATAGAGAATAGGCCTCCGGGGAATAGCCTGTGAAATCCTGAACCTTCCAGTCCATAGAAAAAAAGAAGAAAAAATTTTCTTTTAGGTAAATGGTTTAGGTCAGTACAAAGGTTAGAGGAGCTTCTGTTAGAAAATGAAGTTTAAAAACTGAACATGGATTCAAGACATGTCAAGATTGAAGATGGCGGTAAGGCTTCACTTTCAGGCTGCCCTGTTTATGTACATTACATGCATCATGTCACTCTGAGTTTAGACTTAGATATTTTCCATCCTTTTAATCAAGAATTCAAACAAAATTCCTTGATCACATTTGGAGAGTGTATTTTCTTCCACATAGGCTCTTTCTTTTCAATTACCGTTTAGATGGCCACTTGCCTATTGAAAGTCTTTAAGACTCCAAATACTATTGTCTCTGATGGGCCAGGCACTATATGCTGCCTTCAGCAAAGGAGTATAAAAAGTCTAGGGATTCTCTCTCTACTCAATGTAATTGTATTCCACTGTCTTGGGATACATTGTCTACATCTCATGCAGTCATCTGCTTCTGGCCATCAGGCTGAGTGAACAAAAGCTTAAGCCTGTATGTGATAAGGATAATCTATGCAGGAGCTGCAGTCTTCTTTAACTGGGAGAGGTGAATCTAAGTCTTAACCCCCTTTAATTTAAAGTCACAGGCATTAGTTAAAAGAACTAAGTAAGACCCTTTCCATAGGCTCTAGAAAGTCTTTCAGTTGATGTCTTTTCCAGTACATGTAATCTCCAGATTGTATTTGTCCTCAAAAGGTTTACTTTTGTCAAAGACCTTCTTTACTAAGGAGTTATGGGTTTTAGAATAATGAATTAAACCTCGAGAGTATTTTAAAAGACTAGTTTGGATTAAATTAAAATCTGCTATAGCTTGCACATAAGAGAGGGTTAAGGGTCTTCCAGTGACAATTTTATTAGGTATTAACTTGTGTGATCCAAAGGAATGGACTTTAAATTTAACAACAGAAGAGGAAGTACATGTGCATTGTCAATGAAGGCAAACATGGGTATATGGGTGGATAGATGGGTGGACAGGCTGAACGAGTAGGTATGTCTATCAAGCAGGGAGTGTACCCAAGAACATGTATAGAGTTGGCAGACAGTGGTCCTATAAGTTTATGTGTATGATCTGAATTCCCAGGTGTATAGTAGAGCTGACAAGGGGCAAGGTTGTAGTCACTGCTTCATCACAGCCAGCTACCCAGAAGGAC
>NW_006921902.1:4100016-4101908 GCF_000298275.1 Orycteropus afer afer | reverse complement strand
TTGCTGGTCCAATACAGTATGGTGGAACCACTGAGACTGTGGCCTCTAGCTGCCCTTCAGGTCTGGAATTGAACACACACCTGTGGCTTCCAGACAAACAAAAAACAGGCATATGAGTTGAACACTTACCTGAGGTAGATACACTCCTTGGAGAGAATAATAATGTGAGAAAGAAGGGCTGCTTATGCACAGGGAGACAGCTCAAGCGGCAGGAATGCATGGAGGGATGTACACAGGGAAGAGGTAACTATAGGGAGGAAGTGGGAGGGGAGCTGTTGCATTGTGGTAAATTGTGGTCAGTATCATGAGACAAAGTGTGTGTGAACTGCTGTATGGAAAGCAAATTTGCTCTGTAAATTTTCACCCAAATCACATTTAAAAAAAAAAAAAGAAGAAGAAGAGGAAGTACTTGGATCCCTGTGTTCTGGTTACCTAGTGCTGCTCTGACAAGAATATATACCACAAATGGGGTGGCCTTAACAAACAGGAGTTTATTCTTACAATTTGGAGGCTTTAAGTCTGAGTTCAAAGTGCCAGGCTCTAGGGGCTGGATGAAAGCCTTCAGCCTTGGGCTCTGCCCCCAGATCCTGGCCCACTGAAGCTAGAGTCTTTTCTTCACCCAGACAGCTACTGGCTGTTGAGGCTGCCAAGTCCAAGGTTGACAAAATAAAAAGGTACAGCCCTGATATTACCAAATCACATGGAAGGCCATTGATTCAAGTGCATTGTCAGTCCCAAGGTTGGCAGAGCATGGAAGGCTGCTGAACAATGAACAACACAGCTACATGCAGGGTTCAAGGTGCCATAAGCCAGAGGCCATTCCCAATGCTTCTCCTTATATACAGGAAGCAGACCACATCCCAAAGGCAGCACTCAGCTGCTTGTGGTAGATCCCACCAGGGAGTTGATTGTCAGTCTCATCATGGGGAATAACTACCACCAGCTGCCCAGCCACTCAACCAGACCCAGCCAAGCTGACACAAAAATATAACCACCACACGCAGGTAAGTATAAATCCAGTCAAGGTGATAAAAGGTATTCAGATAAGTCTAAATAATCATGCTGTGGGAAATTACTATCATTGAGTAGGTATTATCATTGAGTAGGAGGTCACAATATAGCTGAATTTTAAAAATTACTGTGTGCAATCTGGTTTTAGAGTCTGCTAAGAAAAGGCACTCATAAGAGGAAAACATCCACCACTTGTCAGTCAGTTTATCATAACGTGGTGGCTTGCATGTTGCTGCGAGGCTGGAGGCTATGCCACTGGTATTTCAAATACCAGCAGAGTCACCACGGTGAACAGGTTTCAGCAGAGCTTCTAGACTAAGACAGACTTGGAAGAAGGAAGAGACCATCCACTTCTCAAATAATTGGCCAGTGAAAACCTTATGAATAGCAGTGGAACACTGTCTGAAATATTACTAGAAAACATTATGAATGGCCCTGAAATGTTGTCTGACAAAATGCCAGAAGATGAGCCTCTCGTGTTGGAAGGTACTCAAAATGGGACTGGAAAAGTGTTGCCTCCTCAGAGTAGAGTCAGCCTTAATGATGTGGATGGAGTAAACCTTTCAGCACTTCCATTTGCTGATGTGACATGACTCAAAATGAGAAGAAATAGCTTCAAACATCCACTAATAATCAGAACATGGAATGTATGAAGTATGAATCAAGGAAAATTTGAAGTTGGCAAAAATGAAATGGAATGATAAACATGAATGTTGTTGTTGTTGTTAAGTGCCGTCGAGTCATTTCCGACTCATAGCGACCCCATGCACAGCAGAATGAAACACTGCCTGATCCCGCGCCAGCCCCACAATCCCTGCTATACTTGAGCCCATCATCGCAGCCACCGTATCAATCCATCTCGTTGAAGGCCTCCCCCTCCT
>NW_006921902.1:4091997-4096250 GCF_000298275.1 Orycteropus afer afer | reverse complement strand
AGGCCTGAGTTTCCTCTCCTCACCTAATCCCTTCAGCTGATTGCTCTTCTCTCTGGCTTCCTGGCTTTTAATCCCCTTTCTCCTGCTCTTCCCACCTGCTACTTTGTGCGTCTCTGAGTTGTCTCTCCTCACCTGTAACCCTAGGCATTAGTGAGCTGAAATGGACTGGTTTTGGCCATTTTGAATCAGACAAACATATGATCTACTATTTTGGGAATGACAAATTGAAGAGGACAGGTGTAGCATTCATCATCACAAAGAATGTTTTAAGATCTATCCCAAAGTACAATGCTGTCAGTGATGGGATAATATCCATATGCCTACAAGGAGGACTGGTTAATACTACTATTATTCACATTAACACACCACCCACCAAAACCAAAGAAGAGGAAATGGAAGCTTTTTACCAACTTCTGCAGTCTGAAACTGAATGAATATGCAATCAAGATGTGTTGATTATTACTGGTGATGGGAATGCAAAAGTTGGAAACAAAGAACAATCACTGGTAATTGGAAAATGTCGCCTTGGTGATAGAAATGATCCTGGAGATTGCACAATAGAATTTTGCAAAATCAACAACTTATTCATTGCAAATACCTTTTTACAACAACATAAATGGCAGTTTTACGCATATACTTCATGAGACGGATTACACAGGAATCAGATCAACTACATATGTGGATAGAGGTGATGGAGAAGCTCAATATTTCCAGCCAAAAAAAAGGTCAGGAGCTGAGTGTGGAACAGACCACCAATTGCTCATATGCAGGTTCAAGTTGAAGCTGAAGACAAAACAGGTCCACAAGAGCCAAAATATGACATTGATTACATCCTGCCTGAATTTAGAGACTGTCTAAAGAATGGATTTGATGCATTGAACACCAGTCACTGAAAACCAGAGGAATTGTAGGATGACATCAAGAACATCATTTCTGAAGGAAGCAAAAGTTCATTGAAACACAAGAACAGAAAAGACCAAAATGGGTGTCAGAAGAGACTCAGAAACTTGTTCTTAAACATAGAGTAGCTAAAGAAATGGAAGAAATGACAAGATAAAAGAGCTGAACAGAAGATTTCAAAGAGCAGTTTGAGAAAACAAGGACAATTATTATAATGAAATGTGCAAAGATTTGAAGCTAGAAAACCAAAAGGGAAGAACATACTTGGCATTTCTCAAGTAGAAAGAACTGAAGAAAAAATTCAAGCCTCTAGTTGCACTAGTAAACGATTCTATGGGAAAAATAATGAATGATGCAGGAAGCATCAAAAGAATATGGGAGATATACACAGAGTCACTGCACCAAAAATAGTTGGTTCATTCATTTCCATATCAAATCCAAATGCATTGCCATGGAGTCAGATCCAACCCATAGCGACCCCTCCATGTGTTTCTGAGGCAGTATCACTACAGAAGTAGCTTGCTCAATCTTCATTCTGAGAAGTGGCTGGTGGATTTGAACATCCAGCCTTCTGGTTAGCAGTCAGATGTTTTAGCCACTATGCTTCCAGAGCTCCATTTCAGGATGTGGCATATGTAAGCAACTGGAATACTCGAAGGAGGTCCAACCTGACTTTTGAATGTAGCAATTCTCATATTACCCAAGTGTGTTAGGCTGGGTTCTCTGGAGAAGCAAAACCAGTAAAGCTTATATATATGTATATATATATATATATATATATATATATATATATATATATATATATATATAGAGAGAGAGAGAGAGAGAGAGAGAGAGAGAGAGAGAGAGAAATTTATTAATTTATTTTAGGAAAATGGCTCCCACACATATACAAGCTAGCAAGTCCCAAGTTCTTAGATCAAACGTCAAACTGGAGGCTTTTCCTGACTCATGCAACTGCAGGGGCTGATGAGCTCAAGGTTGGCAGACAGTATATTGACTGTTGACTCCAATAGATGACGAGTCCAAGATCACCAAGCCAAATGATGGATTGTTCACTCATGGACAGTTGTAGGCAGCACAAGAAGATCCAGATCCCTGAAGAGTCTGTCTTTTTCCCAGGATGCCCATATATGTATATGTATCTGCTGTCAGAAAAGGCAGTTTTTAAATTCAACATGGATTCCAGAGTGTCAAGACTTAAGATGGAATTAAGGCATTGTTTTTAGACTGCCTATTTATACATATTATGTATCTCTGATTTCGTTTTTTTTTTTACACATTCATACAAAACTACACTAAAATGACTTCACACTATGAAGTTGGTCATATATCTAAACTCTGTGATCTCTATTCCTTAATTTCCTTATGTTTTACAAGTGAGTTGTGGGTCAAAGTGTCAATTTTACAAGAAAATTGAAGAAAAACACTATCCAGAATTATCACTGGGATAGGTAAAATCTCAGGCCAACCACATGATACATTGCCCTCTCTGCTCTTGATGTAAGTTTTTCTCATGTGTAATAACAGTAGCTTTAGAAAATCAATACTTTGTTAATAAAATATGATCATTATAATAAATTCCATTAGTTCATAAAATATTAAGAAGAATGTAAATGTCAAACTGATATAGCCATCATTAACATTTTGGTGACCATCCATATATGCATTTCTTTTTATAATGTAAACTCTACATATCATTTTAATAAATGGGATAAAATTTATATTTTTAATGTGGATTTTTTAAGTGACATTTTCATGTGCCCCACACACATACATAGTCTTGTCCATGTCCATGTTTATATGGACAAGTAGAAATATAATGATGTGCCCAGTTTTGGTTGTCTCTGTATTTATCCTTCTTTGACTTCTATGACTCTCTTGGATCTGTAAGTTTTCTTAAAAAAAACATATATTTTGGATATTTTTTGGCCATTATTTTTTCAAAAATATTTTTGTACCTTATTGTCTTTCCTTTTGGCCTATTTCCAACTATATTTATGTTAAATCGCTAAATCCCACAGGATTTAGCATAGATGCAAACTTTTTTTTTCTTTTGATCTTTAGACTCAAGCATTTTAATTTATCTGTCTTCATTTATTGACCTGTGCTTTTTCAGTCTTCAATCTAATGTTAAGCCCATCCAGTGCTTCTCCTCCTCCCCTAGGACATAGTATTTTTCATGGATCCAAGCCAACTTTATAACAATTAACAACAATGTGATAGTTAAGTTGTATGTCAACTTGGCTAAGCTATGATTCTCAGTGGTTTGGCAGATATTATGTAGTTATTCTCCATTTTTTGATTTGATGTGGGCAACCAATCAGTTGAAAAAGGGGTTTCCTTGGGGGTGTGGCCTGCATCCAATATATAGGGATGTTCTGGCAAAACCTACTCTCTCTTAATCCTGCATTTGACCCTACATTTTCCTTCTCATGCTCTGCCTGAGACATGTGCCAGTAACCTGTAGCCTGATCTGTAGATTTTGGATTCACTAGTTCTTACAACCCTTTGAGTCAGCAGTTTGTTGCCTGACCTGTAGATTTTGGATTTCTCAGCCCCTGCTACCATGTGAAGGAGCTTTGAATGCATAGTGCCTAGGAAATTTGACTGCTAACCAGAAGACTGGGAGTTCAAACCCAACAGCCACTTCACAGAAGGAAGTCTGAGGAATCTGCTTCCCTAATGATTTACCACCTTGGAAAACCAAAGGGGTCACTATGAGTAGGAATTGACTCGATGGCAGTAAGTTGAGTTTGCTACTGTGTGAGTAAGGAGAAGCTTCCAGCTTGCCACTGACCCATGGATTTGGGACTTGATAGCCTCCAAAATTGTGTGAGACATTTCCTTATAATGAATTTCTCTTTATATATTTATGATGGAACACTGGTGGCTCTGATTAAGGCATTTGGCTACTAATCAAAAGGTCAGTAATTGGAACCCACGAACTATTCTGCAAGAGAAAGATGAAGGAGTCTGCTTTGGTAAACATTTACAGCCTTGGGAACCATATGGTGGCAGTTCTGCTCTGTCCTATAGTGTTGCTATGAGACAGAATCAACTTGATGGCAGTGGCTTTGGTTGTATTCTAGTTCCATAATTTTTATTTTATCAAATGCCTTTTTGGTACCAATTTACATGATCATATTATTTTTTCCTTTGTTTTATTTATGTGGTTGATTGCATTGATTGATTTTCTAATACTGAACTACCCTTATAACACTGTTACAAATCTCACTTGACCAAGGCATACAAGATCCAGATATGATGTTACATGAGTATATATAGTATATGTTACATGAGTATATATAGTATATGTATGTGTGTGTGAGTGTGTATATATATATATATAT
>NW_006921902.1:4083380-4091382 GCF_000298275.1 Orycteropus afer afer | reverse complement strand
AATAACAAAAAGATACCTCACCATATGGAGTTGGATCCAACTCATAGCGACCCCTTCTTGGGTTTCCTAGGCAGTATCACTATGGATGTAGATTGCCCAATCTTCCTTCTGAGGAGTGGCTAGTGGGTTTCATCTACCAGCCTTCTGGTTAGTAGTCAAATGCTTTAGGCACTATGCCTCCAGACCCTTTCAAGAAACCAACTTCTGTTTTTGTTGACGGTGATAGTTGGAACTGTATATCAACCTGGCTGGACTACAATTCTGTGTGGTTTAAGCAGTTGTGATGTGGGTTATGCCCGTGATGGGATTGGATGTATATGTTTTGAGCAGTCAATCCATTAAAAGGGAGTTTCCCTAGGGGTATGGCTTGCTTCCAATATATTTATGGACATCCTGGGAAAAGAGACACCCTTTTGTGGATCAAGATCCTTTTATGCTACCTACAACTGTCCATGAGTGAACAATCCACTATTCAGCCTGGAGGTCTTGGATTAGTCATTCATTGCAGTCAACAGCCGATATACTGCCTCCTAACCTTGAGCTCATCACCTCCTGCAGCTGTGTGAGTCAGGAAAAGCCTCCAGCTTGATGTGTGATCCAAGAACTTTGGATTTACCAGCTTCTATAATTGTATGAGCCATTTTCCGAAGATAAATTTCTCTTTTTCTTTCTCTCTATATAAGCTTTACTGGTTTGGATTCTCTAGAGAATCCAGCCTAACACACTTGGTACCAGGAGTGGTTCTGTAGAGACAAAATCATAAGGATGGGCTTCCTAAATTGGCTCACACTGATTCTGTTTTGGTTCTCCAATTTGATTAATCATAAAGGCACTAGTGACTCTGCCTCCATTAGTAAAGAGAGACATGTTGTGAGGTAGTAACATTAATATGCTAAACAGCACCACCAATAGATCAGGTATTTTTGAGAAATGAGGCTCTAGGTTATTGCATATTTGATAGTTTTCTGCAATTTTGTCAGCATGAGGAGTATAAGGAAGCTTGTTGATTGGTCCTACTTACACTAGACAAAGTGATGAAAGAGCAAGATGAGTTCAGGGCTGCTGAGTCACAGCTCAAGTGCCACATAAAAGACCTCAATGTTTCCAGTTGTGCTCTGCAGAAAGCCTTATTTTTCCTAGTAACAAAGCTGATATTGCTACAAAACAAACCCTGAGTCTTATTGTAAGGGTGGCTGAATTACAACGCCAAATAAATTGCCAACCCAGAAGATGTCTGAAGTTAAAGTGAGGGCATTGATTGGGAAAAAAATGGCATCCTGAAACCTGGAAATGGGGACATGTACACCGATGGTCAGAAAGATGAGAGTATGGAACCTGTAATCTCTGTTGAATCCCTCCCATCTGAAGGAATTACTATAAAACCATTATCCCTTCCTCCTCAGTTTGATGGGATTAACTCAACTGTTCCTGCTGGGTCATTGCCTGAGGTAGAGGCCGTGGAAGACATTGCTGAATGTTCTCAGGAACTGGCCCAGCCACCCATTGTTGCTGCTAGATTTATAACTAATGTTAAGTTCAAGTGAACTTGAAAAGGTGAAATACAAAGTATGACTGAGGAGGTGTACACTTTTTGGGTGTATGGTACACCCAAAAAGACCTACTTGATTTGGCTAATTTGTACAGACCTGGAGAATATGTATAGGAATGGCTACTGAGGGTGTGGGATAATGGTGCAAGGAATGTAACATTGGATCAGTCTGAGTGTATTAACCTAGGCCCACGAAGTACAGATTCTCCTTTCAATGTTTCAGCTCAAGAGATTAGGAAATGATCTAAATGTCTATTTGGTTGGCTTACTGAAGCATGTATTATGTGGTGGCTTACCTTAAGTCAAGTAGAAATACCAGACCTGCCTTGGCATAAGATGTTTTTGTTGTTGTTAAGTGCCGTCAAGTAGTTTCCAAATCATAGCGACCCCATGCACAGCAGAATGAAACACTGCCCGATCCCACGCCAGCCCTACAATCCTTGCTATACTTGAGCCCATCATCGCAGCCACCGTGTCAATCCATCTCGTTGAGGGCCTCCCCCTCTTTCGTCGACCCTCCACCCTACCAAGCATGACATCCTTCTCCAGGGAATGGTCCCTTCTGACAACATGACCAAAATAGGTGAGACGAAGTCTGGCCATTCTTGCTTCCAAGGAGCATTCTGGCTGCACTTCCTCCAGGACAGATCTGTTAGTTCTTTTAACAGTCCATGGTACTTTCAGCATTCTCCGCCAGCACCACAACTCAAAAGCATCAACTCTTCTTCGGTCTTCCTTATTCATTGTCCAGCTCTCACATGCATACCAGGTGATTGGAAATATCATGGCTTGGTATAAGATAGAAGAAGGTATAGAGAGGTTTAGGGAAATTAGCCTCTTAGAGCAAATTTATCAGATTAGACCCCAGGACCCAGAAATGGAGAGTCCACAGGACACACCTTTCACCAGTACAGTGAGGAACAAATTTGTGAAGGGAGCTCCAGCATCCTTGAAGATTGCTGTGATTGCTATTTCATGTAAGCCAAAATTTGATAATGGGAACTGCCCTAATTGAACTAAGACACTTAACTATGATGGGGCTGATTGGACCCTGTGGTTGTAGGGGCCAAGTGACAGCAGTTAATTGACAAAGACAAGGTGGGCACGGTTACCATAACGGACAGTAGAGTCAAACTGTAATCAGAATACTCTGACTTATGTGGAATTATGGCACTGGATACTTCTAGGTGTTCCTAGGAGTGAAATACACGGCAAACCTACTAAATATTTACTTGATCTGTGCAAACAGAAGAATTCTAGGTCACATGAACAGCAGTCTAGATTGAATCACCACAATACAGAGTCACGACCTCTCAATCAATTCCAAGACTTGAGTCAGTTTACAGAACCACAACCCCTTGAATGAAGGGAAGGCCAGGTCCCTTTGAGGAACGACCCACTACATTGCCAAAAATCTATAATGTCAGTCTTTCTCCTAGCCTTTCCCAAAGGGATATGAGGCCTTTTTACAAGAATAACTATTCATTGGGGAAAAGGAAATAATCAGACTTTTGGGGGATTACCGGACACAGGTCTGAACTGACAGTAATTCCAGTAAACCCAAAACATCATTGTGCCCACCAGTGAGAGTGGGGACATATGGAAGTCAAGTTATTGATGGAATCTTGGCTCAGGTGTGTCTCACAGTGGGTCCAGTGGGTCTGTGAATCCATCTTGTATTGATTTCACCAGTTCCAATATGCATAATTGGAATAGATACACTGAGCAATTGGCAGAATTCCCACATTGGGTCCCTGACATATGGAGTAAGGGCTATTATGGTAGGGAAGGCCAAGGGGAAGACATTAGAAATGCCTCTCCCTACAAAAATAGTAAACCAAAAGCAATACCACATCCCTGGAGAGGTTACAAAGATTACTGCCACCATAAAGGACTTGAAGGATGCAGGGGTGGTGATTGCCACCACATCCCCATTTAATTCACCTATTTGGCCTGTGCAAAAAGCAGATGAATCTTGGAGAATGAAAGTAGCTTATTGAAAACTTAATCAACTGGTGACTCCAATTGCAGCTGCTGTTCCTGATGTGGTTTCATTGCTTGAGAAAATTAGTACATCTCCTGGTATTTGGTATGCAGCTATTGATCTGGCCAATGCCCTTTTCTTGATACCAGTTTCAAAGGACCATCAAAAGCAGTTCACCTTCACCTGGCAAGGCCAACAATATACTTTCACAGTGCTTCCTCAGGGGTATATCAACTCCCCAGTACTATGTCATAATTTAGTCTGTAGGAATCTTGATTGCCTTTCCCTTCTACAAGACATCACACTGGTCCATTATACTGATGACATTATGCTGATTGGACCGACAAAGGAAGAAGTATTCATGAATCTAGACTTATTGGTGAGACATCTGTGTGCTAGAGGGTGGGAAATTAACCCAATTGAAATTTAGGCACCTTCCACTTCAATGAAATTTCTAGGGGTCCAATGGTGTGGGGTATGTCAAGATATACCTACTAAAGTGAAGGATAAGTTATTTTATCTGGCTTCCCTCACAACTAAAAAGGAGGCACAACATCTGGTGGGTCTCTTTGGAATTTGGAGGCAACATATCCCTCGTTTGGGTGTGTTGCTTCAGCCTATTTATCAAGCAACTTGGAAAGCTGCTAGTTTTGATTAGGTGCCAGAACAACAGAAGGCACTGAAACAGGCTGCCGTGCAAGCTGCTCTGCCACTTGGGCAATATGATCCAGCTGATCCAATGGTGCTTGAAGTGTCTGTAGCAGATAGAGATGCTGTTTGGAGTCTTTGGCTGGTCCCTATTGGTGAATTGCAATGCAGACCTTTGGGATTTTGGAGCAAAGCCCTGCCATCTTCAGCAGATAACTACTCTCCTTTTGAGAAATAGCAGTTTTAGCTTGCTACTGGGCTTTAGTAGAGACTGAATGCCTAACCATGGGCCACCAAGTCACCAGGAGGCCTGAGTTGCCCATCATGAACTGGGTGTTGTCTGACCCACAGAGTCATAAAGTTGGGTGTGCACAGCAGTATTCCATCATTAAATGGAAGCGGTACATCAGAAATTGGGCTCAAGCAGGACCTGAAGGCACAAGTAAGTTGCATGAAGAAGTGGTCCAAATGCCTGTGGTCTCCACTCCAGTCACATTACTTTTCCTTTCCCAGTCTGCATTTATGGCCTCATAGGAGGTTCCCTATGATCAGTTGATGGAGGAGGAGAAAACTCATGTCTGGTTACAGATGGTTCTGCGTGATATTCAGGGACCACTTGAAAGTGGACAGCAGTTGTACTGCTGCCCCTTTTGGGAACTTCCTTGAAGAACAGCGGTGAAGGGAAATCATCCCAATAGGCAGAACTTCAAACCATGCATCTGGCTGTTCACTTTGCATGGAACAAGAAATGGTCAGATGTACAATTGCATATGGATCCATGGGCTGTAGCTAATGGCTTGGACAGATGGTCTGGGGCTTGGAAAGACTACGATTGGAAAATTGATGACAAAGATGTATAGGGAAGATGTATGTGGATGGATCTCTCTAAATGGGCCAAAGAAGTATTTATGTCTCATGTGAATGTCCTCCAATAGGGACCTCATTGGAGGACTTTAACAATCAGGTGGATAGGATGACATGTTCAATAGAAACCAGCCATCATTTTTCCCCAGCTACTCCTGTCATTGCTGAGAGGGATCAAGAAAAAAGTCACCATGGTGGGAGGGATGGAGGTTATGCATGGGTTCAGCAACATGGACTTCCATTTACCAAGGCTGATTTGGCTACCGTCACTGCTGAGTGCCCAATCTGCCAGCAGCAGAGACCAACACTAAGTCTCTGATATAGAACCATTCCTTGAGGTGATCAGGCAGCCATCTGGTGGTAGGTCAATTACATTGGACCACTTCCATCATGGAAAGGACAGCATTTTGTTCTTCCTGGAATAGATACTTATGGGTTTGCCTTCCCTGCACACAATGCTTCTGCCAAACTACCATCCATGGACTTACAGAATCCCTTATTCACCATCATGGTATCACACACAAAATTGCTTCAGATCAAGCGACTCAATTCACTGGAAATGAAGTGTGGCAGTGGGCCTATGCTCATGGAATTCACTGGTTTTACCATATTTCCCATCATCCAAAAGCAGCTGGCTTGATAGAATGATGGAATAGCCTACTGAAAACACAATTATGGCACCAGCGAGGTGGAAATACCTTGAAGGATTGGGGCAACATTCTCCAGGAGGCCGTATATGCTCTAAACCAGCATCCAATAGACAGTGCTGTTTCTCCAATAGCCAGGATTCACAGGTCCAGGGACCAAAGGGTGGAAACGGGAGTGGTACCACTCACTATTACCCTAGTAATTACCCACTCAAAAATTTTTGCTTCCTGTCCCTGTGACCCTATGCTCTGCAGGTCTGGAGATCTTAATCCCAAAGTGAGGAACACTCACAATACTGATTTCATTGAACTGCAAGTTAAGAATGCCACCCATCCATTTTGGCTTCCTCATGCCTCTGGATTAACAGACAAAATAGGAGGTTACTGTACTATCTGGTGTGATAGATCCTGATTACCAATGGGAAATTGGATTGACATTACATAATGGATGTAAAGAAGAATATGTCTAGAATACAGATTCTTTAGGACATTCCTTAGTATTATCATGCCCTGTGATTAAAGTCAATGGAAAATTACAGCAACCCAATTCTGATATGATGGCTAATGGCCCAGACCCTTCAGGAATGACGGTTTGGGTCACACCACCAGGCAAAGAACCATGACCAGCTGAGGTGCTTGCTGAGGGCAAGGGAGATATGGAGTGGGTGGTGGAAGAAGGTAGTTCTGAATATCAGCTACAACCATGTGACCAGTTGCAGAAACAAAGACTGTGATTGTTGTATTTCTTCATTGTGCATGTGCATCAAATATTTTTGTTTTCTTGTTATGAACTGTGAAAAAACAAGGTTAATGCGTTTTGGTTGTACATGTGTTAGTGTATCATGTTAGGTACAATATGACTTTATAATTGTCCTTATTTCAAGATTATATATGGTTAAGAAATGTGTACAACTGCCAAATTGACAAGGAGTAGACTGTGGTAGTTGGAGGTATGTGTTAACTTGGCTGCACCACAATTCTGTGTGGTTTAAACAGTTGCGATGTGAGTTACTCTCATGACGGGATTGGATGTATATGTTTTGAGCAGTCAATCCATTGAAAGGAAGTTTCCCTAGGGGTGTGGCCTGCTTCCAATATATTTACAGACATCCTGGGAAAAGAGACACCCTTTGGTGGATTGAGATCCTGTTGTTCTGCCTACAACTGTCCATGAGTGAACAAACCACCATTCGGCCTGGAGATCTTGGATTTGTCATTTCTTGTAGTCAACAGCCAGTATACTGCCTATCAACCTTGAGCTCGTCACCCCCTGCAGTTGTGTGAGTCAGGAAAAGCCTCCAGCTTGACGTTTGATCCAAGAACTTGGGACTTGCCAGCTTCTATAAGTGTGTCAGGCATTTTCTCAACATAAATTTCTCTTTCTCTATATGTATATAAAATCTTTACTGGTTTAGTTTTCCTAGACAGCCCAGCCTAACACATTGACTCTCTCTCTCTCTTTTTTTTTTTTCTATTTCATTTATTTCTGCCCTGATCTTTCTTCTTTTGCTGATAATTTTGGGATTCTTTTGCTCTTCCTTTTCTATTTGTTCAAGTTGTCAGTTTAAGTTACTGGTTTTGACTGTTCTTTTTTAATGTAGGCATTTATTGGTATGAATTTCACTTTGAGTTTTGCTTTTCAATACTCAGTATCCCAAAAGTTTTTCTATGTTGTGTTTTCTTTATTGATTCTAGAATTTTTAAATTTCACTTCCAAATTCTTCTATCATGCATTAGTTTTGTAATAGTGTATTATTTCATTTCTATATATTCATTTTTTTTTCCTTCTGTTGAGTTGTAACTTCATATTGTTATGGTACAAGAAGATGCTTTGTATGTCTTTTAAAATTTGCTGATGCTGGTTTTGTGTCCTCCTAGCATGTGTTCTAGGAGCTCTTGTGGCATAATGCCTAAGGCATTTGACTGCTAACCAGAAGGCTGGCAGTTCAATCCCACCAGTCACTCCGTGGAAGGAAGATTGGACAATCTACTTCCGTAGTGATACCACCTTGGAAACCTAAGGTCATTATGAGTCAGATACCACTCAACGAAAGTGATTTTGGTTTGGTTTACCATATGGTGTGTTCTGGAAAATGATCCATGTGCACTGGAGAAAAATGAATATTGTTCTTTTGGTGGATTGAGTGTTCCTTTTATGTCTATTGGGTCGAATTGGCTTTTGGTTTTATTTAAGTTCTCAATGTCCTTATTGTTGTTGTTTGCTGTCGAGTTGGCCCCGACTCATAGCGACCCCTCCTTGGGTTTCCGAGGCAGCATCACTACGGAAGTAGGATTGCCCAACCTTCCTTC
>NW_006921902.1:4078908-4083215 GCF_000298275.1 Orycteropus afer afer | reverse complement strand
CTCGGAAGGAAGGTTGGGCAATCCTACTTCCGTAGTGATACTGCCTTGGAAACCCAAGGAGGGGTCGCTATGAGTCGGGCTGACTCGACAGCACATAACAACAACAACAACAATGTCCTTATTGATCTTTGTAGAGATGTTCTGTCTAGAATTTAAAGTGGTGTGTTTAAGTTTCCTAACATTATTGTGGAGTAGTCTAGTTCTCTGTTCACATTAGTCAGTGTTATTGATTCAATTGTGTCCCCCTGTAAAATACATGTCAAAATGGCTAGGCCATGATCATCAGTATTATGTAATTTCTGTCCATTTTGTGATCTGATGTAATTGTCCTATTTGTTGTTAATCCTAACCTCTATGATGTTAATGAGGCAAGATTAGAGGAAGTTATATTAAAGGAAGGATACTGTCTACAGGATTAGATTGTATCTTTAGTCAATCTCTTCAGAGATGTAAAAGAAACTAAACAAGTGAGCAGAGATCAAGGGACATAACTATTACCAAGAAAGAAGAGCAGGAGTGGAACCTGTCCTTCTGACCCAGGTTTTCTGCACTGAGAATCTCCTAGATCTAGGGGAAGACTGATGGCAAGACACAAGTAGATCTCCAAAGAACATAGGGCCCACAGATGTTGAAAGGAGACAAGGACTTTCCTCCAGAGCTGATAACCTTCCCCTATAGCTGACACTCTGAATTTGGATTTATAGCCTCCTAAGGAGCTCTGGTAGCATAGTGGCTAAAGCACTTGACTGCTAACCAGAAGGCTGGTGGTTCAAAACCACCAGCCACTCCTCGGAAGGAAGGTTGGGCAATCCTACTTCTGTAGTGATACTGCCTCGGAAACTCAAGGAGGGGTCGCTATGAGTCGGGGCTGACTCGACAGCACATAACAACAACAATTGTTTTTGTAGGAGCTCTGGTAGCATAGTGGCTAAGGCACTTGACTGCTAACCAGAAGGCTGGTGGTTCAAACCCACCAGCCACTCCTCGGAAGGAAGGTTGGGCAATCCTACTTCCGTAGTGATACTGCCTCGGAAACCCAAGGAGGGGTCACTATGAGTCGGGGCTGACTCGATGGCAAACAACAACAACAACAACAATCGTTTTTGTTTCTATTTGATAAAGCCATTCACTTGTGGTATTTCTCTTATAGCAGCACTAGATAACTAAGACAGTCAGTATTTGTTTCATGTAACCTGGAGTATTGACGTAAAGTGATATATATTTATAATTGTTATGTTTTCTTGCAATATTGACCTTTTTATTATTATTTAATGACCTTAACCTTTTTTTTTTTTTTTTAAGTAATCATTTACTGTGCTTTAGGTGAAATTTTACACAGCAAATTAAGTTCCCCTGGAACAATTTTTTATGCAAATTGTTCTGTACCATTGGTTACAATTTTTACAATGTATCAGCATTCTCATAATTTCATGTTATTTGTTCTGTTTCTATTGATCTATCTTCTCTTTCCCTCATTGACTTCTCATCTTTGCTTTTGGGTAAATGTTGATCATTTATTCTCATATAGTTGATTGTTCAAGGGAGCACATTACTCCAAATGATATTGTTTATTTTATTTGTCTGGAAGTTGTCCTGCAGAAATAACTTCAGTTCCAAGTTCAAAAGTTATCTTAGGGTGATAGTCTTAGGGGTTCTTCTAGTCTCTTTGGTCAAGTAAGTTTTTTTTTGTTTTTTAATAATTTGTGTTTTGCTCTATATTTTTTCCAATTCTGTCTGCCACTTTCTATTGTGTACCTGGTCAGAAAAATTGGTAGTGGTAGCCTGGCACCATCTACTACTTCTGGTCTCAGGTTAGAAGAGGCTGTGGTTCATGTGGGCTACTAGTCACAAGGAGAAGTTTTTTCTTTGAGCTTTTGATTTCCTTCATTCTCCTTTGCTTCATATGAGAAGAGACCAAGGCTCATAGAGTTATCATAGATGACCACTTGCAAGGTTTTAAGATCCCAGACACTATTCATAAAACTAGGATGCTATCTTTGTGAATAATGTTGTGCAATTGACTTTGTTGTCCACTGAGACCATGTTACCAAGCCTTTTAAACTAGTAAACCAATCCTATGAGTTGTTTGGATATGTCTAAGAAGACTGTACTCTGCCCCTAAGGCTTGTTATATTTATGTTCTTTAACTCTCTCTTTTTAAATTTTTTTTGTGATTTGGGTGAAATTCTACAGAGAAAATTCATTTCCTATAAGCAGTTCATACACATTTTGTCTCATTTAACATTGACTGCAATTTCCCATAATGTAACAGCTCTCTTCCCACTTCCTCCCCATAACATGTGTCCTTCCTTCCCATGAACTCCTGCCCCCTGAGCTGCTTCCCTGTGCATACACTGCCCCTCTGTTCTCTCAGGATTGATCTCTCCAAGGATTATCTACCTGATGTAAATGTTCAGCCCATATGCCTGACTTTTATTTTGCTGGAAGCCATAGGAATGAATTGAATTCCAGACCTGAAGAGAAGCTAAAGGCCATCGTCTCAGAGATTTCACAGGCTCTATCAGACCACCAAACCTGGTCTTTCTTATATGCCTCCTTAATCTCTTTTAATAGATTTTGATTTAAAATCTATTTCATCTAAGTATTGCCACTTCTTCTCTTTTTTATTTATTGGTTGCATGGAATATATTTTTCCATCCTTTTAATTTCAGTCTTTTTGTGTCCTTATGTCTAAGGTGGGTGGGTTTTTTGTAGACAACAAAAGGATGGATCATGGTTTTATTTATTTACTTATAATCAATTATGATATTTTCTGCCTTTTTCATGGAGAATTTAGACCCTTTACATTTAAGTTATTGCTGAAAATAAAGTATCTGCCACATTCAGTTTCCTATGTGTTTTTTTTTTTAATGTTTTTTATCTTCTTTGTTTTTTTATTCTGAGTTTTCTGCTTTTGTTTATATCCCATATTTGATAAGTTTGCTTTGTACTTATTTCTTACAATCTTGATGTATTGTTTCATGATTTTATTATTGAGTTTATTCCCTGAAAAGATCTGGTACTTGGTCCTTGTGATTGCTCATGTTGTTGCTTTTTTTTTTCTTTTTTCCAATCTCTCTCTTTCTCTCTTGAATTTTTATTCCCCACACCATGTACAGATTTGAGGTTTGTTTCTTTTTTAATGTTTTTGACTTTTCATTTGGAGGGCTTCCTTGAGTAAAACTTGCAGAGCTGGACTGGTAGTGGTAAAGTCCCAGAGTTTCTGTTTATTTGGGAATGTCTTGATTTTCCCCTCATATTTGAATGACAACTTTGTTGGATAAAGAATTTTTGGCTGACAACTGTTTTCATTCAATATTTTACATATGTCACTCCATTGTCTTCTGGTAACTAGACTTTCTGGGGAGAAATATGCACTGATTCATATGAAAGAGCCTTGGTATGTTATATTGTGTTTTTCTCTTGCTATTTTCAGAATTCTTCCTTGTTTTTGGTTTTCTGAAATTTTCTTAGGATATGGCATGGAGTTGATATTTTTGTATTTCTTCTAAATGAGATTCATGTAGCTTTGCGTATTTGTAGGCTTGGTTCTCTATCCTGTTCTGGACATGATCTCTTAGAAAAAATATTTCTATGCCTTTTTTGTTATCATGGGGCTCTGGAATTCCAAAAAATTCTAAAGATAGATTTTAATTGAATCATATATTTCCATTTTACTTTGTTTGCTTTGCCTTAATATTTTCTTTTGTTTTTCTTAAGACTTTATAAGTTCAGTTATTTTGTCTGCTATTTCATGTATTCTATCATCTGTCTGTTGGACTGTATTGTTGAGTGTTTCTTTTGCTTTTTCTAATTCAGTTGCTTTATTCTTAAGTTCCATTAGCTAGCTAGCTCTCTCTCTCTTTTCAAGTGTTTTCAATGTCCTTATTGAGGTTCTTATTTTGTTACTCCATTTTTTCCTCATTACCATAATTTTTGTTTTCTGTGTGCTGTTTACCTTCTTTAAGCAATATTTACCAACATTATTTGAAATTTTTCAATTTTTTCCATTAACCTGGCCTCCATAGAAGAAATTTCTTATGATTCCTATTCATGTTTTGCATTTGATTGGTCCTTTGCTTGTGATTTTGTGTTTTACTGATTTCTCAATGAACATTGGCCATTTTAATCTTATGTTTTAATAGCTTAAATTCTGTTTTTTTATTTTCATGGGAGAATTTTCTAGTCTTACTTGACTGATTTAACTCTGCCATATTTTCCTTAGGAATCCTGGTAGTGCAGTAGTTAAGTGAAAGATGTGGCAGTCTGCTTCTGTAAAGGGCATAGCCTTGGAAATTATATATATA
>NW_006921902.1:4066499-4078758 GCF_000298275.1 Orycteropus afer afer | reverse complement strand
GAAGTAGGATTGCCCAACCTTCCTTCCGAGGAGTGGCTGGTGGGTTTGAACCGCCAGCCTTCTGGTTAGTAGTCAAGTGCTTTAGCCATTATGCTACCAGAGCTTATACACACACACACACACACACACACATATATATATATATATATATTTATGTGTGTGTGTATATATTTTTTTCTTAACAACCACAAGAGGAACCGTGACCACTATGGTAACATTAGGAAATGGGAGGACACTGAATTGTGCACATAAGAGATAGACAACAGATGCTAATACCAACCAATTTGTCTACAATACTGCATTACCATTAACACCTAACACCAGACTACAGATAAACACATAAACACCTGAGAGGGTCACATGGGGTCAGTGAACAGGAGTATACTCTAGACCAAGGATGGATTCAGCTGAGGCTAATCTTGCACATACACCAGTGATACAAAATACTTGCAATCATTACAGAAACAATAGAAGACAGACACAGAGTAATCCATCACAGACATCTAGACACTATGGGAGAGAGACCCAATAGATCTACCATCTAAGGACCATAGTACTGGGGGACACCAGACTCAATTGGCACAACAAAATACATAAAAGCCTTGTTCCACATCCTATATTGGTGAGTAGTGACTGTGGTCTTAAAAGCTTTCAGTGGCCATCTAAGATGCAGCTAACTGTTGTCTAGTGTCAGAAGCAAAGAAGAATGCAAAAAAAAAAAAAACCCAAGGACACTTGAAAGCAATCAGCCCTAGGACACTATAGCACTCAAGAACAGAAGAACTAGATGGTGCCCAGCTACCAACGCCAACCACTTAGGAAAGGATCAAATCTGGAGATCCTAGATAGAGTGTGAGGAAAAATGTGGAAAAAAATCCAAAAACTCAGTAATGACCAGAATTACTTGTCAGAGGAAGTCTGATGAGACCCCAATACTATGGCCCTGGGATACATTCTGCACCTGGAATAAAACTCACCTCCAGGGGCTGGCTCTCACCCCAATATTTAACAAGATGTGCATGCAGACCATTCAACCCAGGATGATGCACTCACATACTCTGTGGTAATACATCCCTTAGAGCAATGGACCACAGGGTACCAGAGGGCCAACATTCAGGTTGAGGAAATGCAGGAGAAACAGAAGTCCATAAATATGAGGGGCATAGAGGGAGGGTTACAGTGTAGGGAGGGGAGGAGAGTGTGTTAGGGTTGGACATGGTAAATAAGAAGTGAAACTAAATGTACACCTAACGTTGAATGTAGGAGTCTGGTAGCATAGTGCCTAAGGCACTTGACTGCTAATCAGAAGGCTGGCAGTTCAAACCCACCAGCCACTCCTCAGAAGGAAGGTTGGGCAATCTACTTCCATAATGATACCACCTTGGAAACCCAAGGAGGGGTCACTATGAGTAAGGGCTGACTCGACGGCACATAACAACAACAACAATATTGAATGTAAAACAAGCTCTTAAAATTAATAATAATAATAAAAAGATCGAAATTACAAGCAGAAAAAAAGAGAGAGAGAGAGAGAGAGAGAGAGAGAGAGAGCAGTATTATACAGTGCAGATTCAGATGTTCTGGGTACTTGGCCTCTTGGATTTTAGCTGGCCACAGATACTGATGTAAGCAGCAGTGTTAGCCTTTCCTCTGATGAAGTTGGGAAGCACTCTATGCCTTTCCTCAAAGGTGTCCCTGCACAGGCTCTCTTACAATGTCCCATTGTTTCCCTCTGTGTTGCCTCTCTGAAGTATCTCTCTTGTCCTGGTAACTTTTCAGTACCTACTGGTCCTTATGCTCAACAATCTGCGGTAGCAATATTCAACAGCATTCTCTCATAGTGACATTCTTCATGCCCTCCATGTGCACAGCCCACAAACTACACAGGTAATTTGCAGAGCCTTAGAAATCAGTCTCCACCTTCTTCAATTTAGCTCCCATTCAGTGTTCTTTGTACAGGGTGTTACCTGACCCTGTCCCAAAATGTCTGTGGTGAGAAAGTGCTTCAGATGCTAGTAAGCAGTTCCCCCAGCTTCTGTGCTGTCTTCATTCCCCCTGTCCCCTATTTTTGGACTCACTTCAACTCTCCAACACTACCCAGAGATCTGTGATTTCAGTCAATATTTGTTTTTATTTAATGCTCAGTGGATTAGTTGTTGTTGTTGTTATGTGCCATTGAGTTGGACCCGACTCATAGCGACCCCTCCTTTGGTGTCCGAGGCAGTATCACTACAGAAGTAGATTGCCCCTTCTTCCTTCTGAGGAGTGGCTGGTGGGTTTGAAACACCAGCCTTCTGGTTAGGAGTCAAATGCCTTAGGCACTAAGCTATTAGTTACTTGGGGATAAATAGGAATGATCTCCCTTCACCATCTTGTCTCACCCTACCATATCTAATAAATTATTAATTATATCTTGGATATTAATGATATATTTCTGAGATTCTGGATTCCTTTAAGTTCCTTTAAAGAATGATGATTTTTGGTCTTGTTGTTTTTGTTAGGTGTCATTGAGTCAACTGCAACTCAGCGACCCTATGTACAATATGAAATGCTGCCCAGTTGTGCACCATTCTCATAATCCTTGCTATACTTGAGCCCATAGTTGCAGCCACTGTGTCAATACATCTTGTTAAAGCTTTTGCCCTTTTTAGCTAACCCTCTACTTTACCAAGGTTGATATAATTCTCCAAGGGACAGTTTTCTAACAACATCACCAAATAGATGAGGCAAAGTTTGGTCATTCTTTTTTCCAAGGAGCATTCTGGCTGCACTTCTTCCAGGACAAATTTGTTTGTTCTTCTGGTAGACCATGGTATTTTCAGTATTCTTCACCTGCACCATAATTCAAGGACATCAACTCTTCTTCAGTCTTCTTTATTCATTGTCTAGATTTCATATGCATACAAAGTGATTGAAAACACATGACTTGGGTTAGGCACATCTTAGTCTTCAAAGTGCAATTGTTACCCTTCAACATTTTAAAGAGGTCCTTTGCAGCAGATTTTCCCAGTGTACTATGACATCTGACTTCTTGCCTGCTGCTTTCATGGGTGTTGACTGTGCATACAAATAAAATGAACTACCTGACAACTTCGATGTTTTCTCCATTTATCATGATGTTGCTGATTGGACCAATTGTGAGGATTTTTGTTTTCATTATGTTTAGATGTAATCCATACTGGAGACTGTAGTCTTTGATCTTCATATCTTCATCAGTAAGTGCTTCAGTCATCTTCATTTTCAGCAAACTAGGTTGTGTCATCTACATATTCCAGGGTTGTTTTTTTTTTTTTATGTCTACCTGTGTTTTATTTATTTATATATTTATTTTATTGTGATTTGGGTGAAAGTTTACAGAAAAAAATTCACTTTCCCTACAGAAGTTCACATACATTTTGTCTCATGATATTGACTACAATTTACCACAAGGCAACAGCTCTCTTCCCACTTCCTCCCCATAGTTACCTCTTCCCTGTGTCCTTTCCTCCATGCACTCTACCACTTAAGCTGTCTCTCTGTGCATACACAGCCCTTCTATTCTTCCATGATTGTTCTCTCCAAGGAGTGTATCTATGTCAGGTAAATGTTCACCTCATATGCTTGTCTTTTGTTTGGCTGGAAGCCACAGGTGTGGGTTCAATTCCAGACCTAAAGGGCAGCTAAGGGCTGTAGTTTCAGTGGTTCCATCAGGATGTATCAGACCAGCAAACCTGGTCCACCCCCCCCCCTTTTTTTTTTTCCCAAATGATTTTGAGTGTTGTTCCACATTGTTCTCCCACTCTATCCAGGATCTCCTATATAGATACCCCTGAGTGGTTGACAGTGGTAACCAGGCACCATTTAGTTCTTCTGGTCCCATAGCCATATACACTGAGGATTGCAGGGTGTACTGGTCACTTGGAATAATTGTTTCCATGCATCTTTGGTTTTCTTCATTCTTCTTTGCTCTGGATGAGAAAAGACCCATCATTGCATCTAGATGGCTGCTTGCAAGCTTTTAAGATCCAAGTCATTACTCGCCAAAATAGGATGTGGAACAATATTTTGTGTACTATGTTATGACATTGAGCTTGATGTCCTCTGCAACTATGGACCCAAGCCCACAGATACAAGTCCTCATTCCTTCTGAGTAGCTGGCTTAAGCCAAGAAGTGACTACAAACTTGTCCCTTGTCAGCTCTACTGTATACCTGGGAATTCTTACAGAACATACAAATACACTTGTGGAAACATTGTCTGCCAATCCTACACATGGTTTGGGTACACTCTCCCCTTGCATAAACATACCTAATCATCCAGCCTGTCCACCCATCCACCCACCCATATACCCATGTTTGTCTTCTGTGACAATGCAGTACTGTATGTGCAAAAGGGTTCATCTTTGTTGTCAGTACCTCTCACATACTTCTCTATGTCTTTCCCTTCCTCAATGTCACCGTGTTGGTCACTCACAGTTGGTATATTGCCCTTCTTTTCACCCAAATCAATACTTGTTTCTACCTGTCTAACAGTGTTCCCTTCCCCTCTTCTCCCACCCCTGGTAACCAACAAAGAATATTTCCTTCCATATATAAATCTTTCCTTAACTTTTTATAATAATGGACTAATACAATAATTGTCCTTCTATGACTGACTTATTTTACTCAGCATAATGTCCTCCAAGTTCATCTATGTTATGCGGTGTTTTGCAGATTCTACATTATTCTTTAGGGTTGCATAGTATTCCATTGTATGTATGTACCATAATTTGGTTATTCATTTTCAGTTGATGGACACCTAGGTTGTTTCTTTCTTTTGGCTAAATAGTGCTATGATGAACATGGGTGTGCACATATCTGTTCTTGTCCTGGCTCTCACTTCTTTAAGCTATGTACCTAGTGAAGGAATGGCTGGGTCAAATGGTATTTCTAATTCCAATTTTTTAAGGAATCACCATATTGCTTCCCACAGCAGTTATATCATTTTACAGTCCCACCAACAGTGTATGAGAGTCACAATCTCTCCACATCCTGGCCAGCATTTATTATTTTCTGTCTTACTGAATTTGCTACTAGTGCTGGGGCAAGATGATATCTTATTGTTGTTTTTATTTGCATCTCTCTAATGGCTAATGATTTTGAGCATTTTTCTTCATATGATTGTTGGCTGCCTGAATATCCTCTTTGGTGAAGTGCCTATTCATGTCTTCGGCCCATTTTTAATTAGATTATTGGTCTTTTTGTGGGTGAGGTGTTGGAGTTTTCTTTAAGTTCTAGAGATAATTCCCTTGTCAGATATGTCATTGCCAATTTTTTTTTTCCCCCAATCTGTAGGTTCTCTTTCGACTCTTTTGGAGAAGTCTTTGGAAGTACATAAAAACTTAATTTTCTTAAGGTCCCGTTCATCTAGTTGATCTCCTGTTTGTGCATTTTGGGTTATGCTCAATAGTCTATTTACGCCATTTATTTGGGCCCCTAAATTAACACCCACTTTTTCCTTGAAGAACCCTATAGATTAGATTTCACATTTAAGTCTTTGATCCATCTGGAGTTTGTTTTTGTGTACGGTGTGAAGTACAGACCTTGTTTCATTTTTCTGCAAACGGGTATCCAGTTTTGCCAGCACCATTTATTAAACAGAAATTATCTTCCCCATTTAATGGCTTTGATCCTTTGTCAAAGATCAACTGACCATAGGTCAATGGATCTATTTCTGGGTTCTCAATTCTATTTCATTAATCTATGTGTCTGTCATTATACCAATACCATGCAGTTTCAACTACTGTGGCTGTATAGTAGGTTTTGAGATCTGGTAGTGTGAGATCTCCTACTTTGTTCTTCTTTTCAATAGTGCTTTGTTTATCTGAGGTCTCTTTCCTTTCCATATAAAGTTAATGATTGTTTTTTCCATATCCTTAAACAATGTTCATGGGATCTGGAATGGGATTGCATTGACTGTAAAGATTGCATTTGGTAGAACTGACATTTTCACAATGTTCAATCTTCCTATCCAAGAGCATAGTATATTCTTCCATTTATGTAGATCTCTTATGGTTTCTTGAAGTAGTCTTTTGTCATTTTCTTTGTACAGGTCTTTTGTGTCCCTGGTAAGATTTATTCCCAAGTAATAAAATATTCCCAAGTATTTTATTTTTTGGTAGCTATTGTAAGTGGTATTGATTTTCTTATTTCTTTTTGACCAATTTCTTTGCTGGTGTATAGGAATCCAACTGATTTTTGGATGTTAATCTTGTATCCTGCCACTATGCTAAATCTCTCAGTTAATTCCAGTAGATGTTTTACTAAGTCTCTTGGGTTTTCTAGGTATAGGATCATATCTTCAGCAAATAGGGATAGTTTGACTACTTCCTTACCAGTTTGGATGTCTTTGATTTCCCTTTCTTGCCTTATTGGCCTGGCTAGGCCCTTCAGTAACAATGTTGAATAGAAGTGGTGATAGAGGGTATCCTTGTCTGGTTTCTGTTTGCTAGAGGAATGGTTTAGGTGTCTCTCCATTGAGAATAATGTTGGCTATTGGTTCTGCATAGATGCCTTTTATTATGTTGAGGACTGTCCCTTGTATTCCTATTTTGTTGAGAGTTTTGATAAGGAATGGGTGTTGGACTTTATCAAATACCCTTTCTGCATCAATTGATATGATCATGTGGTTCTTTTCCTTTGTTTTACTTATGTGGTGGATGACATTGATAGTTTTTCTAATGTTGAACTATCCTTGCATACCTGATATGAACACCATTTGGTCATAATGAATTATTTTTCTTAATATATTGTTGGATTCTGTGGGCTAGGATTTTGTTGAAGATTTTTGCATCTATATTCCTGAGGGATATTGGTCTGTAGTTTTCCTTTTTAGTGATGTCTTTGCCTGGTTTTGGTATCAAGGTTATGCTTGCTTCATAAAATGAATTGGAGAAGATTCTATCCTTTTCTATGTTTTAGAATAATCTGAATAGGATTAGTGTCAGTTCTTTTCTGAATGTTTGATAGAATTCTTTGTTCAAACTGTCTGGGCCAAAAACCAAAACCAAACACACTGCCATCAAGTCAGATCTGACTCATAGTGACCCCTCCTGGAGTTTCCAAGGCAGTGTCACTATGGAAGTAGATTTTCCAACCATCCTTCCAAGGAGTGGCTGGTGGGTTTGAACCACCAGCCCTCTGGTTAGCAGTCTAATGCCTTAGGCACTATGTCACCAGAGTTAGGATTTTGTTGTTGTTGGTGGTGGTAATTTTTAGATGACCTGCTCAATTTCTTCTTTTGTTATGGATCTGTTCAACTTTTCCACCTCAGTCTGTGTTTTTAGGTAAGTGGTGTGTGTCTAGAGATCTTTCCATTTCTTCCAGATTTTCAAATTTGTTGGAGTACAGTTGTTCATAGTATCCTGATATTATTCTTTTTGTTTCAATTGGTTCTGTTGTGTTGTTGCCCATTTCATTTCTTATTCATATTTTTATATTCTCTCCCTCTTTTCCTTTGTCAAATTTGATAGTGGTTGTCAATTTTATTAATCTTTTCAAAAAACCAACTTCTAGTCTTGTTAATTTTTTTCTATTGTGTTTCTATCTTTTGTTTCATTGATTTCTGCTTGTATCTTTATTATTTCCTTTCTTCTGGTGACTGTAAGCTTTTCTTGCTGTTCTTTTTCTAGTTGTTGGAGATGTTGGTTTATAGTGTTGATTTTGGGTCTTCTTTTTTGATATGTGCACTTATTGCTATAAATTGGCCTCTGATCACTGCTTTTTCTGTGTCCCAAAGATATTAGTATTTTGTGTTTTCATTCTCGTTTGATACAGGGAATTTTTGAATTTCACTTTTATTTCTTCTCTTACCCAGTCTTTGTTAAGGAGGGTGTTGTTCAGTTTTCATGTGTTTGCTCTTTTTCCATTAATCTTCCTATCATTGATTTCTAATTTGATAGCATTATGATCTGAGAAGATGTTTTGCAGCATTTCAATGTTTTAAAATTGAGTAAGGCTTGCTTTATGGCCTAATATATGGTCTATCCTGGAGACTGTTCCATGTGCACTGGAAAAGAATGTATATTGTGCTATTTTGGGGTAAAGTGCTCTGTAGAGGTCTATAAGGTCAAGCTGGTGGATTGTATTGTTTAGCTCTTCTGTGTCATTGTTGAGTTTCTTTCCATTGTTTTATCTTTCATTGAAAGTGGTGTATTAAAGTCTCCCACTATGACTGTGGAGTCCTGTTTGTCTTTTCAATTCTGTTCAAGTCTGATTTATGTATTTTTGCACTCTTTCATTGGATGCATAGATGTTTATTGTGATTATGTCCTCTTGATCAATCAACTTTTTAACCATTATATAATGTCCTTCCTTGTCTCGTATGGTGGTCTTTGTCTTAAACTTAATTTTATCAGAAATTATATTACCACTCCTGCTCTTTTTTGGTTGCAATTTTTTTGGTATATCTTTTTCCAACCTTTGACTTTTAGTCTGCTTTTGTCTTTGTCTCTAAGATGTGTCTCTTGTAGATAGCATATTGATGAGTTGTGCTTTCTTGTCCAGTATGCAACTCTGTCTCTTGAGTGGCACATTGAATCCATTGGCATTCAGTGTAATTGTCAACAAGTATTAATTTCTTGGTGTCATTTTATTATGTGCTTATTTGTGTTGTGGCTGAATTCTTTGTTCCATATAATTTTCTGTGCTGAGCTCATTTTGTTTATGAACCATTTTACCACTTCCTTCATTGGTATTATTTTATTATTTTCTAAATATTAGTGCTTGTCATCATTTTCATTTTGATTTGATAGTTTATCATTTCTCTTTGAGGTTAGCTTGTGATTTATAATTTTCTTCTCAAATTTGGAACAGTTCATTCTATTTTGCAATTGTCTTGACACCTTCACTATTTAGAAATTCTGTAATTACACATTTTTCCCTGTTTTTGTTTTTTAGTTGTCCTCATTTGATGTCTCTGGTTCCCTGCATATAATCTTGTAGGCTTATTTACTTTGGATAATTCCATAACTCAGTTGGTTTCATGGTTGTCATCATGTGTGTTAATGGTTGGTTATTGGTTGCTGTTGTTGTTTCTCTGTCCAAAAGACTACCTTTAGCATCTTTTGTAAAGTTGGTCTAGTTTTAACATATTCTCTTAATTTCTGCTTGTCTGGAAATGTCCTAGTTTCACCATCAAATTTGAGGGACAATTTTGCCAGGTATATAATTCTTGGGTGGAAATATTTTTCTTTCAAGTTTCTTTATACACCATCCCATTCCCTTTTTGTCTGCATGATATCTGCTGAGAAATCAGAGTTTAGTCTTAATTGTTGCCTTTTGTAGGCATTTTTTTTTTTTTTTGTAGGAACATTTTTCCTGTGCTTCTTTAAGGATTCTTTCATTGTCTTTGGTTCTGGTGAGTTTGATGATGATATGTCTTGGTGATTATTTTTTTTTTTGGGGGGGGTCTATCCTGTTTGGAGTTCATTGGACTTCTTGAATGCATATATTCTCATCTTTCATCATATCAGGGAAATTCTCTTCCAACAATTGTTGGACAAGTTTCCAAGTGGTTTCCTTTTTCTAATCCTGTTCTGGAATTCTGATTACATGCAGGTTATTCCTTTTGATGGTATCCAACATGAACCTTAGGCTTTCTTCATTTTGTTTTGATCTTTTTTTCTGACTTATCCCTTTCCAAAAAGTAGTGAGGTATTTGTCTTCAATCTCACTAATTGTGACTTCTATTGCTTCATTTCTATTTTTTTGCCCTCTCAATGTGTTATTTATTTGCAACAATTTAGTATTAATCTCGATTTCTCTTTGTAGATTTTCCATCATTTCTAATTTTTCATATATTTTGTCATTTTGTTCTTGTATTTTCTTCTGAAATTGTTCTGGGGTTTTCTCTGTGTTTTCCTCAATTTTGTCTCTTTTCCTTGGTCTGTCTCTCAATCTGTTGAAGGTAACTAAACATAATTCTTTTGAATTCCTTACCAGGGAGTTCCAATGCTACTTCTTCATCAAGGATGTGTTCTGGGTCTGTATCCTGGTTCCTTGTTTCTCCTGCTTTTACGTTGCTTCTTTGTGTGGACTGTGATTATCTGTTGTCTCCAAGACAGTTTGATGTTTTTGTGTTTATATTTAATTGATGATTGTATGTTGGAGTGATTCACCCAAGATTTTAATTTTCTTTGTTTTGCTTGGCTGTATCTGAGTAGGCAAGGTACTATGGTCCTCTATTTGCTAGTTGGTAGAACTTCTGCACTCACTACTTGTCTCCATTCCAGTTGTCAGCATCCTTTATGCCTGTGCTGTCTTTGGCAACCAGAGCTTATTCTTAGGTCCCTGGATTGAGAAGGCTGCCACTTTAAATATTTAATATGGCCACTGCTGGTAAACATTCAAATTTGCCAAGCCCTCCAGACAGCTGAAAGTACACAGCTCAGTTTGTCTCCTTCTTTGCTGTTTCTATTTTCAGTCATCCTCTACCCATGCAGTAGTCCATGCAGCCCTTTGTGTGTAAGGTCAATTTTTAAGTTAATTCTCATGTCCTACCTGAGAAATCCAACAGCACTTGGAAATATTCAGGCTGCCTATGCTGTCAGGACAGCTGACAGTTTGCAGCTCCATTTGTCTCCTTACTCACTGTTTTCATTCAGGTTCTTCTACTAGTTGGTGTTTAATCCACTTCTGTATCTTTCTTTCAAAGTTCAGGGCTCCAGGATTATCTTCTGTATCTGTGTTAAATGGCTACTCTTTTCTTTGTTGAAGAGGCTCTGTGTAGCTTGTTTGCCTATTCCACCAACTTACCAGAAGTCCATATTGCAGGTTTTTAATGAGCCTTCCTCCAATCTTAAAGCCACATTCTTTTTCATATAGTCCAGCTTCTCAGATTATTTGATCAGTATACAGATTGAATAAATATGGTGAAAGGATACAACCCTGATGCACACCCTTCCTGATTTCAAACCTTGCAGTATTCCCTTGTTCTGGTCTATGTACAGGTTCCTCATGAGCACATAAAAGTGTTCTGGAATTCCCATTCTTTGCAGTGTTGTACATAATTTGTTATGATCCACACAGTCAAATGCCTTTGTGAGTCAATAAAACACAGGTAAACATCTTTCTTTGTTTTCAGCTAAGATCTATATGACATCAGCAGGGATATCCCACATTCCATGTCATCTTCTGAATTCAGCTTGAATTTCTGGAAGTTCCCTGCTAACATACTGCTGCAACTGTTTTGAAATATCTTCATCAGAATTTTACTTGTGTATGATATTAATGATATTCTTTGATAATTTCCACATTCTGTTGATTACCTTTCTTTGGAATGGGCACAAAAACAGATTTCTTCCAGTTAGCTGGCCAGGTAGTTGTCTTCCAAATTTCTTTGCATAGATAAGTAAGCGCCTCCAGTGCAGCATCCACTCATTGAAACATCTCCATAGGTATCCCATCAGTTCATGGAGCCTTAATTTTTTGCCTGTTCCTTCAATGCAACATGGACTTCCTCTTCCAATATCATCAGTCCTTGATAATATGCTACCTCTTGAAGTACCTGAACATTGACCAATTGTTTTTGGTACAGTGACTCTGCATACTCCTTCTATCTTCTTTTGATGCTTCCTGCATTATTCAATATTTAACCCATAGTGTCTTTCAATATTGCAACTCAAGGCTGGAATTATTTCTTCAGTTCTTTCAGCTTGAAGTGCCAAGTGTGTTCCTCACTTTTGGTTTTCTAACTCCAGGTCTCTGCACATTTCATTATAATACATTCCTTTGTCTTCTTGACTTTCCCTTTGCAATACACTATTCAGGTCTTTTATCTCATTATTTCTTCCATTCATTTTAGCTACTCTCCATGCAAGAGCAAGTTTTAGAGTCTCTTCTAACATCCCTTTTTGTCTTTTCTTCCTTTCTTATCTTTTTAATGACCATTTGTTTCCTTCATGTATGATGTTCTTGATGTTATGCCACAACCTTTGTAGTTTTCCATCACTGATGTTCAGTGAGTCAAATCTATCCCTTAAGATGATCTCTAAATTCAGAAATATAATCAAGGTCATATTTTAGCTCTTGTGAACCTGTTTGAATTTTCTTTAGCTTCATCTTGAACTTGCATATGAGAAAATGATGGTCTGTTTCACAATCTGTTCCTGTCTTTTTTTCAATGATGTTATTGAACTTTTCCATCACCTTTGCCCTGATGTAGTCAATGTGATGCTTATTCATTCCGTCTGCTGACCTCTACTTGTATAGCCTCCATTGATGTTGTAAAAAAAAGAAAAACAA
>NW_006921902.1:4064395-4066399 GCF_000298275.1 Orycteropus afer afer | reverse complement strand
AAAAAAAAAAAAAAAGGTATTTGCAATGAATAAGTCCTTGGTCTTGCCAAAATCTATCATGGGAACTCCACCGTCATTTCTATCATCAAAGCCATATTTTCCAACTACCAATGGTTCTTCTTTGTTTTCAACTTTCACATTCCAATCACCAGCAATAACCAATTCATCCTGATTGCATGTTTGGTCAATTTCAGGCTGCAGAAACTGGTAAAAACTGTAGTTTCTTCATCTTTGGCTTTAGTGGTTGGTGTGTAAATTTGAACAATAGTTTTATTAACTGGTCTTCCTGGTAGGCATACGGATATTATCCTATCACTGACACATTGTACTTGAGGATACTTGAAACTTTCTTTGTGGCAATGACTGTGATACCATTCCTTTTCATTTTGTCATTCTAGGGGTAGTAGATCGTATGATAATCTTATTCAAAATGGCTAATATCAGTCCAAGTCAGTTCCTAATGCCTAGGATATCAATCTTTATACATTCAATTTCATTTTGGAATCCTTCCAAATTTCCTAGATTCATATTTGAAACTTTCCATGTTCTGATTATTAATGGATGTTTTCATCTGTATATTGTCATTTTGAGTTGTGCTCCATCAGCAAATGCAAGTCCACAAAGCTTTTCTCCATCCATATGATTAAGCTGAACTTTACTTTGGGGTGGCAGTTCTTGCCCAGTCACAGTTTGAATTCCTTCCAACCTGAGGGGATCATCTTGAGGCGTTACATCAGGTAATGTTTCAAATCTTTTTATATGGTTTTCTAGTAATATATTATCAGACAGTGTTTCACTGTTATTCAAAAAGTATTCACTGACCAATTTTTTTGAGAAATGGATGGCCTCATCCTTCTTCCCAGTCTATCTTAGTCTGGAAGCTCTTCTTAAACCTGTCCACATGAGTCAGCCTACTAATATTTGAAATACCAGTGGCATAGCCTCCAGCCTCATAGTAACACAGAAACCACCACAGTACAAGAAATTGACAGACTAGGGGTCTAGATTTTTGGTCTATGAGGCAATTAAATCACTGGCTAATTACCTTGAAATGTAGACCCTTGGTTTTATAGTTTGTGTTTTCACTCAGTCTTATGATGACATTTTTAGTTCTGGAAACTAGCTTTATTTTAAAATGCGACAGTGCTGAGGTCTCAAGAAAAGTCAAATATGTTTATAAATTATTTTCACTACATTTGCCTCAACTGCAAATTATGTCTTCACACTGAAGCAGCTAAAGTTCTTTTCCTTGCTTTCTTTTTTCCCCCTCTTTATATTGTGGTAAATATATAAAACAAAATAGTTGCCATTTCAGCAATATTTACATGTATAGCTCAGTGCTATGTTCATCATGTCATTCAACCATCATCTTTGCTCATTTTCAAATTATGCTGTCACATTTAACAGAAATTCATTGTCCTCTAAGCATTGAGACATTCTTCCCCTTGTCTCCTGACTCTCCCTGGTAATAATAAACTTTGGTCTCTATATACTTTCCTAAATATCTTTAAACAAAATGTAGTGCATATATGCAATATGATACTAATTAGTTATAAAGAGAAATGAAGCCCTGATATATATTACTACATGGATAAACCTTGAACACATTATGTTGAGTGAAATAAGTCACAAAAGGACAAATATTTCATGGTTCCAGTTATACAAAATGTCTCGTTAGATTTTGCCTTCCAGTTGTTGCTTTCTGCTATACTCATTGAGGCCTCCTCCATGCATGTGCTGGTCAGTGGTCAGGCAAGGATTTGAGTGGAATTTATACATAGATTTTGTCACTTTTCTATTTCTGATTCCCTTATAGTTGTTTTTTCCAGGTTAACTTCCAACTGTTCTGGCATCCTTGAACTTTGTCCCTGACAGTTCAAGTCAAAAAGAATGTAACTTCATGTTTGAGCTTCAGATGCCTCATGTCACATAAGCTTTGTGTCCTCAGAGGAAAAGCCATCTAAGATGGTTCATTTTTGATGTCAACTTTCTTAGGCTATAACT
>NW_006921902.1:4060641-4064230 GCF_000298275.1 Orycteropus afer afer | reverse complement strand
GGCTGGCAGTTCAAATCCACCAGCCACTCCTTGGAAGGAAGACTGGGCAATCTACTTCCTTAGAGATACTGCCTTAGAACCCAAGGAGGGGTTGCTATGAGATGGATCCAACTCAAGGGCAGTGAGTTTGATTTTAGTTTGGAATCTTTATAGAAGCAGACTGCCACATATTTCTCCTGTGGAGCAGCTAGTAGATTCAAACTATCGACCATTTTCTTAGCAGCCAAACACATATCCAATGCATCCACAGGGCTCTTTTAGCTAAGCTATAGTACCTAGTTCCCAGGGACCAGGACAGAGTGAGGAGTCAGCCACAGGGATCCAGGTGAGGGGAGGGAACCCAGGCCATGCCCTACAAACAGCAAGGTGGGAAGGCAGGGGAAAGGACAGAAAAAGTCCAGGGACACCAGGACAGAGCAAGGAGGCAGCAGTAGAGATACAACTAAGGGGAGGTTGGAGAGGTTTCCAACAGCTAAGGGAGACAAACTTGTCGGTCAGTTTGTCCTAATGTTTTGATGTGTTGCTGTCAGTCTTGAGGCTGTGCCACCAGCTTTTCAAACACAGCTGGGTGCACATGCACAGGTATCAGCCTGGCTTGCTTGCAGACTGAGACAGACTAGGAAGAAGGAAGAGGCCATCCACTTCTCAAAGAATTGGCTAGGGAAAGCCTTATGAATAGCAGAGAAACACTGATACATTACTGTGCAACTTTATGAATAGTCCAGAAACATTGTCCAATACAGAGGAGGAGGATGAGTCACTTAGGTTAGAAGGCTCTCAAAATAGGACTGGAAAAGAGCTGCATCATCAGAGTAAAACCATCCATACTCATATGGATAAGGTAAAGCTTTCAAGACCTCTGTTTGCTGATGTGGCACCACACAAAGTGAAGAGAAACAGCTGCAAATATCCATTAATAATCAGAACATACAATGTACAAAGTATGAATCTAGGAAAATTGGAAGTTGTCAAAAATAAAATGGAACACATAAAGATTGATATCCGAGGCATTTGTGAGCTGAAATGGACTGATGTGGGCCATTTTGAATCAGACAACCATATGATCTACTATGCTGAGAATGACAAATCAAAAAGGAATGACATGGCATTCATCATCACAAAGGATGTTTCAAGATCTGCCTTGAAGTACAATGTTGTCAGTGATAGGATAATATCAATACACCTACAAGGAAGACCCATTAATACTACTATTATTCAAATTTATGCACCAACCACCAAAGCCAAAGATGAGGAAATTGAAGACTTTTATCAACTTCTGCAGTCTGAAATTGATCGAACATGCAATCAGGATGTATTAATTATCACTGGTGACTGGAATGAAAAAGTTGAAAACAAAGAAGAATCACTGGTAATTGTAAAATTTGGCCTTGGTGATAGAAATAATGCTGGAAATCACATTCTAGAATTGTGGAAGACCAACGACTAATTAATTGCAAATACCTGTTTTCAACAACACAAATGGTAGCTATACACATGGACTTCACTAGTTGGAACACACAGGAATCAGATTGACTACATCTGTGGGAAGAGGAGATGGAAAAGCTCAATATCTTCAGCCAAAACCAGGCTAGTTGTTGATTGTGGAACATACCATCAACTGCTCATATTAAAGTTCAACTTGAAGTTAAAGACAATTTAAACAAGTCCAGGAGAACTAAAATAAGACCTTGAATATATCCCTCCTGAATTTAGAGACTATCTAAAGAATAGATTTGATGCATTGAACACCAACGACCGAAAGCCAGAAGAATTGTGGGATGACATCAAGGACATCATCCATGAAGAAAGCCAGATGTCACTAAAAAGACAAGAAAAGAAGAGAAGACCAAAATGGATGACAGAGAGACTCTGAAACTTGTCCTGGAGTGGAGAGTAGCTAAAGCAACTGGAAGAAATGACAAGATAAAAGAGCTGAACAGAAGATTTCAAAGAGCAGCTCAAGAAGACAAAGCCAATTAATATAATGAAATGTGAAGAGGCTTAGAGTTAGAAAACCAAAAGGGAAGAACACACTTGGCATTTCTCAAACTGAAAGAACAGAGGAAAAAAAAATATAAGCCTCGAGTTGCAATACTGAAAGATTCTATGGGCAAAATATTGAATGATGCAGGAAACATCAAAAGAAGATGGAAAGAATCCAGAGTCACTGTACGAAAAAGAACTGGTCTATCTTAATCCATTTCAGGAGGTGGCATATGATCTAGGACCAGTGTAACTGAAGCAGGAAGTTAAAGTTACAATGAAGGAATTGGCAAAGAACAAGGCTTCAGGAATTGACAGAATACCCATTGAGATATTTCAACAAATGAATGCCCCACTGGAGACACTCACTTGGTTATGCCAAGAGATTTGGAAGACAGGTACCAGGCCAACTGACTGGAAGAGATCCAAATTTGTACCCATTCAAAGAAAGGTGATCCCACAGAATATGGAAATTATCAAACAATATTATTAATATTACATACAAGTAAGATCTTACTGAAGATAATTCTAAAATAGTTGCATCAATATATTGACAGAGAACTTCCAAAGGTGCAAGCTGGATTCAGAAGAGAATGTGGAACAGGGGATATCATAGCTGCTGTCAGATGGATCTTGGTTCAAGGCAAAGAATACCAGAAAAATGTTTACTTGTGTTTTATTGACTATGCAAAGGCATTTGATTGTGTGGATCATGACAAATTGTGGATAACATTGAAAAGAATGGGAATTCACAAACACTTGATTGTACTCATGAGGAACCTGTACACTGACCAGGAGGCTATTGTTTGAAAAGAACAAGGGGACACTGCATAGTTTAAAATCAAGGAGGGAGTGTGTCAGGGTTGTATCCTTTTCCCGTATTTATTCATTCTATACGCTGAGCAAATAATCCGAGAAGCTGGGCTATGTGAAGAAAAACGTGGCATCAGGATTGGAGGAAAAATCATTAACAACCTGAGATACATTGACGACACAACTTTGCTTGCTGAAAGTGAGGATGACTTGAGGCACTTACTGATGAAGATTGAAGAATACACTCTGCAGTATGGATTATATCTTAATATAAAGAAAACAAAAATCCTCACTACTAGACCAATAAGCAGCATCATGATAAATGGAGAAAAGATTGAGGTTGTGAAAAAATTCATATTGCTTGGTTCTACAGTTGATGGCAATGGAAGTAGCAGTCAGGAAAATAGACAACATATAGCACTGGGCATGGGAGCCCTGGTAGCATAGTGGCTAAGGCACTTGACTGCTAACCAGAAGGCTGGTGGTTCAAACCCACCATCCACTCCTCAGAAGGAAGATGGAGCAATCTACTTCCATAGTGATACTGCCTTGGAAACCCAAGGAGGGGTCACTACGAGTCGGGTCTGACTCGATGGCACATAACTACAACAACAACAACAGCACTGGGCAAGTCAGTTGCAAAGGAACTCTTTGAAGTGCTGAGGAACAAGGATTTCTCCTTGAGGACTAAGGTGTACCTGACACAAACCATGATATTTTCAATCACTTCATATGTGTGTGAGAGCATAGTGGCTAAGACACTTGCCTGCTAACCAGACGGCTGGCGGTTCAA
>NW_006921902.1:4058595-4060183 GCF_000298275.1 Orycteropus afer afer | reverse complement strand
GTTCTCTCCAAGGAGTGTATCTACCACAGGTAAATGTTCAACTCATATGCCTGTCTTTTGTTTGGCTGGAAGCCACAGGTGTGGGTTCAATTCCAGACCTAAAGGGCAGCTAGGGGCCATAGTCCCAGTGGTTCCACCAGGATCTATCAGACCAGCAAACCTTGTCCCCCCCCCCTTTTTTTTTCTCCAAATGATTTGAGTTTTGTTCCACATTTTTCTTATTTTCCAGGATCTCCTACATAGGTGCCCTTCCAAGTGGTTGACAGTTCTTCTGGTCTCATAGTCATATAGGCTGCAGAGCAATTGGATGGTGTACCAGTTGCTAAGATTAACTGTTTCCGTGAATTTTGGTTTTCTTCATTCTTCTTTGCTCTAGACAAGGAGAGACCCATCGTTGCATCTAGATGGCAGCTTGCAAGCTTTTAAGATTCCAGTCACTACTCACCAAAGTAGGAGGTGGAACAATGTTTTGTGTAGTATGTTATGTCAATTGAACTTGATGCCCCCTGAGACTATGGTCCCGAGCCCACAGATTCAACTACTTGGTCCCTCTGGGTAGCTGGCTGGGACCAAGCAGTGACTACAACCTTGCCCCTTGCCAGCTCTACTATACACCTGTGAATTTAGATCATACACATAAACTTACAGGACCATTGTCTGCCAACCCTATACATGTTCTTGGGTACACTCCCTGCTTGATAGACATACCTACTACTTCAGCATGTCCACTCCTCTATCCACCCATATATCCATGTTTGCTTTCACTGACAACGCAGTACTGTATGTGCAAAAGGATTCATCTTTGTTGTCTGTTCCTCCCATGTACCTCTCTGTATCTTTCTCTTCCTTAATGCCACCATGTTGATCACTCACATTTGGTACATTGCCCTTCTCTTCACCCAAATGAATACTTATCTCTACCTATCTAACAGTGTTCCCTTCCACCCCTGGTAACCAATAAAGAAAATTTCCTTCCATAGATAAACATTTCATTGACTTTTACAATAATGAACTAATACAATATTTGTCCTTTTGTGATTGACTTATTTCACTCAGCATAATGTCCTCTAAGTTCATCCACATTTTGCAGTGTTTTGCAGATTCTAAATTATTCTTTAGTATTCCAATGTGTGTATGTATCATAGTTTGGTTATCCATTTTTCAAATGATGGACACCTGGGTTGTTTCCATATTTTGGCTATTGTAAATGGCACTGCAATAAACATGGGTGTGAATATGTCTGTTCTTGTCATGACACTCACTTCTTTAGGATATATACCTAGTAATGGAATGGCTGGGTCAAATGATCTTTCTAATTCCAACTTTTGAAAGAATCACCATAATGCTTTCCATAGTGGTTGTACCATTTTACAGTCCCACCAAGAGTGTATGAGAGTCCCAGTCTCTCCACATCCTCACCAACATTTATTATTTTCTGTCTCGTTGAACTTTGCTACTAGTGGTGGGGCAAGATGGTATCTCATTGTTGTTTTGAGTTGCATCTCTCCAATGGCTAATGATCGTGAGCATTTCTTCACATGTTTTTTGGTCGCTTGAATATACTCCTTGGTGAAGTGTCTATTCATGT
>NW_006921902.1:4057153-4058495 GCF_000298275.1 Orycteropus afer afer | reverse complement strand
GCTACCAGTGCTGGAGCAAGATGGTACCTCATGGTTGTTTTGATTTGCATCTCTCTAATAGCTAATGATCATGAGCATTTCTTCATATGTTTGCTGGCCACTTGAATATCCTCCTTGGTGAAGTGTCTATTCATGTCTTCTGCCCATTTTTTAATTGGATTGTTTGTTATTGAGGTGTTGGAGTTTTCTATAAATTCTAGAGATAAGTCCCTTGTCAGATATGTCATTACCAAATATTTTTTCCCAATCTGTAGATTATCTTTTGACTCTTTTGGATTTATCTTTGGAAGCACATAAAAAATTTAATTTTTAGAAGGTTCCAATCATCTGGTTTCTCTTCTGCTGTTTGTGAATTTTGAGTTATTCATGATAGTGTATTTATGCCATATATTAGGCCTCCTAAATTTGCCCCTAGTTTTTCATTGAGGAATTCTATAATTTTAGGTTTCACATTTAAGTCTTTGATCCATCTCAGGTTAGTTTTTGTGTATGGTGTGAGGTACAGATCTTGTTTCATTTTTCTGCAAATGGATCTCCAGTTTTGCCAGCACCATTTATTAAACAACTTTCTCTTCCCCATTTAATGGATTTTGGGCCTTTGTCAAAGATCAGCTGACTATATATAGGTCGATGAATCTATTGCTGGGTTCTCAATTTTATTCCATTGATCTGTCATTAAATCAATACCAAGCAGTTTTGACTACTGTGGCTGTATAGTAGGTTTTGAGATCTGGCAGTGTGAGACCTCCTACTTTGTTTTTCTTCTTCAATAGTGCTTTGCTTATCCGAGGTCTCTTTCCTTTCCATATAAAGCTAGTGATTGGTTTTTCTATATCCCTAAAGAATGTTGATGCAATCAGGATTGGGATTGCATTGAATGTACAGATTGCTTTTGGTAGAACTGACATTTTCACAATGTTCAATCTTCCTTTCCATGAGCATGGAATGTTATTCCATTTTTGTAGATCTCTTAAGGTTTCTTGAAGTAGTTTTTCATAGTTTTCTTTGTACAGGTCTTTTGTGTCCCTTGTAAGATTTATTCCCAAGTATTTTATTTTTTAGGTAGCTATTGTAAATGGTATTGATTTTCTCATTTCTTTTTCAGCAATCTCTTTGCTGGTGTAAAGGAATCCAACTGATTTTTGGATGTTGATCTTATATCCTGCCATGAAGCTAAATCTATCCAACAATTCCAGTAGATATTTGACTGAGTCTCGTAGGTTTTCTAGGTATAGGATCATATCTTCAGCAAATAGGGATAGTTTGACTTCTTCCTTACCCATTTGGATGCCTTTGATTTCCCTTTCTTGCCTTATGGCCCTGGCTAGGACTTCCAGTACAA
>NW_006921902.1:4054290-4055495 GCF_000298275.1 Orycteropus afer afer | reverse complement strand
TGGTGTATTAAAGTCTCCCACTATGATTGTGGAGTCATCTATTTGGCTTTTCAACTCTTTTAAAGTCTGATTTATGTATTTTGGGGATCTTTCATTGGGTCCATAGATATTTATTATGGTTATATCTTCATCTTCAATTGATCCTTTAATCCTTCCTTGTTTCATATGGTTGTTTATGTCTTAAAGTCAATTTGATCAGAAATTAATATTGCCACTCCTGCTCTTTTATAGTTGTCATTTGCTTGATATATCTTTTTCTAACCATTGATTTTTAGTCTATTTTTCTTTTTTTCTCTAAGGTGTGTCTCTTGTAGGTAGCATATTGTTGGGTTTTGTTTTCTTATCCAATCTGCAACTCTCCATCTCGAGTGGTGCATTTAATCCATTAACATCCAGTGTAATTATTGGCATGTATGAATTTGTTTCTGTATTTTGTTATGTGATTTTTCATGGTCCCTGGCTTCCTTGTTCCATTCTATTTTCTGTGCTGAGCTCATTATGTTTATGAATTGTGTTGTCATATCCTTTGTTGCTGGTTGTTTTAGTACGTGCTGAATATTTGTGCTTGTCCTCTTTTTTATTGTGATATGAAGGTTTATCATTTTTCTTTGAGGTTACCCTATGATTTATAATTTTATCCCCAAGTTCAGAACAGTCCATTCTGTCTTACAACTTTCTTAACTTCCTCATCATTTAGAACTTCTGTAACTATACAGTATTTTCCCTCGTTTTGTTTGTAGTTGTTTTCATTTGCCAATTGATGTCTCTGGTTCCCTGTTAACAATCTTTTAAGCTTGTTTTAGTTTGGATATGTCAATAGCTGTGGTTTCTGCATTATGTCATCTTGTGTATTAATGGTCAGTTATTTGCTATTTTTGGCTCACTGTTCAACGGACTCCCTTTAGCATCTCTTGTAAGGCTGTTCTGGTTTTAACAAATTTCCTTTGTTTCTGCTTACCTGGGAATCTCCTAATTTCACCCTCATATTTGAGGGAAATTTTTGCTGGGTATATAATTCTTGGTTGAAAATTTTTCTTTCAGGGTTTTATACATACCATCCTATTGTCTTCTTGCTTGCATGGTTTCTGCTGAGAAATCAGAGCTTATTCTTACTGGTTGCCCTTTGTAAGTAAATTTTTGTTTTTCCTGTTCTGCTTTCAGGATTCTGTCTGGCTGCGATGATGGGCTCGAGTATAGCAGGGATT
>NW_006921902.1:4044419-4054080 GCF_000298275.1 Orycteropus afer afer | reverse complement strand
CTAAATATAATTCTTTTGAATTCCTTATCAGAGAGTTCCAATGCTGCTTCTTCCTCAGGGATGTGTTCTGGGTCTGTATCCTGTTCCTTTGTTTCTACCACTTTATCTTGCTTCTTTGTGTGGACTGTGATGGCTGTTGTCTCTAAGGCATCATGGCATTGTTGTATTTACATCTTTTTTAACTGTTTGTGAAGAGCAGCCAAGGTTGATTCAGGATCTTCTTGGTGGTTTTTTATAATTGGCCCATTTGTGGAGAAGGAGGTTGTGTTTCTCGCTCAGTAAGTGAAGTTGCAGGAAGTGTGGCTTTAGTTGTGTCTTATGGGGACTCTTGCTGTCTCCCACTCAGTTAGACCAATATTGCAATTGAATAACAATCAAAAAACTAAAAGCATGGATAAAAAAAAATACACCATGCAATCACACAGGAACAGTAACCAAAAAAAGAAAAACGGGAAAAAGAAAAAGAAAAATCAAGGAAACCTGCAATATCTGGGAATAGGGCAATAAGGGAAAAATTTAGAGAAGGAGTATAATAAAGAAAAACATGGGAAAAATGCAAAAGGAAAAACAAAGAATGGAGTTAAGCATGAGGAAAAAAAAAAAAAGCAGCTGGGAACAGGGAAAAGGAAAAAAAGCTGAAAACTAGGTCCTGGGAGAGGAAGAATAAATAATAATAGTGAAATGGACAAAAGTATTAATTATAATAGTAATTTAAAAACAGACAAAAACAAGCAAACTAAAAACCAGAAAAAAGAAAAAGAAAATAAGAAAAAAAGAAAAACATCAGGGGAGGGCAAGGCACCCAGTCTCCGTCTGAACACACAGACTGTGATGGAGTTCCTGCGGGCCCAGAAGGTGGGTGGGAGTGTGGGATGGCCACACCTCCATTCACCAAGCAGGTGTGGGGTATAAAAGTAGCAAGGAGAATGTCATACCTTTTCAGTCCTCCAGGTCTGGAGTGTCTTTGGGGTTACTGGCAACAGAACCTGTTCTTAAGCCCCTGGAATCTGGGAGAACACTGTCTCTTTAAATATCCAAAATGGTCAAACCACTTGTAAACATTAAAAATGGCTGCAACCTCCGGACAGGCAAAAGTCCACAGTTCAGCCTGCCTTCCTCTTCACTACAGCTTTGTCTTTTATTCCCCAGCTACCAGAGCAGTCCTCCGTGCAGTCCCTGGCTATCAGGGCTGATTTTTAGGTTAATTCTTAGGTCCTACCACCACTCAGCAATCTCCAGGTTGTCTGTGCCATCAGGATTGCTCATGATCGTTGCCAGACTGCAGCTCCATATATCTCTTTTTTTGGTATTTTCATGCAAATTCTTCTGCTAGTTGGGGTTTAATCCACTTATATATCCTTCTCTTCAAGGCTCGGGATCCAGGATTATCTTCTATGTATTTGTTAATTGGTTCCCCTTTTCTTTGTTGAAGAGGGTGTGTGCAGCCTTTCTGCCTATTTTGCCATATAACTGGAAATGTTCTTTCAAAAGCTTAACTCCTTTTCTCAGCTTCTATCTGCTTTGTAATTCTCCATGAGCTGAAATGAACTGGTACTGACCATTTTTATCAGACAACAATATGGTCCACTGTGCCAGGATTGACAAATTAAAGAAGAATACCATTGCATTCATTAACTAAAAGGACACCTCAAGATCTGTGCTGAAGTACCTGTCAGTGATAGGATAATATCCATACTTTTACAAGAAAGATGAGTTAATACTACTGTAATTCCAATTTATGCACCAACCACCAAAGTCAAAGATGAAAAAATTGAAAACTTTTTTTTTAAAATCAATTTTTGTGTTCTGAAATTGACCAAATATTCAATCAACATATATTGATAATTACTGGTGATTGGAATGTAAAAGTTGGAAATGAAGAAGCACCAGTAATTGGAAAATAAGTCCTTAGTCATAGAAATAATGCCAGAGATTCACATGATAGAATTTTGCAAGACAAATGACTTACTCATTGCAAATATCTGTTTTTAAATGATATAAATGGTGACTCTACATGTGGACCTCAACAGATGGAATACACAGGAATCAAATGGATTACATTTATGGAAAGAGGCCATGGAAAACCTTAAAATAAGCCAGGAACTGACTATGGAACAGACCATCAATTGCTCATATGCAAATTCAACTTGAAGCTGAAGAAAATTAAAATAAGTCCATGAAAGCCAAAATATTGTCCTGCTATATCTCACTTGAATTTAGAGACCATCTGAAGAATAGATTTGACACATTAAACACCAATGAATGAAGACCTGATGAGTTATGGGATGATATCAAGAACATCATACATGATTTTTCTTAGCCAAAGGTCATTAAAAAGACAGGAAAGTAGAAGATATCAAAATGGATATAAAAAGAGGCTATGAAACTTGCTCTTGAATGGTGAGTAGTTCAGGAAAATGGAAGAAATAATGAAATAAAAGAACTAAACAGAAGATTTCAAAGGGTGTCTCAAGATCAAAGTAAAATATTATAATAAAATGTGCAAAGATCTGGAGTTAGAAAACTAAAAAGAAGACCATACTCAGCATTTCGCAATCTGAAAGAATTGTAGAAAAATTTCAAGGCTTGAATTGCAATATTGAAGGGTTCTTTGGGGAAAATATTGAATGATACAGGAAGCAACAAAAGAAGATGGAAGGAATACAAAGAGTCACTGTATCAACAAAATTTGGTTGATTTTTATCCTTTTCAGGTGGTAGCATATGATAAAGAACCAGTAGCACTGAAGGAAGAAGCTCACAATGCACTAAAAGAATTAGTGAAAAGCAAGGGTCCAGGAATGAATGGAATACCCATTGAGATGTTTTATCAAATACATATAGTGCTGGAGGAACTCACTCATTTATGCCAAGAAATTTAGATAAAAGCTGGCCAGCCAACTAGAAGAGATTGATATTTGTGTCCAATCAAAAAAAAAAAAAAAACCTGATCCAACAGAATGTAGAAATTATCAAACAATATCACTAATATCAGATACAAGTAAAATTTTTCTGAAGATAATTTATAAATGATTGAAGCAGTGTTTCCAGAAATTCAAGCTGAATTCAGAAGAGGACATGGAATAAAGGATATCATTGCTGATGTCAAATGGATCTTGGATGAAAGAATAGACTACCTGAAAGATATTTGCCTGTGTTTTATTGAGTATGCAAAAGCATTTGACTCTATAGACCATAACAAATCATGGATAGCATTGTGAAGAACGGGAATCCCAGAACACTTAATTGTGCTCATGAGGAACCCTGTACATAGATAAAGAGGCTGTCATTCAAACAGAATAAAGGGATACTCCAAAAACAAAACTAATTCCATTGCCATTGAGTTGATTCTGACTCGTTGTTGTTGTTGTTAGGTGCCTTTGAGTTGTCTCCAACTCATAGCGACCTTACATACAACAGAAAAACTGCCCTGTTCTGTGCCAGCTTCACAATCCTTGCTATACCTGAGCCCATTGTTGCACCCATTGTGTTAACATATCTCCTTAAAGGCCTTCCCCTTTTTTGTTGACTTGCCACATTACCAAGTATGATATCTTTCTCCAGGGACTGGTCCCTTCTGGCAACATGACCAAAGTAGGTAAGATGAAGTGTGCCCATTCTTGCTTCCAAGGAGCATTCTGGCTGCACTTCCTCCAAGACAGACTTGTTAATTCTTTTGGCATTCCATGGTACTTTCAGAATTCTTTGCCAACACCACAACTCAAAGGCATTAACTCTTCTCCCGTCTTCCTTATTCTTTGTCCAGCTCTCACATGCATATGAGGTGATTAAAATTACCATGACTTGGGTTAGGCATACCTTATTCTTCAAGGACACATTTTTGCTCTTCAGCACTTGAAAGAGGTCTTTTGCAGCAATTTTCCCAGTGCAACATGTAGTCTGATGTCTTTACTGCTGCTTCCATTTGTGTTGCTCGTGGGACCAAGTAATATGAAATCATTGACAACTTCAATCTTTTCTCCACTTACCACGGTGATACTTATTGGTCCTGTTGTGAGGATTTTTGTTTTCTTTATGTTGAAATGTAATCCATACTGCAGAGTGTAGTCTTTAATCTTAACCAATAATTGCTTCAAGTCATCCTCATTTTCAGCAAGCAAAATTGTGTCGTCTGCATATCACAGGTTGTTATTGAGTCTTCCTCCAATCATGATGCCACATTCTTCTTCATACAGTCCTGTTTCTCAGATTATTTGCTCATCATATTGATTGAATATTGTGAAAGGACACAACCCTTACACACTTCCTTTCTGATTTTAAACCATACAGTATCCTCTTGTTCTCTTCGAATGACATCCTCCTGGTTTATGTGTAGTTTCCTCATAAGCACAATTTAGTGTTCTGAAATCACCATTCTTCTCAATATTATCCATAATTTGTTATGATCCACACAATTGAATGCTTTTGCATAGTCAATAAAACACAGGTAAACATCATTCTGGTATTCTTTGCTTTCAGCCAAGATCCATCTGACATCAGCAATGGCATAGCTTGTTCCACTACCTCTTCCTCTTCTGAATCCAGCTTGCATTTCTGGAGTTCTCTGTCAATATATTGCTGCGAGCATTTTTTAATTTTCTTCAGTAAGATTTTTCTTGTGTGTGGTATTAACGATATTGTTTGATAATTTCCACATTCCATGGGATAAACTTTCTTTGGAATGGGTACAAATATGGATCTCTTCTAGCAGTTTACTGTTGTTGTTATGTGCTGTTGAGTTGGACCCAACTCATAGCGACCCATCCTTGGGTTTCTGAGACATTATCACTACTGAAGTATATTGCCCAACTTTCCTTCGGAGAAGTGGCTGGTGGGTTTGAACGGCCAGCCTTCTGGTTAGCAGTCAAGTGCCTTTGGCACCATGCTACCAGAGCTCCTAATCAGTTGATTAGGTCTTCCAAATTTCTTGGCATAAATGAGTGCCTTAGTGTGACATCAGTTTGTTGAAACAACTCAATGGGTATTCTGTCAATTCCTTGAGCCTTGTTTTTCACCAATTCCTAAAGTGCAACTTTGACTTCTTCCTTCAATACCATTGATTCTTGATCATATGCCATCTCCTGAAATGGGTGAGCTTTGACAAATTCTTTTTGGTATAGTGACTCTGTGTATTCCTTCCATCTTCTTTTGATGCTTCTTGCATCATTAAATATTTTGCCCATAGAATCTTTCAATATTGCAATTTGAGGCTTAATATTTTTCTTCAGTTCTTTCAGCTTGAAAAATGCCAGGTGTGTTCTTCCCTTTTTGTTTCCTAACTCCAGGTCTTTGCACACTTCATTTTAATCATGAATTTTGTCTTCTGGAGCTGCTCTTTGAAATCAGCGCTTTTATCTTGTCATTTCTCCCATTGGCTTTAGCTACTCTCCATTCAAGACAAGTTTCAGAGTCTCTTCTGACATCCGTTTTGGTCTTTTCTGCCTTTCCTGTCTTTTTAATGACCTGTTGTTTTCTTCATGGATGATGTTCTTGATGTCATCCAAAAATTCATGTGGTTTTCGATCATTGGTGTTCAATTCATCAAATCTATTCTTTAGCTGGTCTCTAAATTCAGGTGGGATATAATCAAGGTCCTAGTTTGGTTTTTGTGAACTTTTTTTTTTTTTTTTTAATTGTCCTCAGTTTCAACTTGAACTTGCATAAGGAGCAGTTGATTGTCTTTTCCACAGTCAGCTCCTGGCCCTGTTTTGGCTGAAGATATTGAGCTTCTCCATCATCTCTTTCCACAGACATAGTCGATCTGATTCCTGCGTCCTCTATCTGGTGAAGTCCATGTGTATAGGTGCTGTTTGTGCTGTTGAACATAGTATTTGCAATGAATAAGTCGTTAGTCTTGCAAAATTCTATCATGTGATTGCCAGCATTATTTCTAGCACCAAGGCCATACTTTCCAACTACTGGTGATTCTTCTTTGTTTCCAATCACCAGTGATAATTAATACAACTTGATTTGTATGTTTGGCCAATTTGAGACTGCAGAAGTTGGTAAATATCTGCAATTTTCTCATCTTTGGCTTTGATAGTTGGTGTGTAAATTTGAGTAATAGTACTATTCACTGATATTCCTTGTAGGCATATGGATACTGTCTTATCACTGTCAGCATTGTACTTGATATATTCTTGAACATTCTTTGTGATGATGAATGCCACTCCATTTCTCTTTGTCATTTCTGGCATAGTAGATCATATGATCATCTGATCCAAAATGGCCAAAACCTGTCCATTTCAGCTCACTAATGCCTAGGATATCAATCTTTATGTGTTCCACTTCATTTTTGACAACTTCCAATTTTCCTAGATTCATACTTTGTACCTTCCATGTTCCAATTATTAATGGATGTTTGCAGATATTTCTTCTCATGTTGAGTGATGGCACATCTGCAAATTGTTATTGTTGTTATCAGGTGCCGTTGAGTCAGTTCCTATGTACAACAGAACAAAACACTGCCTGGTCCTGTGCCAGTATCACAATCCTTCCTATACCTTCTGCAAATGGAGGTCTCGAAAGCTTTACTCCATCCATATCTGTAAGTTCTGCTCTACTCTGAGGAGGCAGCTCTTCTCCAGTCATATTTTGAATGCTTTCTTACCTGAGGGGCTGATATTCTCCACTATATCGGACAATGTTTTAGGGCTATTCATAAAGTTTTCCAGTAATATATCAGACAGTGTTTAACTGCTATTCATAAGGTTTTCACTGACAAATTCTTTGAGAAATGGATGACCTCTTCCTTCTTCTGAGTCTGACTTAGTCTGGAAGCTTTGCTGAAACCTGCCCACCATGGGTAACCCTGCTAGTATTTGAAATACTGGTGGCATAACCTCCAGTCTCACAGCAACACAAAAGCCACCACAGTACAACAAATGGACACACGTGGTGGATTCCAACTCATAGTGATCCCTATTAGGACAGTGTAGAACTGCTCCATAAGGCTTCCAAGGCTGCAAAGCTGCCTCATCTTTCTCCTGCAGAAAAGCTGATGGGTTTGAACCACCAACCTTTTGGTTAGCAGCTGAGTGCTTTACTCACTATGACACCAGTTACTATAAGAGAGCATGTCTAAAAATCAAGAAAGGTGTGTGTCAGGGTTGTATCCTTTCACCATACTTATTCAATATATATGCTGAGTAAATGATCTGAGAGGCTGGATTATGTGGAGAAGAACACAGCATCAGGATTGGAAGAAGACTTACTAAAAACCTGCAATATGCAGATGGGAACCTTGTTTGCTGAAAATGAAGAAGACTTAAAACATTTACTGATGAAGATCAAAGGCTAGAGTCTTCATTATGGACTACACCTCAACATACCAAAAACAAAAATCTTCACAACAAGACCAATAAGCAACATCATGATAAATGGAGAAAAGATTGAAGTTGTCAGAGATTTCATTTTACTCGGATCCACAGTCAACACCTATGGAAGCAGCAGTCAGGAAATCAGACATATTACACTGGGCAAATCTGCTACAGAACACATATTTAAAGTGTGGAGGGAACAAAGATGTTGCTTTGAAAACTAAAGTGCACCTAACGCAAGCCATAGTATTGTCAATTGCCTCATAGTTACATGAAAGCTGGATGATGAATAAGGAAGATCGAAGAAGAGTTGATGACTTTGGATTATAGTGTTGCTGAAAAAATGCTGAAAATAGTATGGACTGTCAGAAGAATGAATAAATTTCTACTGGAAGAAGTATAGCTGGAATGCTCCTTAGAAGTGGGAATAGTGAGACTTTGTCTCACCTACTTTAGTCATATTGTCAGAAGAGACCAGTCTCTAGAGAAGGATATCATGGTTGGTGAAATAGAAGGTCAGCAATAAAGGGAAAGACCCTCAATGAGATGGATTGACATAGTGACTACAACAATGGGCTCAAGCATTAAAATGATTGTGAAGGTAGTGCAGGATCAGGTAATGTTTCATTCTGTTGTGCTTAGGGTCGCTATGAGTTAGAGCCAAATAAGGTATCTAAAAAAACCAACATGATTTTAAACAGTTTTTATACATTATTTTACAGAGGATATTTTCATTAGCTGTATAAGCTATTCTGTCATTTGACAAATCGTTTTTTTTTTTTTTTCTAATAATATTGGTTTTATTTTGCATTTTTTTTAATACGAAGTATTAAAATTTGGGTGAAAGTTTACAGAGCAAATTTACTTTCCATGCAACAGTTCACATACACTTTGTCTCATGACATTGACTACAGTTTACCACAATGCAACAGCTCTCCTCCCACTCCCTCTCCACTGTTACCTCTTCCCTGTGTTCTTTCCCCAGTGACCTCCTGCCCTCTGAACTGTCTTCCTGTGCATACATACCCCTTCTATTCTTCCATGATTGTTCTCTCCAGGGAGTGGAAATGTTCATTTCATATGCCTGTCTTTTGTTTGGCTGTAAGCCACAGGAGTGGGTTCAATTCCAGACCTGAAGGGAAGCTAGGGGCCACAGTTTTAGGGGTTCCATCAGGCTCTATCAGACCAGCATATCTGATCTCTCTCCCCCCCCCCAATTATTTTGAGTTTTTTCCACAATGTTCTACCACTCTATCCAGGATCTCCTACACAGATCCCCCTCTGAGTCATTGACAGTGGTAGCTGGGCACCACCTGGTTCTCCTGGTCTCATAGTCATATAGGCTGAGGACTGCATGGTGTACCAGTCACTTGGATTAATTGTTTGCTTGAATCTTTAGTTTTCTTCATTCTTCTTTGCTCTGGATGAGGAGAGACCCATTGTTACATCTAGATGGCTGCTTGCAAGCTTTTAAGATCCCAGTTTCTACTTGCCAAAGTAGGGGGTGGAACAATGTTTTGCGTATTAGTTATGCCAAATGAGATTTATATTCCTGTGACTATGGTGCCAAGCCAACAGGTCCAACTACTCTCTCCCTCTGGGTAGCTGACTGTGGCCAAGAAATGACTACAAACTTGTCCTTTGCCAGCTCTTCTATATACTTGGGAATTCTTACAGAACATACAAATACTTGCAGAAACATTGTCTGCCAATTCTATACATGGTCTTGGGTACACTACCCCCTGTTTAATATTAATATTAATATTTAATAGTTCAGCCAGTCCACCCATCTATCCACCCATATATCCATGTTTGTCTTCACTGAAAATGCAGCACTGTATGTGCAAAAGGGTTTATCTTTTTTGTTGTCAGCTCCTCCCATGTACCTCTCTATGTCTTCCTTTTACTCAATGCCACCACGTTGGGTCACTCACATTTGGTACATTCCCCTTCTATTCACCCAAATCAATAATTGTCTCTACCTATCTAAAAGTGTTCTCTCCCATCCCCTCGCCCACCTAGTAACCAAAAAAGAAAATTTTCTTCCATATATAAGCTTTCATTGACTATTTTTTTTTTTATTGTGATTTGGGTGAAGGTTTACAGAGCAAATTCACTTGCCATACAGCAGTTCACATATGCCATGTCTCGTGTCATTGACCACAGTTTACCACAATGTAACAGTTCCCCTCCCACTTCTTCCCCATAGTTACCTCTTCCAGTATGCATCCCTCCATACACTCCTGCCCCATGAGCTGTCTCCCTGTGCATAAGCAGCCCTTCTTTCTCCCATGATTGTTCTCTCCAAGGAGTGTATCTACTTGAGGTAAATGTTTAACTCAT
>NW_006921902.1:4043556-4044076 GCF_000298275.1 Orycteropus afer afer | reverse complement strand
TTGCATCTAGATGGCAGCTTGCTAGCTTTTAAGATCCTAGTCACTACTCCCCAAAGTAGGATACAATGTTTTGTATAGTATGTTATGTCAATTGATCTTGATGTCCCCTGTGACTATGGTCCCAAGCCCGCAAGTTCAACTACTTGGTCCCTCTGGGTAGCTGACTGTGACCAAGCAGTGACCACAACCTTGTCCTTGTCAGCTCTACTATACACCTGGGAATTCTGATCATTCACATAAACTTATAGGACCATTGTCTGCCAACCCTGTACATGTTTTTGGATACTCTCCCAATTTCATAGACATACCTAAACGTTTAGCCTGTCTATCCATCTATCCATCTATATACCCATGTTTGCCTTCACTGACAACACAGTACTGTATGTGCAAAAAGGTTCATATTTGTTGCCTGTACCTCCCACGTAACTCTCTATGTCTTCCTCATCCTAAATGCTGCCATATTTGTCACTCATATTTGGTACATTGCCCTTCTCTTCACCCAAATCAATACTTATCTCTA
>NW_006921902.1:4025260-4031079 GCF_000298275.1 Orycteropus afer afer | reverse complement strand
CAATTCTATTCTGTTGGTCCATGTGTCTGTCATTATACCAATACTAGGCAATTTTGAGTGCTGTGGCTGTGTCGTAGGTTTTGAGATCCGGCAGTGTGAGACCTCCTACTTTGTTCTTCTTCTTCAATAGTGCTTTGATTATCTGGAGTCTCGTTCCTTTCCATATACAGTTAGTGATTGTTTTTTCCATATCTTTAAAAAATGTTGATGCAACCTTAATTGGGATTGCATTGAATGTATAGATTGGTTTGGGTGGAATTGACATTTTTCACAATGTTCAATCTTCCTATCCATGAGCATGGGATGTTCTTCCATTTATGTAAATCTCATGGTTTCTTGAAGTAGTCTCTTATAGTTTTCTTTGTATAGGTCTTTTGTGTTCCTGGTAAGATTTATTCCCAAGTATTTTATTTTTTGTTAGCTATTGTAAATGGTATTGATTTCCTCTTTTTTTTTTCAGCAATCTTTTTGCTGGTGTAGGGGAATCTAACTGATATTTGGATGTTGATCTTGTATCCTGCCACTATGCTAAATTTCTCAATTAGTCTCAGTAGAATTGACTGAGTGTCTAGGTTTTTCTAGGTATAGGATCATATCATCAGCAAATAGGGATAGTTTGACTTCTTCCTTACCAATTTGGATGCCTTTGATTTCCCTTTCTTGCCTTATTGCCCTGGCTAGGACTTCCAGTACGATGTTGAATAGAAGTGGTTGTAGAGGCCATTCTTGTCTGGTTCCTGTATGCAAGGGAATGATTTCAGTCTCTATCCATTAAAAATAATGTTAGCTGTTGGTTTGGCCTAGATGCCCTTTATTATGTTGAGGAATATCCCTTCTATTTCTATTTTGCTGAGAGTTTTGATTAGGAATGGGTGTTGGATTTTTTCAAATGCTTTTTCTGCATTGATTGATATGATCATTTGGTCCTTTTTCCTTGTTTTATTTATGTGGTGGATGAAGTTGATTGTTTTTCTAATGTTAAACCATCTCTGCATACCTGATATGAACCCCACTTGGTCATAATGAATGATTTTCTTGATATGTTGTTGGAGTCTATTAGTTAGGATTTTGTTGAAGACTTTTGCATCTATGTTCATGAGGGATATTGGTCTGTAGTTTTCCTTTTGAGTGATGTTTTTCCCTGGTTTGGGGATCAAGGTAATGCTTGCTTCATAAAATGAATTGGGGAGGATTCCACCTTTTCCTTGTTTTAGAATAGTTTAAGTAGGAGTGTTGTCAGTTCTTCTCTGAATGTTTGATAGAATTCTCTGGTGAAAATATCTGGGCCAGGACTTTTTTTAGTTGGTAGTTTTTGTTGACCTGTTCAATTTCTTCTTTTGTTAGGGATCTGTTCAACTTTTCAATGTCTCTCTGTGTTAATTTAGGTAAGTGGTGTGTTTCTAGAAATCTGTCCATTTCTTTCAGATTTTCAAATTCGTTGGAGTACAATTCTTTGTAGTATCCTGATATTTTCCTTTTTATTTCACTTTTTTATGTTATGATGTCACCCATTTCCTTTGTTATTCATGCTATTGTATTCTCTCCCTCTTTTCCTTTGTTAAATTTGCCAGTGGTTTGTTAATTTTATTAATCTTTCCAAAAAACCAACTTTTAGTCTTGTTGATTTTTTCTATTGTCTGTTTTCTGTTTCATTGATTTCTGCTTTTATTTTTATTTCCAGAATTATTATTTTCATTCTTCTGGTGACCATAGACTTTTCTTGATGTTCATTGTCTAATTGTTTGAGATGTTGGTTTAAAGTGTTGATTTGGGCTCTTTCTTCTTTTGTAATGTGTGCATTAATTGCTATTGCTATATATTGGCCTCTGATCATTGCTTTTGCTGTGTCCCAAAGATTTTGGTATGTTGTGTTTGCATTTTTGTTTGATTCAAGGAATTTTTGAATCTCAATGTTTATTTATTTTCTTACCCAGTTGTTCTTATGGAGGGTGTTGTTCAGTTTACACGTGTTTGCTCTTTTTCCATTGATCTTCCTCTTGTTGATTTCTAGTTTGATAGCTTTATGATCTGAGAAGATCCTTTGCAGTATTTCAAGGTTTTTAAATTTATTAAGGTTTTCTTTATGGCCTAACATATAGTCTATCATGGAGAATATTCTAAGTGCACTAGAAAAGAATGTATATCATGCTGTTGTTGAGTGAAGTGCTCTGTAGATGTCTATAAGGTCAAGTTGGTGGATTGTATTATTTAGCTCTTCTGTGCCTTTGTTGAGTTTCTTAACAGTTCTGTCATTCATTGAAAGTGGTGTATTAAAGTCTCCAACTGTGACTGTGGAATAATTTATTTGCCTTTTCACCTCTTTTAAAGTCTGATTTGTGTATTTTGGGGTTCTTTCATTGGGTCCATAGATATTTATTATGATTATATTTTCATGTTCAATTGATCTTTTAATCATTATATAATGTTCTTCCTTTTCTTGTATGGTGGATTTTGTCTTAGAGTCAATTTGATCAGAAATTAATATTGTCACTTCTGCTCTTTTACGGTTGCCATTTGCTTGACATACCTTTTTCTAACCTTTGATTTTTAGCCTATTTTTGTCTTTGTCTCTAAGGTGTGTCTCTTTTAGACAGCATACTGATGGGTTTTGTTTTTTTATCCAATCTGCAACTCTCCATCTCTTGAGTGGTGCATTTAATCCATTAACATTCAGTGTAATTATTGACAAGTATGAATTGCTTGTTGTCATTTTATTATGTGCTTTTTCATGGTGTCCCTGGTTTCTTTGTTCAATATTATTTTCTGTGCTGAGCTCATTATGTTTATGAATCTTGTTATCATTTCCTTTGTTGATGTTGTTTTAGTATTTGCTGAATATTTGTGCTTGTCCTCTTTTTTATTCTCATGTGAAGGTTTATCATTTTTCTTTGAGGTTACCCTGTGATTTATTATTTTCTTCCCAAATTTAGAACAGTCCATTCTATCTTGCAACTGTCTTGACTTCCTCACCATTTAGAAGTTCTGTAACTACACAGTATTTTCCTTCTTTTTGGTTTGTAGTAGTGGACATTTGCCAATTGTAGTCTCTATTTCCCGGTAGCATAGTGCCTAAGGCATTTGACTGCTAACCAAAAGGCTGGTGGTTCAAACCCACCAGTCACTCCTTGGAAGGAAGGTTGGGTAATCTACTTCCATAGTGATACCACCTTGGAAACCCAAGGAGGGGTCACTCTGAATTGGGTCTGACTCAACAGCACATAACAACAACAACAACAAAGCTTGTTTTGCTTTGGATATGTCCATCAATGTGGTTTATGGGTTATGTCATCTTTTGTATTAATGGCCGGTTATTGTTTGCTATTTTTGGTTCTCTATTCAAAGGACTCCCTTTAGTATCTCTTATAAGGTTGGTGTGGTTTTAACAAATTCCCTTTTGTTCCTGCTTATCTGTAAATCTCCTAATTTCACTATCATATTTGAGGGACAATTTTGCTGAGTATATAATTCTTGGTTGAAAATTTTTCTCTTTCTGGGTTTTATATATATCATCCCATTGCCTTCTCACTTGCATGGTTTCTGCTGTGAAATCAAAGCTTATTCCTACTGGCTGTCTTTATAAGTAACTTTTTGTTTTTCCCATGCTGCTTTCAAGATTTTGTCTTTGTCTTTGGTTTTGATAAGTTTGATGATGATATGTCTTGGTGATTTTCTTTTGGGGTCTGTCCTGTTTGGGGTTTGTTGACTTCCTAAATGGCTATAATCTTACCTTTCATCATATCAGGGAAGTTCTCTTTCAACAAATCTTGGGCAATTTTCTCAGTGGTTTTATTTTTCTCTTCCTGTTCTGAAATTCCAGTGACATGTAGGTTATTCCTTTTGATGGTATCCCACATGAACCTCAGGCTTTCTTCATTTGGTTTTGATCTTTTTTTCTGATTGATCCCTTTCCAAAGAAGTATTCAGGTATTTGTCTTTAATCTCATTAATTCTGTCTTCCATTTCATCAATTCTACTCCTTTGCTCTTTCAACATGTTATCTAATTCTGACAATTTCATATTAATCTTCTGGATTTCTATCTGTATATTTAACATCATTTCTAATTTTTTATTTATTTTGTCATTTTCTTCTTCCAAAATTCTTCTAGGGTTTTGTCTCTTTTCCTTGGTCTGTCTTTCAATCTTTTGAAGATACCTAAATATAATTCTTTTGAATTCCTTATCAGAGTGTTTCAATGCTGCTTCTTCCTCAGGGATGCGGTCTGGGTCTGTATCCTGCTCCTTTCTTTCTAACACTTTATCTTGCTTTTTTGTGTGGACTGTGATGGTCTGTTGTCTCTGAGACATTGTGATATTATTGTATTTAGATGTCTGTTAACTGTTTGTGAAGAGCAGCTAAGGGTGAGTCAGGCTTTTCTTGATGGTTGTTTGTTGTAGGCCCATTGATAGAGAAGGAGGTGGTGACTCTTACTCAGTATATGAAGCTGTAGGAGGTATGGGTGTAATCGTGTCATATGAGGACAGTTGCTGTCTCCCACTCAATTAGGCAAAACAATAACAATTGAATAACCATCAAAAAAGTAAAAATAAATGGACACAAAACACATTGTGTAATCACACAGGAAGAGTGACTGGAAAAGAGAAAAGGGAAAAAAAATGATAATGAAAAGGACAAAAGTAATAATAATAGGAGTAGTTTTAAAACAGACAAAAAGAAACAAATAAAAAAAAATCTGTACAGGGTGGGGCAATGCACCCAGGCTCCATCCAAGCATACAGACTGGGAAGGAATTCCTGCCAGCCTAGAAGGTGAGTGAGAGTAAGGGATGGCTGCACCTCTGTTCACCAAGAGGGTGTGAGATATAAAAGTAACCAGAGGAATATCGCACCTTTCCAGTAGTCCGTGCATCTGGAATGTCTGTGCGTTTCCTAGCAAGCAGAGTCTGTTCTTAAGTCCCTGGAATCTGGGAGAACACCGTCACTTCAAACATCCAAAATGGTCAAGCCACTTGTAAACATTCAAAATGGCTGCACCCTCCTGACCAGCAAAAGTCCACACCTCAGCCTGCCTTCCTCTTCACTGCTTCCTCTTTTATTTCCCAGCCACCAGAGCAGTCCTCTGTACAGTCCCTGGCTAGCAGGGCTGATTTTTAGGTTAATTCTTCAGTCCTACCAGCATTTGGTAATATCCAAGATGTCTGTGCCATCAGGATTGTTGCCAGACAACAACAGCATCTTGCAGCTTTATATGTCTCTTTTTTTGGTATTTTCATGCAAATTCTCCTGCTAGTTGGAATTTAGTCTACTTCTATATCTTTCCCTTCAAAGCTCAGGGGTCCAGGATTATCTTCTGTATCTGAGTTAATTAGTTCCCCTTTTCTTTGTTGAAGAGGGTCCATGCAGTCTTTCTGCCTATTCTGCCATCTTACTGAAACTTCAAATCCATTTGATTTTGACTAAAGGCAAAAGTAATTCAATGGAAGAAAGAGTCTTTTCAACAAATAATTATGGAGAAAGTTATATTCATAGGCAAAAAGTGAACCTTAATCTAACTTTTATATTTTATATAGTGAAACCTCTAAGAGCCAGAACTTGATAGCATTCCCTTGTTTCTCCAGGTCTTGGAAATTTTCCATCTTTGACAATGTTCAGTCTTACCACTTTTAAATCATTCTCTTATTGGAAAATATTTGAATTTTCCTTCTCTGATAGGTTACCACCTTACACAGATTCCATCTTTCACAGGTTTTACTGTAAAAAAGTTAACTCAGAATTGATCATAGATAAATTAAAAATGTAAAACTAAAAAAACTTTTAGAGCAAACATAAAAGAAAATCTCCAGGATCTATGGATAGGCAAA
>NW_006921902.1:4023579-4025125 GCF_000298275.1 Orycteropus afer afer | reverse complement strand
CTTAATCAAAATTAAAATTTTGCTCTGCTAAAGGCCCCAATAAGAGAATGAAAAGACAAGCTATAGAAGGAGAGAAAATAATTGCAAATGGAATGTTGACTGTAAGACTAATATCTAGAATATCTAAAGAACTCTCAAAACTCAACAGTAAAAAACAAACAAACAAACAAAAATTCCATTAGAAATGAGCAAAGAAATGAAAAGACATTTCATTAATGAGCACATAATAAGCACATGATGAGAAGTCCAAATCATTCGCCATTAAGGACATGAAAATAAAAATTATAATGAGATGACACTATACATCTATGAAAATGGTTAAGGTTTTTTTTTTTAAATCTTAGTGATAGTACTTAATTTGGGGGAGGATGTGGAGAAATTAGATAACTCACACATTGCTGGTGGGAATATATAATGTATAATTGTGCTTTAAAATAATTTGACAGTTTCTTTAAGAAAAACTATACATGTAACTATCATGTGATCTTCAGTTGTGTTGCTGTTGTTATGTGTCATCAAGTCATAGCAAACATTTGTACAACAGAATGAAACACTGCTCAGATCTGCACAATCACCACAAATGTTTCTATGCTTGAGCCCATCCTTGCAGCAACTGTGTCAATCTATCTCATTGAAGGTCTTCCCCTTTCTCACTGACACTCTACCCTAACAACATGACCAAAGTATGAGAAATGAAGTCTGGTCATTTTTGCTTCTAAAGACTATTCTGGGTGTACTTCTTCCAAGATAGATTTGTTAATTCTTCTGGCAGTCTATGATATCTTCAATATTCTTCTCCAACTCCACAATTCAAAAGCAACAAGTTTGCAGTCTTCTTTGTTCACTGTCCTGCTCTCACATGCATATTAAATTACTGAAAATACCATGGTTTGTGTCAGGCACACGTTAGTCTTCAAAATGACATCCTTGCTCTTAAACACTTCAAAACGGTCTTTTTCAGAAGATTTGCCCAGTGTAGTATGTTGATTGATTTCTTGACTGCTGCTTCCATGGATGTTGGTGTGTATCCAAGTAAAATGAAACCCTTGATAACTTTTCTCTACTTCTCAGGATGTGGCTTATAGTCCATTTGTGAAGATTTTTATTTTACTTCAATTGTACCTGTAGGTATTTATTCCAGAGAAATGAAAGCTCATGTGCACATCAAAAATCTATACATGACTACTTACAGTAATTTTATTCATACTAGCCTCTAACTGGAAACAACCCAGGTGTCCTTCAATAAGGAAATGGTTAAATAAGCTGGTACTTTCATGTCATGGGATGTTGTTGTTGTTGTTATGTGCCACCGAGTTGGACTCAACTCATAGTGACCCCTCCTTGGATTTCCTAGGCAGTATCACTACGGAAGTAGATTGCCCCATCTTCCTTCCAAGGAGTGGCTGGTGGGTTTGAACCACCAGCCTTCTGGTTAGCAGTCAAGTGCCTGAGCCACTATGCTACCAGAGCTCCTTTTGGTTAGCAGCTGAATATTTTAAATTCCAAGCAGCCTGCTTATAATTTGGCTACAGAACTTTACAGCTTA
>NW_006921902.1:4014786-4023479 GCF_000298275.1 Orycteropus afer afer | reverse complement strand
TAGATTGCCCCATCTTCCTTCCAAGGAGTGGCTGGTGGGTTTGAACCACCAGCCTTCTGGTTAGCAGTCAAGTGCCTTAGCCACTATGCTACCAGGGTTCCCATGGGATAGTACTCAACAATGTAGGGAAGGAACTATTGATACACACTACCAATAAGAATCTCCACAGAGTTAAACACAAAACAGAGCAAAAAAAAAAAAAAAAAAAAATGCCAATACCAAAAGATTGCATAATGTATAATTCCACTCATGTAAATTATTGAATGAAAACTATAGACATAGAGAACAGACTAGTGGCTGTCAGGAATTAAGGAAGGACTGGGGACAGGACACAATAGATACGTTTATTTAGCAAAATAAATAAACAAACAATATGAGAGAGCCTTGTGGTGATGGAAATATTCTATATTTTGATTATATCACTGTCAATATCATGGTTGTGATATCGTATTATAGCTGTGCAAGATGTTACTACTGGGGAAATTGGGCAAAAGATACACAGATCTCTCTATTATTTCTTACAACTGCAATTGAAACTACAATTATGTCCAAATGAAAAGTTTAATTTTAAAAAGTTAAAGATTGGAAACAAATTAACTCATTTGTATAGACCTTTAAAAGCCTTTGCACTCATTTTCCTTTATTTTCTGAGTCACACCACCTCACCACACACTTTCAGATCACCCTACACTTTTCCTTTCATAACACTAATCCCTCTGAGGTTTGATTAAACAAGACTTATATCACTAGAATGCAAGTTCAGAGGGGAAGATTTTCTTTGTCTTGTTCATCATTACATCCCAGCATCTAGCATGGTGTCTCGCAAATGGTAGGCATTTAAATATTTCTTGAATGCATAAACAAATTTCTCACATGTGTAAAATGATAGTCAGAAATGTTAAGTCTTCTGACTCTAAATCTATTTCTCTTTTATTGAGTCGAATCAACCTTTTCTAATGATATTTTCACTTCTAGTATTTCTAGCATTTGAGTCATATCAGGCTATAGGCATATATTATAGTTTTGCCTTTCCCTGAATTAGCTGTTTGCAGTGGGCACAATGCTTTAAGTAACAATGGCAAGTTCCACTACAAAATTTGGACATTTCATTTTGCAAGAAATTGACTTCACCACTTATAAGATTATTTAGGGAAAAATTAAGGCATAGTTTCCTATGCAAAATTTGAATTCAACAATCTACAGCAATATAGATTTCATAGATTTTTTTAATATAAAAATCTATCCATTTTAATTTTATAAATTACAGCAATATAGTAAACCAGAGATTTAATCATTCATTGCTGTATTTTTCTGAAAGATTTCTTCTTCCTTCTCATATCTTCCTGCGACCCAAAGAATTTTCAAGGTACTATGTACTCAAAAATGAAATTTCACTCAATACCAAAAACATGGGCACATTTCCAAATAACACTTTCCAAATGCATTATTTACAAACATTTGGCTATTTTGATGTTAGAGGCTATAAAAGGAAAGTAGAGCTAAGAAACATAAAGAAGTGTGGCTTGGGTCCCAGCAATCAGGATGGGGTTGGGAAAAAGGAGGTGAAGGATTAGTTCTTTAAAAACGAATTCAGTGGGTGAGCATATTGGAAGTATGCTACAGCAATCTCTTGTGCCATGCCTGGCTTGTCCCCAGCAGAGGGTGCTGTCAGGCTGTGTGAAGCCTACAGGGCACCCAGTATTCTTTGATCACTGCAGTTTTGTATTCTTGCCATTGCTCTCAAGACCCAGCTTTGGTGACTGCTGCCTTATGAAAGCATTTAGATCTGAAATTTGGGCAATGGTCAAGATTTATTGGGAAATATTATATTCACTTTCTCAGGATGGAGGGAGCTCTCTCCAGTTGGCACCAAAGATGTGAGGACAGGGACTGAAACTAAAATTAACAAGCAAGTTTTCAAGGCAAACAGCTCCATCTATCCCTCCAAACCCTGCAACATGTCCTCTTTGAATACTTGGCTTTGAAATCAGACCTAGTTTCTGTAGATTGCAAAGAAATGCAGGGACAGGTAAGCTCTGTTTAAGTATAGATTATCTTGGTGGAGTGTTTCCCAGATTAAATTAAATGAGCATGTGAAAAGATGACAGACAGAAAGACGGGGAGTAATATATTTTCATTCGACAGCCAGCAGAGAGACATCTTTGTAGCTCACACGAAAACCCTGGGAAAATCAGGACAGTCATGAATGCTAACACCTTTTGGGTTGCTGCCAACAGGATGTGGTATACATTCTCCTGGCCATAATAACTTCATAGAGAACATTGAGAATGACAGGTCAGTTTATACTGGAGGTTTTGCACTTTGTTTGCTCAAAGACACTACTTATCCACTTTCTCCACTTTTGCAGCCACCTCCATCTCCAGAGAGGGTTGAAGACAACTTTACACTCTTATTTGTAATATTCAGCTGCCATGTGAGGGCAAAAGGGGAGATTGTGGACAGAATGTGTGTGTTTTATCATAAATAATTGCTGGGAGGTATAAAGGCATGGATTTCTTGGTATAAAAGGTCAAGTGTCTTATTAATTGTACATTGAATGGGAATTAGGCCTTATGGTTAAGAGCTAGGGGCAAGAGGAGAAAATTAATAATTAGTGAGTACCTGAAATGTGCCTTTTTAGTAACTTTACAACTCTGTTGGATCTGGATTCTTATCTCTCTTTTACTATTGTGGAAAATGTAAGTAACTCATTCAAGGTCACAGTCAGGTTTAGAGCCAAGACTGGATCTAGGTAGGCCTGCCTTCAAATGTTTTGGTCCTTACCACTTCTCAATACTGGACAGCCATCCATCAAAATTTTCCCACATGTGCAGCTCAGCTTCTTTCTATGGTAGATGTGGGAAATGGAAAACTCAGGTAAGAATAGGTTGACTGCATTTGGGTCACAGCCAAATCCAGGTATCAGGATGCAACAGGAACTAGTCCTTCTAAATGCTCTGGGTGGAGAGGTATAGTCTAGGCCACAGTTTGCTCTAATAGCTATAGCTAATGGAGCCCATGTTGTTAGGCTCCTGAGTCCAGTCTAAAAACATCTGCATCCCATGTGGAGGATTTTGCGCTTTGGGGAAGAAAATACTCCCCTGGTAAGGCTGACCATGTCTTTTTGTAGCCCATAGAAAGGAGAGCATCTTGATAAAAATAGGAACTCATTGGGTATAGACAGCTAAATGTACATACTCAAATGTGTTCTACTTACCACCTTTTTCCAGTGTCAATTTTTGAGGACATGATGACAATGATGACGATGATGACGATGACAATGGTGATGATAACAGAGTGCCTGCATTATTAGTGAAGATAGCAGAATAGTCAAGCTGGGAGGTATAAGTTGTGAGGATCAAGATGGTTTTTGTTATCATCATCCACAGTCCACCACTGGTCTATCAGTTTGCCATGTGGTGGCCTGTGTGCTGTTGTGATGCTGGGAGCTATGCACCAGTATTTCAAATACATCAGGGTCACCCATGGTGCACAGGTTTCAGCAGAACTTCCAGACTAAGACAGACTAGGAAGAATGGTGTGATGGTACACTTCTAAAAATATGGACACTGAAAACCTTATGAATAGCAGTGAAACAGTGTCTGATAGAGTGCCAGAAGACAAGCCCCTTTCAAGTTGGAAGGCACTCAAAATATGACTGAGGAAGAGATGCCTCCTCAAAGTACAGTCATGGATGAAGTAAAGTTTTTGAGATCTTCATTTGCTTATGTGGCATGATGCAAAATGAGAAGACAGCAACAAACACCCATTAATAATTAGAGCATGGAATGTACAAAGTCCAAAGCTAGGAAAATTGGAAGTTATCAAAAATGAAATGGAACATATAAAGATTAATATCCTAGATAATTCATGAACTGAAATGGACTGGTATTGGTAATTTTGAATTAGACAATAATATGATCTACTATGCCAGGAATGTCAAATTGAAGAGGAAAGGTGTCATATTCATTGCCCAAATGAACATTTCAAGATCTATAATGAATAACAATGCAGTCATTGATAAGATAATATCTATTCACCCACTAGGTATACCAGTTAATGCTACTATCATTTAAATTTACACACTAACCACTAATGGCAGAGATGAAGAAATTGAAGATCTTTACCAACTTCTCCAGTCTGAAACTGACCAAATATATAATCAAGATGCATTGATAATTTCTGGTGATTGGAATGTGAAAGTTGGGAACAAAGAAGCATCAAGTTGGAAAATAAGACCTTGGTGATAGAAATGATGTAGGAGATCACATGATAGAATTTTGCAAGAATGATGACTTATTCATTGCAGATAGCATTTTTCAACACTAATGGTGTATACAGGAGTTCTCCTGGCATGGTGCCTAAGGCATTTGACTGCTAACCAGAAGGCTGAAGGTTCAAAATCACCAGCCACTTCTCAGAAGGAAGATCGGGCAATTTACTTCTGTAGTGATATCACCTTGGAAACTCAAGGAGGGGTCTCTATGAGTTGCATACAATTCAATGGCAGTGAGATTGGTTTTTTGGTTAATGTTGTGTATATATGTTGACCTCGTCAAGTGGAATATAGAGAAATAAAATTGACTATGTTGTTGTTGTTGTTACGTGCCGTCGAGTCGGACCCAACTCATAGTGACCCCTCCTTGGGTTTTCGAGGCGGTATCACTATGGAAGTAGATTGCCCAACCTTTCTTCCAAGGAGTGGCTGGTGGGTTTGAACCACCTGCCTTCTGTTTAGCAGTCAAGTGCCTTAGGCTCTATGTAAAAAGATGTGGAGATCAAAATCATGAGTGAGAACAAGGCTAGGACCCTACTACGGAATAGATCATCAATTGCTCATATACCAGTTTAAGTTGAAGGGAAGATAATTAAAACAAGTCCATGTGAGCTAAAATACAATGTTGAATATATCCCACCTGAATTTAGAGACCATCTGAAGAATATTTTTGATACATTGAACACAAACGACTGAAGGCCAGATGAGTTGTGGGAGAACACTAAGAACAGCACACAGGAAGAAAGCAAAAAGTCATTAAAAAGACAGGAAAGAAAAAAAAGACCAAAATGAATGTCAGAAGAGACTTTGAAACTTGCTCTTGAAAGGAGCTAAAGTCATGGAAAGAAATGAAAAAGTAAAAGAGCAAAACAGAAGGTTTCAAAGGGAGGCTCTAGAAGACAAAGTAAAGTATTATAATGAAATATGCAAAGAGCTGGAATTAGAAAATGAAAAGGAATGATACATTTGGCATTTCTTAAGCTGAAAGAACTGAAGAAAATATTCAAGCCTCAAGTTACAACATTGAAGGATTCTATGGGCAAAATATTGATTGATACAGGAAACATAAAAAGAAGATGGAAGGGATACACTGAGTCATTGTCCCAAAAAGAAATGATCAATGTTCAGTCATTTCAGGAGATAGTATATGATAAGGAACCAATGGTAGAAAAGGAAGAAGTCCAAAGTGCACTGAAGGAATTGGTGAAAAGTAAGACTCCAGGAATGGGTGGAATATTCATTGAGATGTTTCAACAAACAGATGCAACCATGGAGGCATTCACTCATGTATTTGGAGGACAGCTACCTGCACAAACAACAGGAAGAGATCCATATTTGTGCCCTTTCCAAAGAAAGGTGATGCAGTGCAGAAATTATCAAACAATATCATTGTCACATGCAAGTAAAATTTTGGTTAAAATAGTTCAAAAATTGTTGCACTAGTACATTGGGAGCTACCAGAAAAGCAAGCCAGATTCAGTAGAGGATGTAGAATGAGATGCTAAAGTCATATGGATCTTGGCTGAAAGCAGAGAATACAGAAAATATGTTTACCTGTTTTATTGACTATGCAAAAGCATTCGACTATGTGGATCATAGCAATTTATGAATAACACTACAAAGAATGGGAATTCCAGAGCATTTAATTGTGCTCATAAGGAACCTGTACACAAACCAAGAGGCAGTTGTTTGAGCAGAACAAGGGGATACTGTTTGATTTAAAATCAGGATGGTGTATGTTACGGGTGTATACTTTCACCATACTTAATCTGTGTGCTGAGCAAAGAATTAGAGAAGCTGGACTATATGAAGAAGAATGTGGCATCAGGATTGGAGGAAGACTCATTAACAACCTGAGATATGTAAGATAACACAACATTGTTTGCTGAAAGTCAAGAAAACTAGCAAGCATTTGCTGACGAAGACTAAAGACTAGGATTGCACCTTAACATAAAGAAAACAAAAATCCTCACAACTGGACCAATAAGCAACATCAGGATAAATGGAGGAAACAATGAAGTTGATTTCCTTTTCCTTGGATCCACAATCAACACCAGTGGAAGCAGAAGTCAAAAAATAAAATGACATATTGCACTGGGCAAATCTGTTGCAGAAAACCACTTTAAAGTGTTGAAGAGCAAAGACATCACCTTGAAGACTAAGGTGTGTTTGACCCAAGCCAGGGTATCTTCAATAGCCTAATATGCATGTGAAAGCTGGACAATTAATAAGAAAAACCAAAGAAAATTGATGCCTTTGAATTGTGGTGTTGGCAAAGAATATTGAAAATACTATGGACTGCCAGAAAAACAAACAAATCTGTCTCAGAAGAAATACAGTGAGAAAGCTTTTTATAAACGAGAATGGCCAGACAGCATCTCTCATACTTTGATTATGTTATCAGAAGGAGCAGTCCCTTGAGTGTCAGTGAAAAAGGGGAAGACTCTCAACAAGATGGATTGACACAGTGGCTGTAAAGGTGGGCTCAAGCATAGCAAAGATTGTGAGGATGGTGCAGGACCAAGCAGGGTATTGTTTTCCTGTACATAGGGTTACTATGAGTTAGAACCAATTTGAAATCAACTAATGACAACAACATCTATGGAATAGTTACATCTCCCTCAATGGCAAATGAGACATTCTATCACAGCACTCATATCATTATATGCTGGTTGTGTGTTTCTCTACCTGGCCCACATGTGAGCTCCTTGAGTAAAGGGACAGAGCTTACTCTTCTTGTTATTGTTGTTGTTGTTGTTATGTGCCATCAAATAGGACATGACTCATAGCTATCCCTCCTTGGGTTTCTGAGGCACTATCACTGTGGAAGTAGCTTGCCCCACCTTCCTTGCAAGGAGTGGCTGGTGGGTTTGAACCAGCAATCAAGTTAGTTAGCAGTCAAGTGCCTTAGGCACTACGCTACCAGATCTCCTACTCTTCTTGTTATACAAATATCCAAATTTACAAATATTTAAAAATATTTGTAGGGTAAAAAAAGAAAGAAAAATCTCTCCAAATGAGGTCTTTCTAACACCAGTAACAGATTGCATTATAGCATTATAGTTTACAAAGAACCTCAATACATTCTCAATTATACTTCTTTTCTGTCTTTTCTCCTCCTGCCCTACCTCTTGCATATGAAGAACATGAGAGAAAAATGTGATCTATCTGGAACTAGGAAGAAAATAGCAACTATAACCTGTGGCATCTAGTCTTTAATCAAAGAGTATATGTATCTGTTTCTAGGGGGAGAGAAATGTCAAAATCAGCATTAGAAGGTATGATGAAATTTGAATAATCTGACAGGCAGTGTTGGCAGTAAGACTTTTCCCTTTACATCAGTCCATGAATTTAAACCCAGGTTACCTATCTGACTACAACATTATGGTGGCCTAATTTTCTTGCTTAATCTTCCAGAATCAATAAGAATTGAGTATCTACACTTTGCTACATAATTTCCTGGGAGGGAATTGGGCCAAACTCATAAGGCTCAGTTTGTGAGCTTTCCTTTGTGCCCACAACAGGTACTAAAAAAACATCTCCCTGAAATCCAGCACCCCTGCTTTATTTTCCTTTTCTGTATTCGAGCAATATGTATAGAACAGTTTTCAGCTCTTTCGTACCTATCTAGGAATCCATGTAGTACTGTGGTCTGCAGTTTCTCTACTGGAACAATCAGTGAAAGGTAACAGAAGTCAGTAAGGGAAGCTGAACTAAGACAGGATTACAGTGCTGCCAGATAATAAGAATGCCAATAATTCATTGTGATAGACTCATATTTGAATAACAGCCTCGTCAATAATACTTATCCTCATCTCACCAGAAAAATTAAAGGCAGCCACCAATTCACTCTACCATTTACTTGTCTGTGTTTTTTCTCTCAATAGGTAACCCAGCCAAGCAAGAAGTAATATATGTCTTTTAGGGATGTAGTGTCCTGAGAAAGTGAAGAAGGAAATAGACATACCCCATCTTGTTCCTCTGATATAAGAGCATTCTAAACTGAAAATGCTGAGCATTGAATAAAAGAGTGAAATTAAGGACAGGGTGAGGATGGCAGTAGGCAATGTTATATAAAAGGGAAAGGAGAAGTGGCTAGTATTGAATAAAGCTGAAAATAAAAAGGTAACATTTACCGAGCCTTTACATAATTTGTGTCATTGTCTCAAAATGGAACATTCCACAAAAGTGAAAATGAGGGAATAAAGATATACAAAACAGCATAGATGAATCCATCTAACATAACTTTAATGAGGAAAAAACAAGTACCAGAAGATTAGTTCCGTAGTGATACTGCCTCGGAACCCAAAGAGGGGTCACTATGAGTTGGGTCCGACTCCACGGCACATAACAACAACAACAGAAGATTACATACGGCAAGATAAATCTTTTGTAAAGGTTTTTTTTTTTTTTTTTT
>NW_006921902.1:4002287-4004698 GCF_000298275.1 Orycteropus afer afer | reverse complement strand
AGAGAAGGAGAAAAATGAAGAAAAAAAAATGGGAAAAATGCAAAGAGAAAAACAAGATACTGGGTTAACCAAGAGAAAGGAAAAAAATATTGCAACCAGGAACAAGGAAAAGAAAAAAAGCTGAAAACTAGAACCTAGGATAGGAAGAATAAAGTATAAAGAATAATAATAAAAATAACAAAAGTAATAATAATACTAGTAGCTTTAAAACAGGCAAAAACTAACAACCAGATAAAAGAAAAAAATAAATCAGGGCAGGGTGGGGCAGGGCAGCCAGGCTCTGTCTGAGCACACAGACTTGGATGGAATTCCTGCTAACCTAGAAGGTGGGCGAGAGAGAGCAATGGCCACACCTCCATTCATCATGAGGGTGTGGGATATAAGAGTAACAAGGGGAATGTCACACCTTTCCAGTCATCAGTGTCCTTAATGTCCATGCCATTCCTGGCAAGTGGAGCCTGTTCTTAAGTCCCTGGAATCTGGGAGAGCACTGTCACTTTAAATACCCAAAATCATCAAACCACTTGTAAACATTCAAAATGGCTATAGCCTCAAGACTGGTAAAAGTCCATAGCTCAGCCTGCCTTCCTCTTCACTGCTTCCTCTTTTATTCACCAGCCACCAGAGCAGTCCTCTGTGCAGTCCCTGGCTAGAAGATCTGACTTTTAGGTTCATTCTTAGGTTCTACCACCACTCAGCAATATCCAAGCTGTCTGTGCTATCAGGATCACTTCCAGACCGCAGCTCTGCATGTCTCCTTTTTTGGGGTTTTTGTGAAAATTCTTCTGCTAGTTGGAGTTTAGTTCACTCCTGTATCTTTCTCTTCAAACCTCAGGGGTCCAGGATTATCTTCTGCATCTGTATTAATTGGTTTCCCTTTTCTTTGTTGAAGAGGGTCTGTGTAGTCTTTCTGCCTATTCCACCATCTTACTGGCACCCTTTTGTAAAGTTTTAAAACAACTGAAATGAAACAATATATTGTTTGTTGGTTCCATTGGGTCAACTCCAAATCATAACGATCCCACATACATAGGGTACAAAACACTGCTAGTCTTGTGCCATCCTCACAATTCATGCTATACTTGAGCCCATCATTTAGCCACAGTGTTAATGCATCTTGTTTAGGGTCTTCCCCTTTTTCATTGACCCTCTACTTTACCAGGCATGATCTCCTTCTCCAGAGACTGGTCCCTTCTGACAACATAACTGAAGTACTTGAGATGAAGTCTGGCCATTCTTGCTTCTAAGGTGCATTCTGGTAGCACTTCTTCCAGAACAGATTTGTTCATTCTGGCAGTCCCTGGTATTTTTGGTATTCTTTGCCAACATCATATTCCACAGGTATCAACTCTTCTGTCTTTTTTATTCATTGTCCAGCTTTCACATGCATTTGAGGTGATTGAAAATACCATGACTTGAGTTCTCTTAATCTTCAAAGTGACATCTTTGCTTCTTAACACTTTAAAGAGGTCTTTCACAACAGATTTGCCTAGTGCAATTTCTTGAATGCTGTTTCCATAGGTGTTAATTGCTGATCCAATAAAATGAAATCCCTGACAACTGTAATCTTTTCCCCATTTGTTGTGGTGTTGCTTATTGATCCAGTTGTGAGGATTTTTGTTTTCTTTATACTGAGGTGTAATCCATACTGAGTACTGTAGTCTTTGCTCTTTATCAGTAAATGCTTCAAGTCATCTTAGCTTTCAGCAAGCAAAATTGTGTCATCTGTTTATTGCAGGTTGTTAATTATCCTTTCTCCAGTCCTGTTGCTGCATTCTTCTTCATATAGTCCAGGTTCTGTAATTATTTGCTCACCATACAGATTAACTATGATGAAAGGATACAATCTTGATGCACACCATTTCTGATTTTAAACCGTGCAGTATCCCCTTGTTCTGTTCAAACAACAGCCTCTTGGTCTATGCACAGGTCCCATATCTGCACAAATAATTGTTCTGGAATTCCTACTCTTTGCAATGTTATTCATATTTGTTATCATCCACACTGTCAAATCTCTTTGTATAATCACTGAAACACAGGTAAACATCTTTCTGATATCCTTTGCTTGCAGCTAAGATCTAGCTAACATTAGCAATGATATCACTTGTCCCACATCCTCTTCTGAATCCACCTTCAGTTTCTGGCAGTTCCCTGTCAATATACTACTGCTGTAACTATTTTTGAATTATCTGCAGAAGAATTTTACTTGAGTGTGATATTATTGATGTTGTTTGATAATCTCGACAATCTGTTGAATCACCTTTCTTTGGAATGGGCACAAATATCAATATCTTTAGTCAGTTGGCCAACTAGTTGTCTTCCAAATTTCTTGGCATAAATGAGTAAATGCCTCCATCTTAATGGGTATTCCATCAATTCCTGAAGGCCTGTTTTTTTTTTTTTTTTTTTTT
>NW_006921902.1:3999370-4002187 GCF_000298275.1 Orycteropus afer afer | reverse complement strand
AGGATCTCCTACATAGATCTCCCTCTGAGTGGTTGACAGTGGTAGCCGGGCGCCATCTAGTTCTTCTGGTCTCATAGTCATATAGGCTAAGGATTGCATGGTGTACCAGTAACTTGGACTAATTGTTTCCATGAATCTTTGGTTTTCTTCATTTTTCTTTGTTTTGGATGAGGAGAGACCCATCGTTGCATCTAGATGACTGCTTGTAAGTTTTTAAGATCCTAGTCGCTAATGCCAAAGTAGGAGGTGGAACAATGTTTTGTGCAGTGTGTTATGCCAATTGAGCTTGATGTCCCCTGCGACCACAGTCCTGAGCCCACAGATTCAACTACTGACTCCCTCTGTGTACCTGTCTTTGCCCAAGAAGTGACTACAAACTATCCCCTTGTCAGCTATACTATACAACTGGCAATTCTTACAGAACATATAAATACACTTGTAGGACAATTATCTGCAAACCCTGTACATGGACTTGGGTATACTACTCACTGCATAGACATACCTAATAATTCAGCCTGTCCATCCATCTATCCACCCGTATACCCATGTTTGCCTTCACTGACAATGCAGTACTGTATATGCAAAAGGGTTCATCTTTTTTGTCTGCACCTCTCTATATTTCTTCCTCTTCCTCAATGCCACCATGTTAATCACTCACATTTGGTACAATGCCCTTCTGTTCACCTAAATCGATACTTATCTCTACCTATCCAACAGTGTTCCTTTCCCGCCACTCCTATCCCTGGTAACCAAAAAGGAAAATTTCCTTCCACATATAAGTCTTTCCTTGACTTCTACAATAACAAAATAATACAATATCTGTCCTTCTGTTACTGACTTATTTCACTCAGCATAATGTCCTCCAAGTTCATCCATGTTTCATGGTGTTTTGCAACTTCTACATTATTCTTTAGGGTTGCATAGTATTCCACTGTGTGTACATACCATAGTTTTGTTATCCATTCTTCAGTTAATGGATGCCTAAGTTGTTACCATCTTTTGGCTATTGTAAATAGTGCTGAGTTGAACATGGATGTGCATAGGTTTGCTCTTGTCCGGTCTCTCACTTCTTTAGGATATATACCTAGTAATGGAATGTCTAGGAGGTCTGGTAGCATAGTGCCTAAGGCACTTTGACTGCTAACGAGTGGTGGTTTGAACCACCAGCCACTCCTCAGAAGGAAGATGGGGCAATCTACTTCCATAGTGATACTGCCTTGGAAACCCAAGGAGGGTTTGCTATGAGTCGGGACTGACTTGAAGGCACATAACAACAACAACAACAATGGATGGCTGTGTCAGATGTTATTTCTAATTCCAACTTTTTAAAAAAGCACCATACTGCTTTCCACAGTGTTTGTACCATTTGACATTCCCACCAACAGTGTACGAGAGCTCCAATCTCTCCACATCCTCACCAGCATTTGTTATTTTTTGTCTTTTTGAACATTGCTTACCCAAGGTCTCTTTCTTTTCCATATAAAGTTAGTGATTGGTTTCTCCATATCCTTAAAAAATGTTGATGGGAACTGAATTAGGATTGCATTGGATGTATAGATTGCTTTGGGTAGAATTGACATTTTCACATTGTTCAATCTTCCTATCCACAAGCATGGTATGTTCTTCCATTTATGTAGATTTCTTATGGTTTCTTGAAGTTTTTTATAGTTTTTTTTTTTTTTTTTTTTTTTTTTTTTTTTTTTTTTTTTTTGTATAGGTCTTTTGTGTCCCTGGTAAGATTTATTCCCAAGTATTTTATTTTTTTGGTCACTATTTTAAATGGTATTGCTTTCCTTATTTCTTTTTTACCAAACTCTTTGCTGGTGTAGAGGAATCCAACTGATCTTTGGATGTTGATCTTGTATCCTGCCATGAAGCTAAATCTCTCAGTTAGTTCCAGTAGATTTTTGACTAAGTCTCTTGGGTTTTCTAGGTATAGGATCATATCACTAGCAAATAGGGATAGCTTGACTTTTTCCTTACCAATGTGGATGACTTTGATTTCCCTTTCTTGCCTTATTGCCCTGGCTAGGACTTCTAGTAACAATGTTGAATTGAAGTGGTGATAGAGGGCATCCTTGTCTGGTTCCTGTTTGCAAGGGGAATGGTTTCAGTCTTTCTCCATTGAGAATAATATTGGGTGTTGGTTTTGCATAGATGCCTTTTATTATGTTGAGAAATGTCCCTTGTATTCCTATTTTGTTGAGAGTTTTGATCAGGAATGGATGCTGGATTTTATCAAGTGCTTTATCTGCATCAATTGATATGACCATGTGGTTCTTTTCCTTTGTTTTATTTATGTGGTGGATGACATTGATAGTTTTTGTAATGTTGTTCCATCCTTGCATACCTGATATGAACACCATTTAGTCATAATGAATTATTTATTTATTTATTGGTTTTGGTCATTATTCTTTTTTTTTCTTTATTTATTGTAATTTGGGTGAAGATTTACAGAGCAAATTCACTTTCCATACAGAAGTTCACATATACTTTGTCTCATGTCATTGGCCACAGATTACCACAATGCAACAACTCCCCTCTCACTTACTCCCCATAGTTACCACTTCCCAGTGTCCATCCCTCCATACTCTCCTGCCCCCTGGGCTGTCTCCCTGTGCATAAGCAGCCCTTTCTTCTCTCATAATTGTTCTCTCCAGGGCGTGTGTCTACTTGAGGTAAATGTTTAATTCACATGCCTGTCTTTGTTTGGCTGGAAACCACAGGTGTGGGTTCAATTATAGACCTGAAGAGCAGCTAGGGGCCATAGTCTCAGTGGTTCCACCAGGCTCTATTGGACGAGCAAACCTGGTCCCA
>NW_006921902.1:3992598-3999270 GCF_000298275.1 Orycteropus afer afer | reverse complement strand
TTTTTTTTTTTTTTGGTACAGTGACTCTGTGTGTTCCTTCCATCTTGTTTTGATGCTTCCTGCATCATTTAATATTTTACTCATGGAATCATTCAATACTGCAACTAGAGATTTGAATTATTTTCTTTAGTTTTTTCAGCTTGAGAAATGCCAAGCATGTTCTTCACTTTGGGTTTTCTTTGCGCATTTCATTATAATACTTATGCATTCCATTTCATTTTTGACAACTTCCAATTTTCCTACATTCATACTTTATACATTTCATGTTCCCATTATTAATGGATATTTGCATCTGTTTCTTCCCATTTTAAGTTGAGCCCATCAACACACGGAGGTCCTGAAAACTTTTCTCGATCCACGTCATTAAGGTTGACTCTACTTTGAGGAAGCAGCTGTTCCCCAGTCGTATTTTAAGTGCTTACTGACCTGAAGGGCTCATTTTTTGGCACTATATCAGACAATGTTTCAGGGATTTTCATTAAAATTTCCAATACTATATCAGACAGTGTTTCACTGATATTCATAAGGTTTTCAATGGCCAATTTTTTCAGAAGTAGACAGTTTTGTCCTTCTCCCCAGTCTATCTACATTTGAAAGTGCCCCTGAAACCTGTCCACTGTGGGTGAACCTGCTGGAATTTGAAATACCTCCAGCCTCAAAGCAACATGCAAGTCACCACAATATGACAAACTGACAGGCAAGGGAGTATATTGTTAGGCAGATATCATTTATAAGAATAAAAATACAAAAAATCTAGGAAGTGATTCATACATCATTTAGGGTAGTGCTGACTTCTTTGGTGGGTGATGGGGAATGTCGGACAGAGGGAAGAGCTCTTAAGTTGGTGGATTTTTATATGTTCATTATAGTAAAATCTGTGAAAGCCAGAATCTTTACAAGGCAGAAACCTGTCAGAGAAGGAAAACTCAAATATTTTAGTTTCTATTTATCTGCATCCTATCAAAGGTAGAAAACTTGTAAGATACAAAAAATAAAACAGTCTCATTGAGCTCTGGTTCTTATAGGTTTCACTGTATTATAAAACCTATTGTTACTGAGTCCGTTCTGACTCAAGATGACTGCATGTGTGTTAATGGTTTATGTTTTAGAAGAAGATTGTCAGGACTTTCTTTCAAAGCACATTTGAATGGACTTTAGCTCCAACCTTTTGTTTAGCAGCTGAGCACAGTAACTGTTTTCACTAAACACAGACCTATTATATATTCCCATCCATGGCCATGGAGTCAATTCTAAACCATAGTGACACTATAAGACAGAGTAGAACTGCCCCATACGGTTTTCAAGGCTGTAAATATTTATGGAAACAGATTTCCACATCTTTGTTCCATGGTGCTTCTGATGGATTTGTATCATCAAACTTTCAGTAAGGAGCTGAGTGCTTTAACCACTGCACTAACAGGGATCTTTGCATTATATATAAGCACATTAAAAAAAAAGAGAATGAAGGCATATAATATTATAAACCCATTTTACGTATGAATGTTTGGTCACAGAGAGGTTAAAGTACTTGCCTGAAGTCACTCATAGAGCAAGTCATAGAACTAGAATTTGAACTAAGAACAATAGCCAACTTCTATTCTTCAAAATTCCTATCTTCATTCCTCCAGGAATTTTGGATCATTTTGGTCAGCTCCTAGTACTGCCTTACCACTAGTATAACACAGGTCAGAAAATGTGTGCAGTGTCAATATTTCTTTTAGGCTGAGACTGCCAACCCACAGCTCTTGCTGGGTGAACACTGATGAACTAGATGTGTGTGCCATACCCATGGTATTTCAGCCATAGCCTGGATGTTGTTCAATGAAGTGGTCTAAGATAAATAATTGATCCTCCCAAATATGGATTGTGGCTCACATGGAATACTAGCCGACTGATAGAGAAAGGAGAAGTCATGAAGAGAAGAAGAGAGGTGTCAAGAGAAACCATGCAGGTCTTAAGACCCACAAGGTGCAATTCATGACTATAGAATATAGTTATAATCTCTGATTCTCTTTCTCTGTATATATATGCCTGCCTCATTTATCTTTAATCCTAATAAATACATTGGAAAGAATAATCAGAGTAATTAGGAATTAGGGTGGATTTATTTTTGTTTATAACGTGTGCAAAAAAGATGGTGATAAATGTACTCAATATTTTCAAATGAGAGATTTCCTTTTAGCAACCTTTCTTGGTGCTGACATTAGAGGCCACAAACAAGAAAGGCCTCTGGAGATCCCAAGGAAGAAACTAGCAGAAGGAATAAAATTAAGTTGAAAACCTCCTTTGACATTTAAGAAAAGTCAACAACCATCTAAGTGATGAGAGGGACCAGAAATATAACTGGCTGAATGTCAATTTTAAAACTAGAAAGATAGCTCCTACTTTATCTCGCTGAGCAGGTGTTTCTGAGCAGGAAATAACTCACGGTTGGTCTATTAAACTTTAATGCTTGTGATAACAGCAAAGAGCATATTGCCACCCTCCTAAAAATACATATATATATAAAACAAACAGCAATTTTCAACATTTATGCTTTGCACCATTTTCCCTTTACAGTTGTTTTACTGCATTATCTTTTGCTATTATCTTGGGCACAAGTCCCTGCTGTATGATCATGGGCAGAACAACTTAATGTAATTAACTATATGGCAAGTGTACAATGATCATTTCCATATAAAAAAGATTCTCTTTTGAGTGAACATCCTCCAAATAAGATACTGATTCCATTGCTTGTAAAACATGGGAAGAGATTTTATTTTATTTATTTATTTTTTTTGGATTAGGAAGAGGCATATTTATCTGGTTTTCTTTATTTAGTTTAACCTTATCATCTTTGTGAGATTTTTATTGAAATACAGTTAAGTCCCTGGGTTATGAAAGTCTGGTCTAATTTATGGACAATTGTACTTACCCTTTAATGTTATATAAATTTGCCCTCACTTTGAAACAATTGAACCAACCCATACTTGCAACAAATTCTTCATCACAATCACCTTCACTTCCTGCATGCACAGCTTTCAAATAGTTGAAAAGGCTCCAAGACTTTTCTTGCGTTACATTAAGGCTAAACAAGAACGATATGCAGGGTTGGTTCCAGCTTACCTACATATTTGACTTAAAGACACACTTAAGAACAGATTTCACCCTTAACCTGGAGACTGCTTGGAGTAATTGTGACAGCTCAAAGTGACTTTTAAAAATATCCAGAAGGGAAAAAATATGAACAAATGTAATTGCAAAAAGGTTAGACATGGAGAGATGTGCAGTTTGAATCAGACAGATGAGTATTATCATCTAATAATGAAATTTTGTACTCCTATTACACTTGCTTTTGTATATGAGCTTTTAAAAATCATGAGCTAATGCAGCTTCTTAACTTCTCCATGACTGAAGTTACTACTGTCATTGTTTGATTAATGGAAAAAATAAGGTACCAAGACTATGTGAACTTGGCTTTTCTTCAATTCAGACCAATTATTAGTGCCATGGTTTGGAATAAAGCTTAGAAACCTCAACTCCCACTTCTCTTGCTTGATTGTTCCCTATTATAAGAATGCTAAAATTGTTTATTCTCTGTCCAGCACAATGGAATCCCCAGATAGTGAGACATCATGGGAACAGGTTTTGGGAAAATACTTAAGGATCTTGTTTAAGAACTTATGCCTCAATGACCTCTGAGAAGGTGGCAGAATAGGCAGACAAGCTACCTAGACCCACTATAACAAAAAAATGAGAACCGAATTGACAAAAAGAGCTGTGGACAGTCAACTGGCTGATGGCACAGGCATTGAATATTTTTGCAAGTGATGTTCCAGTTGGACAGCAATCTGATAATCAGCTCCATTTGCGGAGGACTGCACAGACAACCACATTGGTGGCTGGTAAACAGAAAGATGTCATATTCCCCTTGTTCCTTTGTATCTCACACTCTCCTGGTGAACAGAGATGCACCCCAGCCCCCTTCTTGACCTGCAGGAATCCCATCCTGGACTGGGTGCCCCAACACCAGCTGCCTTTATGGCAGGCAGGAATTAGTTCTAGGACTAGGTGCCCAGCCACCTTTTGGGCAAGTAAGAACTTTTTCTGGAACCAGAAATCCTTCCCTTAGCTGCATTTTGGGCTGGCAGAAACTCTCTGGAATCAGGCACCTTGTTCTCAATTGACTTTTGGACTAGCATTCTTTTTTGGATTCTTGTGCCCTGCCCCCAGACACTTTCTAGAGTAGCAATAACTCCATCTGGGATCAGGTTCCCTGCCCCCAGTTGCTTTCTTTGTACATAAGAATTGGCTCTAGGCCTAGGCATCCTGCTCTCAACCTAATTTTGGGTTAGCAGGAACTTTTCTGGAGACCAGGCACCCTACAACCAGCTGCCTGTTGAGAAAGCAGGATTTTTTTGGGGGGAACAGATGCCCTGTCCCCAGTTGCTTTCTGAGCAGACAGAAACTCCTTCTGGAACCAGATGCCTTGGTCCCAGACACTGATTGTGTCAGCAGAAACTTTTTGGAGGTACAGGTGCCCTGCATCGAGACATCTTCTGGGCCACCAGGAACTAGTTGGGGATCAGGTACCTTGCCCCTAGTTGCTTTCTGGGTACACAGGAACTAGTTCTGGCAAGGGGCTCCCTGCTCTAAGCCACGTTTTGAGCCAGAAGAAACATTTTGTGGGATGAGACACCCTACACCTAGCCATCTTTTGGGATGGCAGGAACTTTTGGAAGTAAGGGCCCTATACCAAACTGCATTTTGGGACAGCAAGAACTTTTCCTGGGATCAGACACTCTACACCCAGCTGCTTTTTGGGATGGTAGGAATTACTTCTGGAACTAGGTGCCTTGCTCCCAGATGTCTTTTGGGCCAGGAGGAACTTTTTCTGGGTCCAGGAACCCTCTCCCAGATATCTTCTTGGCCAGCAAGAACTCACCTGGGATCAGCACCCTATATCCAGCTTCCAATTGGAATGGCAGTAACTTTTCTGGGACCAGACTCTTTGACCCCAGCTGTCCTTTGGAGCAGCAATAATTCCCAGCTGTCTTTTGGGCTGGCAGGAATTCTTTCTGGAACCAGATGTCCTGCTTCCCACCACCAGCATGGTCAGGAGAAACACTACCTGGGTGATCTGTTCCCCTTACCAGTTTTCTTTCCATGCTTTCTTCTTCCCCTCTACCTTCCTTTCATCAGGATACTATGAAAAATTATACTCCAACAAATTTGAAAACCTAGAGGAAAAGGGTAGATTTCTAGAAGCACACTACTTGCCTAAACTTACACAGACTAAGGTGGAAAATTTGAACAGACCCATAAAGTAAGAAATTGAACAAGTCATTAAAACAAACATACAAACAAAAATCTACAAACGAAAACCTGTCCTGACTCAGATGACTTCAATGGAGAATTCTATCAAACATTCAGAGAAGAGATGACACCAATCCCACTCAGACTATTCCAAAACATAGAAAAGGATGAGATATTCTCAAATTCATTCTATGAAGCAAGCATAACCTGAAACCAAAACCAGGCAAAGACACTACTAAAAAGGGAAATTACATACCATAATTCCTCAGGAATATAGACCCAAAAGTCTTTGACAAAATCCAATGCTATATCAAATAAAAATAATACACCATGACCAAGTGAGATTTATACCAGATATGCAAGGATGGTTCAACATTAGAAAAATAATCAAAGTAATCCATCACATAAATAAAACAGTCAAAGAACCACATGGTTATACCAACTGATTTGATAAAATCCAACACCAATTCCAGATAAAAATTCTCAATGAAATAAGAATAGAAGGGAAATTCCTCAATATAATAAAAAGCATATATGCAAAGCCAACAGCCAACATTATTCTCAATGGAGAGGAACTGAAAACATTCCCCTCTCAAATGGGAACAAGACAAGGATATCTTTGATTACTATTTCTATTCAACATTATATTGGAAATATAAGACAAGAAAGAGAAATAAAAGGTACTCAAATTGTCAAAGAAGAAGTAAATCTCTCTCTAATTGCAGATAATATGATTCTATATATAGAAAAAACAAGAGACTCGGGAACAAAACAAAACAAAAAAAAACTACTGGAGCTAATGGAAAGATTTACCAAAGTGGCAGGACACAAGATCAACATAGAAAAATCAGTTGTATTTCTGTACATCAACACAGAGATCTCTGAAAAAGAAACAAGGAAAAAAAATACCATTTATAATACCCACCAACAAGATAAAATACTTAGGAAGAAATCTTACCAGGGACACAAAATACGTCTACAAAGAAAACTATAAAAAGCTACTTCAAGAAACCATAAGAGACCTACATAAATGGAAAAACATCCCATGCTCATGGATAGGAAGACTGAACATTGTGAAAATGTCAAATTTACCCAAAGTGATCTAGAGATTCAACACAATCCTGACCCAGATTCCAACAACATTCTTTATTTTTTTTTAATTAATTTATTTTTTTTTATTGTGATTTGGGTGAAGATTTACAGAGTGAATTCACTTTCCATACAGCAGTTCACATATACTTTGTCTCATGTCATTGGCCACAGTTTGCCACAATGCAACAGCTCCCCTCCCACTTCCTCCCCATAGTTACCACTTCCCAGTGTCCATCCCTCCATACTCTCCTGCCCCCGGAGCTGTCTCCCTGTGCATAAGCAGCC